>NC_091474.1:202692359-203021392 GCF_036971445.1 Narcine bancroftii | reverse complement strand
TGCTGGTGCCAGGTCCCTGGTTGAGACGGTGTCCTCCCTGCCGCTGCAGAACCTAACGTAGGCGTAGTTGTGGTTCGCATATAGGAGGAACACCTGCTTGACCAGGGGTTCGACTTTGTGTGCCCGCATGTCTCTACGCAGGAACACTGATCCCAGGGACGTGATCCATGCTGGGAGAGACATTCCCGTCGCCAATCTCCTGGGGAACTGAAACAGGGGTTTGTGAGGGGTCTCATTGGTAGCCGTGCACAGGAGTGACCGAATGGCATGGAGTGCCTCGGGAAGAGCATCCTGCCGGTATTCTATGGACAACCCCTTTGACTTAAGGGCCAGGAGAACTGCCTTCCAGATCACCCTGTTTTTGTGTTCCACTTGCCCATTACCTCTTGGGTTGTAACTGGTCGTGCGACTAGTTGCGATGCCCCTTGCTGTCAGATACTGGCATAGTTCCTCACTTATGAAGCTAGACCCCCCAGTCGCTGTGGATAAATGTGGGGTAGCCAAACATGGTGAAGATCTGTGTCAGTGACCATGGAGGTGTCTGGACAAGGGACAGCAAAAGGGAAGCAGAAATACTTGTCTATGACCGTGAGGAAATAGATGTTTCGATTTGTGGAAGGCAGGGGCCCCTTGAAGTCCATGCTGAGGTGCTTGAAGGGCCGAGAGGCCTTCACGACATGAGCCTGGGGTGGGTGGAAAAAGTGAAGTTTGCATTCTGCGTAGACCTGGCACGTCTCGGACATGGTCCTGACATCCCTGATGGTGTACGGAAGGTTCCGGGACTTGATAAAATGGTATAAGTGTGTGATATCTGGTTGGCAGAGGGTCTCATGCAGTGCCTGCAGTTGGTCGTCGTGGTGCATCGTGCAGGTCCAGGAGAGGGCATTGGCGGAGCCGTTAAGCTTCCCCAGGCGATAATGGATGTCGTATGTTGCCAGCTCAATTCTCCAGTGCAAAGTCTTGTCGTTCTTGATCTTGCCCCTGTGGCTGGTATTGAACCTGAACGCCCCTGCCCGCTGGTCGGTGAGGATGGTGAGCCTCCTGCTGGCCAGGTAGTGGTGCCAGTGGCGGACCACTTCCACGATCACTTGGGCCTTCTTTTCAATGGCAGAGTGCCCAAGCTCGGAGCCATGGAGGGGCCTGGAGAAGAAGGCGACCGGGCATCCCCCTTGGTTGAGGGTAGTGGCCAGGGGCTATATCGGAGGCATCGCTCTCCACCTGGAAATGGGTGTCCTCATCCACTGCATGCATCATGGCGTCTGTGATGTCCTGCCTGATGCACGTGAAGGCTGCCTGCACCTCTGGTGAGAGTGGGAATGTTGTGGCCTGGGCCAGTGGGCAGACCTTCGAGGGCTTTGAGTGTGGAGGGAGGGGCAGCTCCATTAACTGATGCATGTGCCATGATGTACCCCAGGGTGGCAAGGCGGGTGGTGCTGAATACACACTTCTCTTTGTTGTAAGTGAGGTTCAGCTCCTCGGCTGTCTGGAAAAATTTCTCCAGGTTGACACCGTGGTCCTGCTGGTCGTGGTCGCAGATGGTGACATTATCCAGGTACGGTGAAAGTCGCCTTTAGCTTGTGCCAGTCTACCATATGATCCATCTCCCGCTGGAAGATGGAGACCCCATTTATGACCCCAAATGGAACTCGGCAGAACTGGTACAGACGCCCGTCCACCTCGAAGGCAGTATAGGGCTTGTCCCGCGGGTGGATGGGGAGTTGGTGATAGGCCGACTTGAGGTCAATTGTGGAGAAGACCTGGTAGCGGGCTATATCATTGACCATGTCGGTTATCCTCGGTAAGGGGTAGGCATCCAGCTGGGTGTACCAGTTGATGGTCTGCTGTAATCCATGACTATCCTTGGCTTGCTTCCCCCAAGGGCTGTTGCTGGGTTCTATGACAATTTCCGCCAGGAGCTGCCACACCTCCGCCCTGATGGAGTCTCTGATGGCAGCGCAATAGCGCCTACTTCTGGCAGCTATCGGCTTGCAGTCTGGCGTGAGGTGTGAGAAGAGCACAGGAGGGGTGATGCGCAGGGTGGAGAGGCCACAGATTGGCTGTAGCTGGTTGAACAGCGCGCTGTGGAGGTAGTGGCCCTCCGAAGGTGATGCTCTGCAGGTAGCATTGGAAGTCTAAGCCCAGGAGAACTGGGGAGTAGACTTTGAGCATGACAAGGAGCCTGAACCTGGTGTATGACCCCCCCCCCAGCTAGATGGCCAAGCAGCGCCTGAGGGTATCGATAGTCTGGTCCTTGGCAGCAAAGATGATGGAGCAGATGGTGGGGTGGATTTTTAGCTTTAAGGAGTGGACCACGCTCGAGTGAATGAAATTTTTGGTGCTTCCACTGTCGATTAGGCACTTTGTCACCTGCCCGTTGATTTTTATGTCTATCATGGAGCGCCCGAAGTCGTGGGGAATGTTCCTGGTCAGAGTAGTGGCTGCTCGGACCATCTCGGGTTTTCGAGTTGTCGTTCCCTAATGGTGGAGGTAAGTTGTGGTCATCGGTGTCCTCTGCAGGCATCATGAGAGGTGAGTGTCGACCGGTAGTGCTCTCCGTAGTCATGGGGTGCAGTGTGTAGCGGTGTTCGGAGGCGTGGGGTGCATTGGTAGGTCGGCCTGGTCAGTGCCCGTGTTGACCATGTTGTCATCGTTGGAGGCCTGGGAAGGCCTCGGTCACAGCGGCATCTGCGCCTATCTGGCCAAAGATGGCGGTGCCATGTGGGAGGGTGAGGCATGGCTGGCTTTCTTTCCTGGCTGCGCTAGTTGTGCTGGGGGAAGTGACATCACGCTGCTAGCTGTCGGTGAGGGTGATGTCATCACGACCGGCGGAAGTGACGTCATACAGTAGACTGGAAGTAATGTCATTGTAGTCTTCAGGAGGCAGCACTGGTGAGAGCAAGGGCTGGTCCAGGCACATGGCGATCGTTGCCAGCGAGGATGGAAGTTGGGCTGCCGGGGTTGGGGAGGCCAGAAGTGGCTGCATCACTTGGCAATCGCACATGGCGGGGATCGTGGAGGATGGGGAAGGTCATAGAGGGCCACTGAGCTGCCGGCTGGCTTTGAGAGGCATACTTTGGTGAAGTGGCCTTTCTCGTCACATCTTGAAAAATACTGGTTTTTGGCCAGGCAGTTTTGGCAGGATCGACAATCAGACCCACACTGGGACCCACAGTACTTATATGGGTGTTGGGTGCCCACAACAGTGACGTTTTCTTCCCCAGCTTGATCTAGGGCCGTAGCAGCCGAATATGCTGACCACATGGAGGCCTGAGGAAGCCTAGGGTCAAAGACTTTGGTGTGCAGGGCTGCTGCCTCCAGGGTTCAGATGAGCTCCTCTGTTTTGGCCAGGGAGTAGATATTGTCCTCCAGCAGCTTCTTCCTGACGGCCTTCGTGGGTAGCCCTCAGACATAGGTTTCTCTCATTAGCCTCTCAACCTCCTTTCATTTACCCTGGGTCCAGTCAGACAATGTCAGGTCAACTCACGCAAGGCTCCCAGGTAGGACTTGGCCATCTTCCCAGGTAGTTGGGCATGGATACTCAGAAGGTATCGTGCAAAGACTACATTAGTGGGAGGTTTATACATGGTCTCGAGGGTGTTCATCACTCCCGAGTACCCGGTGCATTCTTTGAATGTCTGGAAGACTCGGGGACCCAGCTTTAAGACGAGCCTCTTTTGATCGGAATCCAGGATGTCGTCAGCGTGAGCCTCAATGATCGCTTTGACCGTGTGCTTCCAGATCTTGAAACGTGTTTGTGCTTCCGGGTGGCATGGGTCGATTTCGAGGCTCCCGGCGCTCAGGAGCTTTTCCATAGCAGCTTTAATAATTTATGTTGAATAAATTGTGGTGCACGGTCAGTTAGAAGCAAACACACAAAACCAAAGACTCCAGAACAGGTTTTATTCGACGTAAACTTCCACAGAGCCAGCTGTGAGGAGAGCTGCTGTAAACTCAGTGTCTTCGAAGGGCCGGGTCAGGCTTATATCCCGGAGGGTGATTGATACTCGACTGGGTGGGACTTGGTTTAATCAGGTTGGCTGATTGAAAGCTGGCCAGGTGTTGTCTTGTCCCCATGCTCTTCTGCAGGTACAGAGGTTGCCTCTTGCAGTAGGCCAGTGGTGTACCACCTCAGTTGTCATTTTGTTGGAGCAATGTAATTGCATCCCAAGGTCTTTCTGCACAACATCCTTTCCATTTATCAGTTTTAGATGACCTAAAATCCATTGTCTCTAGTGTGTCTGGATTAAATTCCACTTGCCATCACTCCACCCAACTTTGCAGATGATCTATGTCCCTCTATGTTTAAGCTAACTGCATCATAATCAATGCTGAAATACAGCTGGCACTCTGGGCGGTGAGCACAACTAAAGGCCAGCAGCCCACGCAGCGGCCCTGTCTCCAACAAGCGAACTGGCGGGTGAATGGCAAGGGCAGGTTAAAGGCCAAAATGGCACTGGCCTTACTGTGCAGCCAACAGACAGGGATAGCGTGCGGGGAAGAAAGGCATTGTTATGCAGGAAAGTACCGGAATGTGGGAAACCTGCTTTTGTTATGCGTGTTGTGACATCAGCCAAGGGGGGGCCACAGCGGGAACAGTGCAAGTATAAAAGTTGAGCCTGAGCCGTAATAAAACTCAGAACTTAACCTGGTTACACTATGTGTGTTTCTTCTTTTGAGTAGTGTGTGGCTACAATACATTCAAGTAATAATGAAATACACACACCCTCCCTCCCAAATACCCCTAAGAAAGAAAGAAGAAAGGAGATTATCAATGGATATACAAATTCAAATCAAATGCCAAGAGCCACCATCAGGACGAGCTCTTGAGAGCTTAAATTTTCAAACCAACTCCCAGGCCATGCCCTCTTCACTCTGCTACCATCGGGAAAAAGGTGCAGGGGCCTAATGACGAGCACTCAACGGCACAAGGACAGCTTCTTCCCCACTGCCATCAGATTCCTGAATAATCAATGAACCAAAGAGACTGCTTTATTTTTGTGCGCTACTATTTTAATTTTTAAAATTTATAATAATGTTGTAAAGATGGTTCATAATATGAATGTTTGCACTATGTTGCTGCCACAAAACTCCAAATTTCGTGACTCATTCGTGACAATAAATTCTGATTCTGAACTATGCCACACATTTTGTCATCCACAAACTTACTAACCACACTAACTATGTTGTCAACCAAGTTGTTAATATGGATGACAAACAACAGCACCAATCTTTGCAGAGAACCACTGGCACAGGCTTCCGATCTGTGAAACAACACCCTCCCCCCCCACTGCCAACTACCATCCTCCATCTCTTACCATCAAATATCAACTGTAATTGCCCAGCCTATCCTGGATGTCATGTAATCTGACTTTTAGTGCCACTTCACTATAAGGGGCTTAAAGTCCACATAGACAGCATCTGCTGCTCTGCCCTTGTCAGTTTTCTTGGTTTGCTCTTTAGAAAAAAAATTAAATTCATGCAACACTATTCCCTATGCACATGGCTATGCTGGCTATCCCTGATCAGTACTTGCCTTTCCACATTCAAGTAGATCCCATGTTTCAGAATCCCCTGCAGTAACTTGCCCATGACTGAGAAAAATGGGCAGATTGGACTAGTGTGGGTGGGACATTTTGGCTGGTATGGGTGTTGGGATGGAGGGCATTTTCCATGCTCTATGGCTCTTTATTTTAATTCTGTAATTTGTAGTTCTCTTTGAATGGAAGCACCATGTTGGCAAACTATTGTATAAATTGGGGGAGGCCATCCTGAAAATATCTTATTCCTGACTGACAACCGATGGATTGATATCAGAAATTCTCTTGCAAGTTGTAGACTGAACTTGGAATATTTATTGTATCGAACTGAGAATAAGTATGTGAGTCTTACCAGCATGGAACATTGCTTCAAAGAAATGTTCAGAATTTCTTTGAAGCATTTATTTGCATGAATAGATTTGCAGTTTGTACTGGTGTTCACCTAGCTACATGCAGCTCGCGTTCTCAAAAAGAACCTATCAGTTTCTTCAAAGTCATCAGAAAAGTGATGGACGATGTCACGCACATTGCTAAATGTGGACCAAACACTGAATTCCAGAGGTGAATGGAGAGTAACTGTCCCATCACAACGAGACAGAATGTGGCACCAAAGAAAACTGATTACACTGATCAAATGTGGCACCAAAGAGCCATCAAAAGGAAACAGTGTTGTGGTCTGGAGTCTTACATTGCTCAAAGAAAGATGGTTGGAGGCCAACAATTCCGGTTTCAACATTACTGAACCAGTTGCTTAGGATGCAGTATCACAGTAAGACTCTAATAGGAGCAGGAATAGGCTATCTCGCTCTTCCACCCTGGTCTGCATTCATCAGTCTTTGTTGATCTACTTTAGTACCATTTTTAAACAATTACCCCATTTTGCTTGATTCCCATAAATGTCCAAAAATCTCTCATCTTTATTTGGGGGGGGGGGGGGGACACAATGACTGGGCTTCTACAATTGTGTGGGGTAGAAAATTCCAAAGATTTGCCACTCTGAGTAAAGAAAACTTTTTCTTCATACCAGGCTCGAGACTGGCTGAAGGTGTATGAGATATGGGAACTGGGATTCGAAAGGGCACTCCTGATTGTGTCAGAGGTTTGGATCTGGAGGTCAGGTGGCCACTGGTTTGAACTGAAGTCTGTGTGGACGTGGGATTGCTGAAAGCACTCAGTGACTCTGGGGAGATTCTCTTTTGCTTATCTTTCTCTGACTATAAGTGATGGTAGGCAATTTCTGCTGATGGTGAATCTTTGTCTGCCTTATGGTAGACTAAAGTCAATTTTGTGTAATATTACTCCTGTTTTATTCCATGACAATCTTGAAGACTCATCAAATCTTCATCAGACACTGCAGTAGTTAAGGAAGGTGAGAAAGTGTCTCACCACAAATTTCTCGAAGTCAATTAGAGATGACTAACAAATGGTGGCCTTGAAGTAGTCCCCAGATTGCACAAACTTAGTACATAAAATAAAAGCTTGCCTGTTCCCACAAGGCTGCAGACTGCAGTCTTGTGTGAGTCTTTCAACCTCCAGTCTCCTACACCAACCCCTATCTAGGTTGGTTTATAGTAACTAATTAATCTGTCAGTTTGCATGTTTTTGGGATGTGGGAGGTAACTGGAGTACCCAGCGGAAATCCTGTGAATATGCAAACTCCATATAGATATAGTAGGTTGCTGGAGCTGGTAGGCAATGACATTGTTTTTTGTTCATTTTCAGAGATTCAAGTAAAAGGAATGGAGTTCCATACTGTTTATTCGTGTGAAATGTCACAAGCTTAAACAATGAGTTCAATAAAAATCTCAATTGTAAGTGCAATATAAATGAAAAATCTCAGTGCAGTATAGGCCCTACCATCTATGAATGTTTTGCTGACCTATATAAACCTACTCCACATCAATGTAATCCCATTTTACCTCACATCTATAACCCTCTTTTTCTTACATCCATTTAAACGTCCCTATTGTATCATCACCTCCTGCAATGCATTCCAAACACCAACAACACTGCATGTGTGTGTGTGTGCATGCGCGTGTATATAAAAGATTACTTTTGACATTTTGGGCACTGAAGGCTTCATGTCATATTGGAAGCTTGGATCTGGAACACGAGTTGCTGATAAAAATTGAACAGGAGTCCGTGTGGCTGCAGAGGCTGTGGGAGCACTACTGGTGAATCCACAGACACTTGGTGACTCTCTCTCTCTCTCTCTCTCTCTCTCTCTCTCTCTCTCTCTCTCTCTCTCTCTCTCACACACTACGGGGTAATGCTAATGGTGACTCTATCTGCCCTGTGGCAGGCAGAAGGCAATTCTATGTAATATTACATGACAAGAAAGGACTCTTTTTATCTCCCCTAAACTTTCCTCCACTCACCTAAACAGGTGTCTTCTGGTATTTGCTATTGTTGCCCTTGGGGAAAAAAAGATGCTGTCTGTCCATTCTATCTATTCCTCTCATGAACTTGTACATCTCTTAAGCTGCCTCTCATCCTTCATTCTTCTTTGGCTTGGCTTCGCGGACGAAGATTTATGGAGGGGGTAAAAAGTCCACGTCAGCTGCAGGCTCGTTTGTGGCTGACAAGTCCGATGCGGGACAGGCAGACACGGTTGCAGGGGAAAATTGGTTGGTTGGGGTTGGGTGTTGGGTTTTTCCTCCTTTGCCTTTTGTCAGTGAGGTGGGCTCTGCGGTCTTCTTCAAAGGAGGTTGCTGCCCGCCAAACTGTGAGGCGCCAAGATGCATGGTTTGAGGCGTTATCAGCCCACTGGCGGTGGTCAATGTGGCAGGCACCAAGAGATTTCTTTAGGCAGTCCTTGTACCTTTTCTTTGGTGCACCTCTGTCACGGTGGCCAGTGGAGAGCTCGCCATATAACACGATCTTGGGAAGGCGATGGTCCTCCATTCTGGAGACGTGACCCATCCAGCGCAGCTGGATCTTCAGCATCGAAAGAAAAGCACTCGCTCAATCAACCTGGCTTCATAAGACATTTTCTTATGGGTGGTATAAGAGTAATTTAGAGGGCAGACAAGAGCACAAAATAGCACTGGTGGATAAGGTTAAAGAATATTCCAAAGCATTTTAGAGGTATATTCAGGGTCAAAAGATAACTAGGGAGAGAGCAACACCTAAAGAGACCATTTGTACTGTTTCATCTTGTATGTGTGAGTTCGTAGACAACACATGGATGAGGGAAAAGTTTATTTACTTTAAAGTTGATCTGAATAGCACGAGGCAGGCAATGAGGCTGCAAGTCTCCATTACAGCTCTGCATACTTGGTGTCGCCTGCTCTGTGTCAGCCCCTGGTAGCAGCCAAGTATAATCAAATAGTAAGGCATTGCTAGTTGCTTGCAACCTGATCACTATCATTACATCTCCCTTTCTTAAAACAAAAGTAGCTTACTTTTAACTAACATGTTTTCTTTGTATAACTGGATTTAACTTTAACACCAAGAACTTACATTTTCATTATTATCAACTTGTTTTGTGTGTTCACATTTACATACACTAAAATTTGAAGAGCGAATAAGATATCACTACTTCATTCTTATAACAGGAGTCTTTAAATTTGCTCAATGAGTCTCTTAGGAGGATTCACGTGTCTTGACGACTTGTCTGTTATTACAGCGTCTGCAGTGGTGGTGTTCAGTCTATACACCTCAGGATACAGGGAATAATAGTCTGTCACTACAAGATAGTTCTTCCCTTGACATCGAATAGGTCAGTGCCTACCTTCTGGTAAGGTCTGTATGGTGCTGGGTGAGGCTTTAGTGGTTCTGCAGAATTGCTTGCTTGATATTTCTGCCATATTGTACAGTTTGACACTTCATTTGTTTTATCATTGATGATTTTTGGCCAGTACATCACCTCTCATGCTCTTTTTGATTCCGAGATGTCCTCCATGGATCCTTTTTAGCATCTCTTTTTTTGCTTCCTTTGTAGATGATGTCTTCAACCACTGATAGTTCTGCCCTGCTGTTTCAGTACTCTGAAACATCAGATGAGCAGTCCTGCTTCATGTTGGGCCATTCATCCAAGATGTTTTTTCTCAGTTGTCTCAGTGTTTCATCTTTATTTATCTCTGACTTTATGAGCTCCATTTTTGCATCTGTTATGGGCAGTGAACTTGTGATCATGTCCATGAAGGCGTTCATGTCTTCATCCATTTTGGTGTTTGTGGGCTCTCTCGTGTCAACAGCTCTAGACAACGTGTCTGCTGTGTATATTAGTTTACACGGACTGTATGCCACATTCAGTGTATGGCGTTGCACCCTAATCATCATTATTTTATTCTAAGTGGACATTCATTTAATGGTTTTTGAAATAATGCAATCAATGGCTGCTTTTGTTGCACATTTAGCATGTTTTACCATATGCTGTACACCTTTTGGTAGGTGTTGTGTACCATATCAACGACATGGGTTTTGATTGTTCCTTTCATTTTTGTTCGCTGGCCACACCTCTCACCTTTGGCATACTTCTTGTTAACTGGTTAATGTCTATTCTTGCTCACTGCATCCACATTGCAGCTAGTTTCACTGAACAGCTCTTTTGCCTGCAATTTTACAGTTTCTGCAGCTCTACAGAGTGCTATGGCTTTTTCCAGGACTAGATTTTGCTCTCTTAGCAGTCTTTCCCTGTGTGGAATACCACACACAAGTCTGTATTTTATCAGCGAGTCAGTCAGTCCACCCAATTCACACGTTTTGTTTCTCAATTCAGTCACATGCTGATCATTACTTTCTTCCATTTTCTGTACAGATGTGTAAAATCTGTGCCTCTCAAATGTCACATTATGTTATTACATTTAGGTATGCAGTATGCCTCAAACTGTTCCATTATTTTTTCCAGTTTCATTTTGTATCCTTCAGCAGCAAATGTGAAGTTATTATACACATCCAGGTCTTCTTCACCCACAACATGTAAGAAAACTGATGCTTTCACTTTCTCACTTTTCTAGTCAGCTCCGACTGCCACTAAATACAATCCAAAATGCTGTTTAAATCTGTTCCACCTTTCAGCCACATTACCTGTCAGCTGAAATTTTGCTGGTGGTAATCCTTTCATTTTTCACTGTGTTAGCCTCTCTTCGCTGATCAGTTGCTGACTTTAGATTTTCTCTTTAAAGTATTTCCTTCATCCCACTTCTGACACCATGTTTTATCTTGTATTTGTATGAGTTCTTAGACGACACATGGGTGAAGGAAAAGATTCTTTACTTTAAAGTTGATCTGAACAGCACATGAGGCATGTCATGAGGCTGCAAGTCTCCATTACAGCTCTGCATACTTTGTGTCTCCTGCTCTGTGTCAGCCTCTGGTGGCAGCCAAGTATAATCAAACAGTGAGGCATTGCTAGTTGCCTTGCAACCATGATCACTATCATTACATGTACCTGAAGTCATAATTCTTTAAAAATGATTACTTTCAGCTGCAATCACTGACAGGAAATGAGACAGTGGAATCATTGAATGAATTACAAATGAGGTAATTAGATAGCTTAGTGACCTTAAAAGTGAATATTGTCCCAAGATCTGATGAGTTGGATCCCAGTCTTCCATGGGAAACAAAGAAGGAGATTGGTTTGGCTTTGACTGAAAATTTCAAATCTCTGGGCACCGAAGAGCTACCAAATTAATGGAGCAGAGCAATTGTGATTCCCTTATTTAAAAAAAAGGCTGCCATGGTAAACTTGGTAATTACAGACTGGTGAGTCTAACACTGGTAAGAAAATTGTTGGACACAGTTCTGAATGACTGGATTCATTGGTACAGGTGAAATCATAACTAGAATATGTGCACCATTCTGCAGCCCTGTGATTATGGAGGGAGAATATGCAATTACAGCCATGATCATTTTTTTTTTAATCAGTGAATCTCTTTCTGATCCATCTGGGCAGTTGAAAGATATCACCCTGATTCTGAATTCCCTGAATTGTGATGTAAGAGTTGATGTTTGCCTCTGTCCGTCACTGGATCAGCAGTCCAAAAGGGTGGGGATTCAATAAGAGTTTAACTAGTATACTGGAGTTTTAATAATTTATCTTTTGAATATTTAAGTAAGTTTCTGTGGGGAAATAAAGCGAGTAGAACCTCGAGCGTATTTTGTGTAGAAAATACTAATTGTGGGCTTTTTGTGTCATTTGAGGAAAGTTTCAAATCTGAATAGTCAGTAATAGCTTTTCCAGTCAAAGGTACATCGACTTGTAATAGATCCAGAGCTGGCTCTGTGGATAATTAAGATCTGCACAATGTTTATTGTTTTAATGGTAATATCTCTATTATAGTGAGAGTAATTATTCAAAGTCTTTTAGGTTCAATTTATTCCTTGGAGTTTGATAAAAGATGAAAACTAAATCATAAAATCATCAACATTGGTGGCTAGGACTATCATGCAGTTCTGCAGCAAGGAAACAGGCCCTTCAGCCCATCTTGTCCATGCTGCCCAGCTCATCCTATTTGCATGCATTTGTCTGATATCCCTACAATCCTTTCCAATTCATGTGCCTGCCTATATGTCTTTTGTGTGTTATATTTGTCCTCACTTCCAAAAACTTTCTCTGGGTGCATGTTCCATCCTTTGTGAAGAAGGTGTTGTAAATTTTAAAACATTCCTTCTCATTTTGGATTGATGCCCTCTATTTTTAAATTCTGCCATAGTACCCAAGGTAAAATATTATGAATGTTTACCTTATAAAATGTACAGCATAGGTAAACCTCCATGAGGACCCCCTGAGCCTTTTACATCCCAATAAGAAAAGTACCAGCCTACCCAGTCTCTTTTTGTAACATGCCTATTAGTTTTGGTCACATTCTTATGGATCTTTTCTATGTTTAATGATGTTTTCTATAGTTGGATGATTAAACTCTGCACAATATTTCTAAAGTGTGGTCTCTTGTACAGTTGTAACATGATGTACCTGTTCCCGTACTCAGTGCCCTGATTGATGAAGACAAGTGTGCCAAATGCCTTCTTCACCACCTTACTTACCAATGTTGCCACTTTCATGGAACTATGTACCTGTAGTTTCAAGCCTCTTTGTACTTCAAGGCTCCAACTGTTCACCATCCAAATCCTGCCCTACCAACGTGTATCGCCTTGCATTTACCCAAGTTAAATTTTATCTGCCATTTCTTCTTCCACTTTCCCAGTTCACGTAGATAACTTTCACTGTCCACTACATCACCAATTTTGAAGGCATCAGCAAACTTACTAACATGCTAATTATATTGTCATGCAAGTCGAGAATGTAGATGTCAGAACAACAGTGAATCCATCACCAGTCCCATAGCACACCTCTAATCACAGGCTTCCAATCTGAATAACAACCTTCCATTATCGCCCTTTTTCTCCGACCATCAAAATAATTCTATATCCAGTTGGCCAGCTTACTCCAGATCCCATGCAATCTGATTTTCCATCCAGCCATGTGGATCCTTGATAAAGTCCATGTAGATGATAGCTATTGCCCTACTCTCATCAATCTTCCGAGCAAACTCAAATTTTGAAACATGATTTCTCATGCTCAAGACCATGCTGACTCTTCCTTTTCAGTCCTTACCTTTCCAAAAGCATATAGATCCTGACTCTCAGAACCTTCTCCTGTAACTTGCCACCACTGAAGTTAAACTAACCAGCTTGTAGTTCCCTGGCTTGTCATTGCAGCCTTTTTTAAATAAAGCCACAACATTAACCATTCTCTAATCTTCCAGATACTTCATCTGTGCATAACAATGCAAATATCTTTGCCACGGCATATACAGTTTCTTCTCTTGCTTCCCATAATGTCATAGGATATACTTGATCAGGCCCGGGGGTTTACCTGCCTTTTGTCCTCTGCTGTAAATTAGACTCTCTGAGATATTGCTATATACTTCCCTGAGTTCACCAGATTTCACGTCTTTCTCCGTGTTAAATACAGATGAGAAATTCTTGTTTAGACCATGCCTATCTCCTGTGGTTCTACACGTAGATGACCTTGTTGATCTTTAAGGGGCCCTATTCTTTCACTAGTTGTTATTTTGGCTTTATTATGCTTGTAGAATTTCTTAAGATTCTCCTTAATCTTGTATGCCAGAGCGATCTCATAGCCCCTTCTTGCCCTCCTATTTCCCTCTTATTCTATGCTGCTCAAAGGATTCATTTCATTTCAAATGCCAATAACGGTGTGGTTATTAAATTTATTTTTCCCATTGTTAATTTCTCACTGTTCCCTTCCAATGGAAGAGATTGATAGGAAGAGAATTAATTGCAACTTTGCCTTCTTTTACAAATTCATTCTATATTGTGCCTCTCTCTTAATTATTTGTGGTTCATTTTGCTCTGTGACATGGCTGCTCAGCAACACAAGGGCATTTGAGGTTGCAAAAGGATTTGAATAACTGGGCCAGACCTTTCAAATTTGCTGAGAACAGAAAAGAAAGTTAAAAGCTTTATTTAATTGTGTAACAGTGGATAAATTCAAACAGGATTCTTAAAATCTGCATCATGATGTAGCCGTTAGAACAAGACACGGCAAATTGCCAGCCTTCTGATTGAAAGAGCTGAATCTGGTGAACTGCTCTGGAGGCTTATTTATTCAGTGAACGGGTGGAGGCTGACGTGGAACATAAGTATTGTCTTCAATTAGTTGGTCTGTTGGCTTTCTTTGTGCAACATATTTGATGTAGTATATGGTTTTGTTGATTTTTAGTTTGGATAGATGGGATTGGCGTTGAATCGGTTGTTTAATGTAAGCTCTCATTTTAAAATATAATAAATGGGATCACAATTTGAAAAGAATTTTTTAAATTTTATTGTTGGCTAATCATATTTTATTGATTTCAAGAAGTGCTTTATGTTGTTTATACTTCAAAGACAAAAACCAAGACACCATAGAATTGTGGAAAGTAAGTTCAGTTCAGGAGTGAGCCATTCAACTCTTTGAGTCTGCATCACCATACAATGTGATCATGGTCGATCATCTCAATTCAGTTCCCTATTCCTCTCTCCATACCCCTTTAGCCATAAGGGCCACATCTACCTCCCTTTTGAATATATCTAATGAACTGATGTATATACCTATTAAGTATATTGATGTATAAATACAATCAACACCTTTCTATGGAAGGGGGGTTCCACAAGTTCACAATTTTTTTGAATATTTAAAAATTTCCATCCATGTAATTATAATTGTACAGTTAATACTTTATTTAATTTTTTTTAAAGTGTTTACATAGTATTAGCCCCTACCCCTTGCCTACCCTCCCATCCCTCTTGTCCTCTCCCATTATAAAAGTTATAATAATTCAATAGATACAATATAGTTATTATAAAATATATGTGTGTGTGTGTATGTATATAATATATGTATATACACACACACACACACACACACACACACACACACACACACATAAAGGAATTTTGATCTCGATTGCACAAAGGATTGGCTCACACACTAGGATCCTACAATATTCATATTAAACGACTTTAGGGAAGAAGATTATTACAGGTCTTAAGAGGCTGGAAGTACATTTTTACACACTTATCCCAAAACTTTGCACATATGGGCTCTAAATTTGTACACGTTGAATATTTATTTCTCAAATTATGTGTAATTTTCTCCAAGGGTATACTACTTTGATTTTCTCTTCTTTGGCTTGGCTTCGTGGATGAAGATTAATGGAGGGGTAATTTACGAATGCCATATTTCCATCCTTAAATCTGATTTCCAAATCACTGCAATACACTTCCTTGCCACCACTAAAGCTATTTTGATAAATTTGTCTTGATAAATTTGTCTTGATAAAATTATAATTTTAATTTTGATCATGTTCCTTCTATATTCCCCAACAAAAATAAATCTGGGATCGTCGGGACTAGACACCTGCCATTGTTTGGAATCTTCCAGATTTCTGAATTATTTTGATATGTCCCTTTAAGCCAGCCCAAGTTGTGCTGCTGCATCCATCCCCCACCTGAGACACGCTGCCGTTTCTCCCTCTCCTCGCCTGCCCGAGTCGTGCAGCTGTCTTTCACCCCTCTCCTTGCTTGCCCGAGTCACACTGTTGTCTTTCGTCCCTCCCCTCGCCTGCCCAAGTTGCACTGCTGTCTCTTGCCCCTCCTCTCACCTACCCAAGTTGCACTGCCATCTCTCGCCCCCTCACCCACCAGAGTCACGCTGCCGATTCTCTTCCCCCTCACCTACCTATGTCACGCTGGTGTCTCTCTTCCCCCTCACCCACCTGAGTCACACTGCCGTCTCTCTTCCCCCTCACCTACCTATGTCACACTGGTGTCTCTCTTCCCCCTCACCCACCTGAGTCACACTGCCATCTCTCTTCCCCTTCACCCACCTGCATCAAGCTGCTGTTTCTCTCTCTCTTTTCTCCCCCCCCCCTCCCGCCCTACCATTGTACCAGCACCAGGAGAACAGCCCCCTTCTTAGTTACCCTGTGCTGGCACTGGTACAACAGTTTCAGCTGCATGGGGGATTATGGGTAGCAATGACAGTCAATAAGATGCCGCCGCCAGGCCAACTGAAAGCGCCACAACGCTGGACAGGCATCAGTATAGGCAATTTGGGGGTGCTTATAAAGTAGCAGAACGCGACAGGATACATGGGAGTTGAGCAAGGGTGATGTTTGGTGCCAAACTCCATCTTTGATGAGCAGATGTTATTTACTGAAAAATATTCTGGCTTTTGGAGGTTGCCTGATTATGGATAAAAGCTTAAGCACATGTACAAATAATCTTTTCTAAAAACTTTCCAAAATCCATCCAAAAAGTTCTAACTTTAGAACATGACCAAGTAGAATGCAACAAAGTTCTTATTTCTTCACCACATCTAAATCTGATTTTATTTTGTGCAATTTTTGCAGTGTTAAATATAGTTGATTTAAATAATTATATTGAACTAAACTATATCTAACATTTATAATATTTGTCATACAATCTTGACAGATTTCTGCCCATATTTTCTCATCAATTGTAATATTTAGATCAACCTCCCATTTCTGTCTAGATTTACGTATTCCCTTTTTAATAGTGCCTGGTTGTAATAAAAGATACATTGCAGAAATAAATTTCTTAGTATAATCTCTCCTGATAAGAACCTCCAATTTACTACAAGCCAGTAAGTACATTGTTGAACCTAATTTTTCCCGCAGGTATCCCCTCAATTCTTTTATTTTTCTTTGGCTTGGCATCGCGGATGAAGATTTATGGGGGGGTAATGTCCACATCAGCTGCAGGCTTGTTTGTGGCTGACAAGTCCAATGCGGGACAGGCAGACACAGTTGCAGCAATTGCAGGGGAAAATTGGTTGGTTGGGGTTGGATGTTGGGTTTTTCCTCCTTTGTCTTTTGTCAGTGAGGTGGGCTCTGCGGTCTTCTTTAAAGGTGGTTGCTGCCCGCTGAACTGTGAGGCGCCAAGATGCATGGTTTGAGGCGATATCAGCCCACTGGCGGTGGTCAATGTGGTAGGCACCAAGAGATTTCTTTAGGCAGTCCTTGTACCTCTTCTTTGGTGCACCTCTGTCACGGTGGCCAGTGGAGAGCTTGCCATATAACACGATCTTGGGAAGGCAATGGTCCTCCATTCTGGAGACGTGACCTACCCAGCGCAGTTGGATCTTCAGCAGCGTGGATTCGATGCTGTCGGCCTCTGCCATCTCGAGTACTTTGATGTTAGGGATGAACTCGTTCCAATGAATGTTGAGGATGGAGCGGAGATAAAACTGGTGGAAGCGTTCTAGGAGCCGTAGGTGATGCCGGTAGAGGACCCATGATTTGGAGCTGAACAGGAGTGTGGGTATGACAACGGCTCTGTATATGCTAATCTTTGTGAGGTTTTTCAGTTGGTTGTTTTTCCAGACTCTTTTGTGTAGTCTTCCAAAGGTGTTATTTGCCTTGGCGAGTCTGTTATCTATCTCGTTGTCGATCCTTGCATCCGATGAAATGGTGCAGCCGAGATAGGTAAACTGGTTGACTGTTTTGAGTTCAGTGTGCCCAATGGAGATGTGGGGGTGCTGGTAGTCATGGTGGGGAGCTGGCTGATGGAGGACCTCAGTTTTCTTCAGGCTGACTTCCAGGCCAAACATTTTGGCAGTTTCCGAAAAACAGGACGTCAAGCGCTGAAGAGCTGGCTCTGAATGGGCAACTAAAGCGGCATCGTCTGCAAAGAGTAGTTCACGGACAAGTTGCTCTTGTGTCTTGGTGTGAGCTTGCAGGCGCCTCAGATTGAAGAGACTGCCATCCGTGCGGTACCAGACGTAAACAGCGTCTTCATTGTTGAGGTCTTTCATGGCTTGTTTCAGCATCATGCTGAAGAAGGTTGAAAAGAGGGTTGGTGCGAGAACGCAACCTTGCTTCACGCCATTGTTAATGGAGAAGGGTTCAGAGAGCTCATTGCTGTATCTGACCCGACCTTGTTGGTTTTCGTGCAGTTGGATAACCATGTTGAGGAACTTTGGGGGGCATCCGAGGCGCTCTAGTATTTGCCAAAGCCCTTTCCTGCTCACGGTGTCGAAGGCTTTGGTGAGGTCAACAAAGGTGACGTAGAGTCCTTTGTTTTGTTCTCTGCACTTTTCTTGGAGCTGTCTGAGGGCAAAGACCATGTCAGTAGTTCCTCTGTTTGCGCGAAAGCCGCACTGTGATTCTGGGAGAACATTCTCGGCGATACTAGGTATTATTCTATTTAGAAGATTTTGCCTGCAATGGAGAGCAGCGTGATTCTCTCAATTAAAGAGAGCAAAAAAGTGTATTTTGAGTAATTCCTTATTTATTTCTTAACTGTTGAAATGACATCAATTGACCTTGTTCATAATAATCTTCTACATTTTTAATACTAATATGAAACCAGAAATTAAAAAATTGTAAATTGTATAAGATTGTTTTGATTCAAAGTTGTTTTAGGTGATATACTTCCTTTTATTTTTATTTCATTATCTACCTTGTTCCAAATGGTATCGAAGTGTTTAAGCAAAGGTACCTCCTTCACACCAGTTATTAACTTTGAATCCCATTTATAAATAAATTCCTCTGCTAATTTTTCTCCTATTTTATTCATCTCTATTTTGATCCACAACAGTTTTCCTGATCCCTCAAATAAAGAAGTAAGAAACCTCAATTGAGCTACTTGATAATAAGTTGCAAACCTCCCAATTCGTATTTCCATGTTAATTTTTATGTAGATACTCTTGACATTTTACCTTTCCAAAGAAATGTTCATATATGTTTATTTAATTCTTGAAAGAACTTTTGTGGTAACAATATGTGTAAAGTTTGAAAAAGATGTATTTTCATACATCAGTCCGGCTGTAGCAAAAATCCTAACATGTCAGCCAGATAATGCAAGGAGCAATTAATTGCTGGGATCAAATGTGTGCGAGGGAAGAAGGGTGACTTGGGTGCTAGGTTACCATGGTATTGTCTCTGCATACCCGAGCCTTCAGTGCCTGAGGCAATGTCCTCGCGATGGGTCGAGCTGAACAAAGATTTGACCCACGTAAGTACAGAGAGAAGTGCCCAGGGTATAAATGAGTTGGTGCACTGGTGGTAAGTGCTCTTAGATTTGGGCTCACCATTGGTTTGGCAATGATTAGAACAGGATGCTCTGGTTAAACAGGCTCAGGTGTGGTTCCGAGATATGTGCCATTTGTTGTAACTTAGCAATGAAGTGGGTTGTTTAGCATTGTGTGTGTCATGCTTATTTCCATTGAATATGTGGACAATCCTGCGTAACTTTGGCACAACACCTGTCATCCCAGGAGTAAGTCTGTTGAACATTCACTGCCCTCTCTCAATAGCAAGAATTGGAGATTAAAACCATACATCATACTCAGTAAGACCTCCCTGTGATTGTTCAAAATCTCTCCCAACAAAGACAACATGCCATTTGATTTCTCACTGCCTTCTCTGCCTGCATTCCAACCTTCAGTGACTGGAACCATGACACCCAGGTCTCAATGAACCATCCTTTTTCCTAATTGGTCACCATTAGGATAACACGCTTGTCTGCCTGTTATTGCCATGAAAGTGGATATTATACTGCATTTGCTGTGTATTTACCCACTCTCCAAATTTGACCAAGTTCCCGTCAATCCCTTAGAATCTTCTTCACAGCTCACATTGCCACCACGCTTAGTATCATCTGCAAACTTGAAGATTATATGTCCAATTACTTTGTCAAGATCATTAATACATATTATATTTAGCTGGGGTCGCAGCACTGAACCTTGAACCCCTCTGGTACAAGGTTCCAAAATGATAAAACCCATTTATTAGCACGCTCTACTTTTTGCGTGCTAACCAGTTTGCTATCCACATCAATAATTACATCTCTAATATTGCACACCAATCTTTTCTGCTAGAACTTATCAAAATCTTTTGAAAGTCCAAATGCACCACATTGACTGGTTCACCATTTTACACTCTATTGGTTACATTCTCAAAGATTCTAGGTACGTCCTGCATGATTTCCCTATCGTAAGTCAATGCTGACTTGACCTGCTCCTCCTTTCCCAATGCACATCAATGACAACTTAAATAATTGACTCTTGCATTTTTCCCCCATTTATGAAGACCTGTTAGCCTGTTTATGATTCCCTTCTTTCTCTCTTCTAACTTTCTTAAAATATGGTGTCATATTAGGAACCAATGCTCTTCCAAGCCAGACCCTTTGACCCCTTTGAATTCCTAGAATGTTATGAGTATCTTCCTTGGTGAAGGCAGAGCCAAAAATTTTATTCAATTGGTCTGCCATTTCTTTGTTCCACTTTATGAATTCTGACTGCAAGGGTCCTACATTTTCTTTAATTAGTCTCTTTCTCTTTACATATTTATAGAAGCATCAAATACCTTGAGATCTGGATTCATATTCATCAGGTTGGAACTAAGATAGATAAAAATTGAAAATGTGTATGGCAATACTTAACCTATCCCAAAAGTGATAGGCAAAATGCCTATCTTGAATAGATTTTAACATTTAGAACTGGGTAAAAGATCAAAAGAAAGCAAAATACTGTTGCTAAGTTACTGGTACGTGATTGCCTTTTCTAAAGTTCAGTCCTTGGATCTTGTGGAGATCTTCATCTCAAGGATCGCAAAGGCACCAATGTTGTTGAGTGTGCTGTGAAGTTAGCTTTATCTACTCAGTTTAAGTACAAGATGGTATAAGCTGGAAATTCCAAATGTTGGGTTTGTTGATGTTGATGAATGGGCAGATCAGTTTCATTCTCTGATATCTTTCGACTATGTGAATGTCATGCTGTGTTTTCAAGAGTGTATAATTAAGAATGATTATTTTTTGAATGTTGGATCTCATTTGTAGTATGGATAGTTTTAAAACTTGATTCCCTTAGACAAATGTGCATACCTTGCATTAGATTTGTAATCCTTGTTACCATTAGTAGAACAGGAACAGGTTAACTTATCAGACTACTTGTTTTTGTGATGTAGGAGGAAACCAGAGATCCTGCAGAAAACCTATGTGGTCACAGGGAGAAAATGCAAACTCTACGCAGACTGAATTGAAGGTCAGCATTGAACCTGGGTAGACAAAGGAAGAATTCAGCAGGACTGACATGGGTAGAAATGTTCAGGTCAACATTTTGGGTCTGAACCCAAGATAAATAGGTAAAATTACAGATATAAAGGGGGAAAGAAGCTGGAGGAGGGGCCCAGAGGTGATAAAGGACAGGAGACATGGGAGGTAGAGAGACAGGTGGAGGTATAAATCATTGGGATTGGGTGGGAAGAAAAGTTAAAACAGAAAAAGAGCATGTATAGGAATGGTTAAAGAAGAGATGGAACTACTGGAATCAGATAGAAGTGTGGGTTACATAAAATTAGAAAACTCACTGTTCATGCCATTAGATTTGAGGCTGTCCAGGAGGAATACCTTGTTTTGTTCCTCATTTACATATGGCCTCACCGTGATAATGGATGAAGCTGAGGTCATACATATAGCAATGGTTGGGGATGTTGAAATGGTTGGCTACAGGAAGTTCGAGTGTAGGAAACCTGGATCTCTGGTTCTCCAAGTGCAGATTAATATTGTTCTTGGAATAGTTTCTTAACCATTGACATTAGATTAACTGGATTATAATTATCTGTCTTATCCTATTGCTCTTCATGAATAAATACACTACATTTCCTTTCCTCCATTCATCTGTCACATCTACCGTAGCCAACTTCTGTCAGAGCTCTGGCAATTTTCTCCCTAGTTTCCCATTGCATTTTGGGATATATCTCATCAGGCCCTAGGAATTTATCCATCTACAACATCTCACACCTTTCCTTTGAGATGGTCATTTGTTTTGCATCTCCAAATGCCTCCCTCCCTGAATATCCTTCACCACAGTGAATACAAATGGTATTTATTGAAGACCTCCCCATTTCCCCAACAGACCTTTGATCCCCAATGGGCTGCTCTTTCCCTGGATATCTTCTTAACCTTAATGTTCTTATAAAGTGCCTATGGACTTTACTTGATCTTGCCTACCAGTGATATTGCATAAGGCCTTTCTTCCATTTTAAATAACATCTTATACATATGAGGACTTTTTAATCTCTGAAATGGATGTGTTACCTTTTTTTAATCCAATCAATGATGTTCTCCAAAGCTCTATGGCATACTTTTAACCAAACTTTAAAATAGTAATTTAAATGATTTTTTGCAAATGGAAAATTGCATTTTCATCTTCACAAATTAATTATTTTTTTTTACACGTTGGTTTTGATCTATAATCATACTTTTCAATTTAAGCTCCATCCATTTTGCTCTCTGCTTTTGGGTTATTTGCATCATTGAATTGCTTTATCTCCCAATGTTTTATTTCCCATTTCCCTTTGAACATTTCTCCTTTCTGCTTTTGAGATTTTTTTTCAATTTGATAGTTGAATATAGCTAAATCATTCAAGAAAGCCATGTTTGAATTATTTAATTGAATTTAAATTACCTACTATTGCGTTTATTTTAAAAAATGTTATATAATTTGTTTGGTTACCAATTGCTTTGCATTAATTTTCTCCTTAATCCCCAAATGTAAATAACATGCAAGCCGTGAAATGCTGACATTTGAATGAGATGAGATCTTATGGAATGCTGTCTGTGCTAATACCCCTTGTTAGTTTTGAAGAGGTTGCTTTCTGAATTATTATAATTATCATTCTCAATGTGACCCATTTCTTTTGGATACTTAAGAATCCTGTGCAGCCCACCTCATGTTGGAGGGATAGAGAAAGTTAGGCGTGTTGATTATTTTTAGATTATCAGATAAAGATGGACTGGACTGCTGTTGATGGAATTAGATTTTTAAATATGCAAATGTGTTTTTCAGCTCCTATCCCAAAACCTTGCATAGATATCTGGAGGAATTAAAAACTCTTGAGATCATGGTTATCCTCAATTATCTGAAACATAGAGCTCCAAATTCATTTGTTCAAATGATCTGTTAATTACTTACTTTTGTGGGATGTACACCTGAGTATATGAAGAAATTCTTGTTTTTATATAATAATAAATATTCTAATCGCCAAAGTGTTTGTACAAATTGTGGAGCATCGTCTAATAGTAGTGTAATTTGACTCAGTTTCTATAAATTAATGACCTCAATAATCATATTGACTTCAATGGCATTATTGTTCTAAAACAGTTCATCTTTTGAACTCAACATGAGAAACCCTAGGAATTACAAATTAATTATATGAAAATTAATGATTGTTTGTTACAGCTTCGATATTCTATTTAGCTTTGTGCTTTACTGTCTTGCAATGTAAATCACCTTATTTAACTGATTCCTTCATGTACACTAGGGAGGGATGGAATAATTATTATCAAAAAGTTAGCAAGTATAGCAGCAGAAGGGGGCGGAGCTCAAGACAGAATCGCCACCTGTCATGGCATAGGTCTCTGGGGACATTTTAGTTCAACTCAAAGATGGTACTGGGCCACCTTCTTCAAGAGAAAGCACACGAACTGTCCCTCCGTATGCGGGTCATTAATAATCTCATCCATCTTGGCAGCAGAGTGTTCATCCTGCGAGGCTATCACTGCGGTTTCCGCTGTAGGTGCACTCCGCAAATACTGAGGTTGAGGCGAACCGGGAAGCCCGGTGAGTGGTGCTTCTACCATGAGAATTTCAGAAGTAATGCCCGCCATTGCATGCTGTTGTGCAGCTACTTTGTAGACGCTCAGGGAAACGACAGCACGAATCGCCAGTAATGGCCTCGGCAGTTGGCGACCTGACGGGCCTACTATACGCTGCAGACCAGTGCACTGGTTGCAAATTCCTAGTTGATTTTGGCACAAGATCGGTTTGGCTGCTATTAGGAGACACGCCCTACCAGTGGACTTTCACGCTAGTGGCTGTTCGTCAACTTATCCAGGGTGCAGATTTCTTGAGGGAACACAACTTATTAGTTGACGTTAAAGGGTGTTGCTTAGTACATGGCAGTACTTTCCACCTATGCCTACTCTCCTCCAGCCATCGCCTGGCCAGTGTAGACACTGGCCGCCAATGACTTTGCGAATGTTCTCGCTGGGCTTCCTAAGCTCCTTACCCTGGATTTCACCCCACATGGGGTGCAACATTACTTACCCACCACAGGACCTCCCCTGCAATCCAAAGCCGGTCATTCCACTTTGCTGGTGGAAAAGATTGTTTGACCACACCCATGGTCTGTCCCACCACTTGGTCTGCACTACAGTAAGGCTCATGGCACCCAAGTACGTTTGGCATGGGCTGCGTAAGCAGGTCACTCACTGGGCACGAAAGTGCCTCCCCTGTCAGACGTCTAAAATTCAACGCCACACCAGAGGACCTCTGCAGCAGTTTCCCCCAACTACTCAAAGATCTCAACACTTTCACGTCGATATCGTGGGCCCTTTACCTGTGTCCAGGGGCCAGCGGTACATACTGACTATGATTAACTGTTTTACCCGCTGGCCGGAAGCAGCCTCAAAGATGGACATTATTTTGGCGACTTGCACATGCACCTTCCTGGCTACCTGGGTGGCTCAATTTGGAGTACCAGTTCACCTGACGTCCGATAGGGGGGGGACACAATTCACTTCAACTTTATGGTCCAATCTGGTGAGAATGTGTGGTACACAGTTACATTACACAATGGCATAACACCTGCAGGCTAATGGGCCAGTGGAACGATTTTACTGACATCTCAAGCAAACCTTGCGGGCGAGACTTACCGGATCACAGTGGGCAGACAAATTACCATGGATGTTGTTGGGAATTCAAACAGCGCCAAAGGATGACCTGCAAGCTTCCCCAGCAGAACTTTTTTATGGCGCACCCCTACTAGTACCGGCTGACATTCCCCTTTCCTCCACCTTGGGCGAACCCTCCACAGCAGAGAAATTGAGGTTTCTTTGTGACCGGGTGGGTTCTCTCATTCCAGTACTGGCCACTCGTCAAGGTTTTCCACCTGCACATGTTCCCACTGCTCTCGACTCTGCTCTTTTTACCTTTGTCCGTCACCCGCCCGACCGACACTACATTGCTACAGCGACCTTACAAAGGGCCATATAAGGTGCCGCGCAACAACAGTTCATGATGATGCTACTGGACATTGGTGGTCGACAGGAGTTGTTTACTCATGATAAGCTTAAACCCGCTCATCTGGAAGTTTCTGAGCCTGTGCAAGTACTGCCTCCCAAACACCAGGGATGCCCTCCAAAGAACCATAACATTGTAACTGTATAACTGGGAGGGGGTTCTGTAGCGACAGAAGGGGGCGGGGCTTAAGACGGAATTGCCACCTGTCATGGTTGGTCTCTGGGGACATTTTAGACCAACTCCAAGATGGCACTGGGCCACCTTCTCCAAGGGAAGCCGGGAACTTTGGGGAGTGTCAGGTGATGTGATGATGTCATTTCTAGTTTTGGGCCGTTCAAATAGAAAGTGACTTAAAAAGCCTTTGTAGTTCTAGATTAAACAGTCTGGCAGTTACTTGAATGAGTGTCAGTCGTCTTTCCTTAGCTCCTCAACTAAATTGATGACCCCAACAGGGTGCTCAACGGTAAAGCAAGTAATGTGGTGTGAGTGACTTGAAGTCCTTCTGAGCATATACCCCAATCAATTCTGGATCACCACCACCTTCCACATTCCTGCAACAAAAAAATCTCGTGAGTAATGAATCCATTATTTTTACTCTATTTGATGTATTACCTATATTTGAACCTGGCACTAAATTGCTGTATTCAGAGGGTTGCAGCTCATACAAATTTTATTGCTCAACTGTGTTCTTGGAATTGGGACAAAAAAGTCAGTTAATCTCACTGCAGATAAACATTTTCAAGAATACAAGAACATAGCATTCTTTAGGATGACAATTTACAGTACTGCGTGTGTGTGTGTGAATTTAATTTTGGCTTCAGACTATTACTATTTTTAAACAGGGAACGAATTTTTAATGAATTCAATTTAGATAATTGGCTGCAAAGCTCTAATCTTCTTGATGCAACATCAAACAAGAGATAAATGGTGGCCATGAATCCAGCATTTGTTATTTTTTTAAATTGAAATTTTAATAAAGGAAAATGGAGGACATATGAGGGTCACATGGTTGACTTTTGCATCGGACAATTATTTATTGTCGGCTTCTATATACCATTACCAAGACCATTTTAATACATACAACCTATCTTTGATTATTCATACTAGAGCAGTGTTTCTCAGCCTTTTCTTTCCACTCACATACCACCTTGAGTAATCCCTTACTAATCAACAGCATCCATAATGGTAGAAATATTTAATACATTGAATTATAATTTATCAAATATTAAAAAAAATAGCTCTGGGAGCTGCTTCTCCTGATTTAATTAACTTTCTAATAATTTTTGATTTGCCTTTGTTTTAGCTCATATTCAGATAATTATCACTTTTGTTTTGTATGACTGTGGTTTTGCTGATTCGACTAATCTTTCTTCTGTTTGTCTGTTTCAAATTTGGCCTTTCTGTTTTGAGTTTTCACAATTCCCCTATCTTGTTTGTCATGTACTGCTGTCCTTGTCTTTACTTTTGTTTAAGTTTGTCTTTATTTGTACATGGTGGAATTCTGTAATTTATGAATTTAGAAAAAGACATTTGTAAGTATTATTTGGGGTGATTTAATCGGACATGATGGCCATTGATGTGCCTATCAATTTTAATTTTTCATGCTCAATTTTAAATATTTAACTACCTTGGTTGTCTTCTTTCAAGTTTATTGCCATCTGATTGTGCGTATACAACCCGACAAAACAACTTGTCTCCGGACCATAATGCACACATACACTCACACAATACACCCTAAACACAAACGACATATATACATAGTGATCCAAAATAAGTATTGGCAAAAATAATTTGTGGGGTTCTCGGGTTGTTCAACTGTCTCTCAGCCTGACAGTCCTAATTTTTATGCTTCTATACCTTGAAGGTAGTGTCTCAAAAGATACTGTGGGTTGGAAGGTAAGGGTCCTCACTGATTCTCTGAGCCCCCTGTAACCACCACTCCTTGTGAATATCATCAATAGAGGGAAGCGAGTTCCAAGCGATCTACTCAGCAGTTTTGATCACACTCCATACTGACTTTCAATCCGATGCCTCACATCTACCATACTGCACTAGGTTGCAGCCGGCCAGGACACACTCTATTGTGCTCCCATAGAGCTCTGGTAGGATGGTGGCCGGTAGCCTTGCTCTCCTCCATGTCCTTAGGAAGTGTAGGCACTGCTGTACCTTCCTAACTAATAAATAAGTGGTGGGTCCTGGGTAGGTCATCCTTTAAAGGCACACCAAGGAACTTTGTGCTCTCCACTCTCTACAACAGAACCATTGATATGTATTGGGGAGTAATCCTTTTCCTCCTGGAGTCCACAATCATTTCTTTAATCTTGTCCATATTGAATGTGGGTTCTTGCTCTTGAACCAGTGTTCAGGGCTTTCAACCTCCTCTCTGTAAGATGACTCCTCATTGTTGATGATGATACCAACTACCATTGTCATCTGCAAACTTTAAAAAAATATTTTATTTAAATTTTTCCAAGACTCGTATTAGAACATTATTATGTACATCATATAAATAGTATTTTAAAATGACAGAGTCTCATGGTTGCCCAAATCTCACCCACACACCAACCCCCTACCCCCTGCCGCCATCCCCACAGCTGCTAACATATAAAAGGAAAGAAATGAGCATGCCTTCATTAACCAGTCCATATCTTGATCTTCAGGAATTCATCACTATTAACCTAATTATATTATTTAAACTTTTTTGTGGAAGTTAATTATATCCTTAAGCCAGTAGGATTCAAATAAAGTTGCCATATTTTAACAAACATGTCATTTTTTTTCTAAAAATATAAGATATCTTTTCCAGGGGAGCACCTCTTTGCATTTCCATATTCCAGTGAGTAATAAATAGGGGGGAGTCGAACTTCCATGAAACAGCACTACATCTCCTGCCTACCGCTAGTGAAATCCTCATGAACTATATTTGATATTTTGACAGCTTTGTGCCAATAACCATCAGATTGTTCAATAAATACAGTTCTAGTTCCAATGGAAAATCCACTTTTATAATTTTTTCAAAACTTCTGCCAAGTCATACCAAAAGGATCTCGCTTTCCCACATAGCCAGGTTGAATGTATAAATGTTCTAACCTCCATATCACACATAAAACATGAGTCTGGAATTTCAGATTTTAAACCGTGTATTTTTTCGGTGTAAGGTGTAATTGGTGCATAAAATTGTATTACCCAATCTATATCTGGCATTAATAAATTATGTCATATTATTAGAGCATAATTATGAATCCTTTTCCCCAAGTCTGTCTCCCACCTTTGTCATCTGCAAGCTTGATGCTGTTGCGTGGAGCTGAACCTGGCCTTACAGTCATGAGTTAGCAGTATGAATAGGTGTGCCAGTACTCAGTGTGATGGGCTTAGAGGTTTTGCTCCCAACCTGATGGACTCTGGCCTTCCAATTAAGAGGTTCAGGATCTAGTTGCAGAGAGGGATACTGAGTCCCACCAGTCTCTGAGATCATGTTGTATACCGAGCTGAAGTCACAGAACAACAGCCTGGCATATGAGGCATTCCTCTCTAGGTGGGTCAGGACACAGTTAAAAATACAAAACTAATTAAAAGATACCTGTATGAAAGTAGACAAGGTGAATTTTTTTTGACCCACCGTACTCAAGTAGGGAATCAGTTTTACAAAGGAGATATTTATCCATAGGTACACATAAAGGAAAGGATAACACTAATTATTTAATTATAAATTATCTTTTTTTTTGCCATAAGTTACTGCAATTTAGTGATAAATTGCATTGTGGCATTCTCAGAATTTGAATTGAATTCTGTGCTCTCTCCCCAGCCGCCAGAGCCGTGCTCTCTCCCCACTATCCCGAGCCGCTCCCTCTGTCACTGAAACTTTGCTGGAGGACAGTCCCTGCGATCGTATGTGTAATCTCTTACCACTTACAGGTGAGGTGAAACCTCGTGGCTCCTGAGCAGGAGTAGGGACTTTCGCTCTCAGGCAGGATCGGCGACAGTAGTGGGGAGGTGTTGGGGATCAGTGACAGCTGATGCTACTAGACAGCTGAAGAAGTTTATCGATTATCCGAAAAATCCGTATAACCCAAGCATTTTGGATAATCAGAAATGTAGTGTACTAGATTAATAGTCTTTTATTTACTAAAAAAGTGTCCATGTGGATATCTAGCCATTTATATACAAAAGGGGCATGTGTAAATTCATCTGAAATTGCTTTTTGTGGGGGGAAATACTCCTTTTAGATAAACAAATACTTAATGATGAGGTTTAGCAAATATTTTGACTGGAAAATTAAATAATTCAGCCCAATGTTTATCCAAGTCTTTTCAAATTATATCTGTACAATGCATCTTTATAAAGAAATATAGTTTCTATTTGTTCTGCTTTGGAAGTTTACTTAAGCAAGCCTCGAGGTACTTTTAGATTTTTTTTTACATCTTGCTCATTACTTTTAAATTTGATCCAAAGTTGGTAGTCCCACTTCTGGTGCCCATGAACTCTGTGTGAGTTCTCCTTCACTGCTGAGGTCAAGATCATCTTGGTGCCAGGAAGGTGTCATGGCAAGAAATCCTGCATGTAGAAAAGAGAAATCCTTCTTTATCTTAGCCCACATTTCAGTGGCAATGCTCAATGCTAATAGATTCCAGAAAACCACTGGACCACCCAAAAGACTGGTAACCCAACTGACTGTCATGAAGGATGTTGGTACCCTGCTTTGCCTGATTCTTTGGCTTGGCTTCGCGGACGAAGATTTATGGAGGGGTAATGTCCATGTCAGCTGCAGGCTCGTTTGTGGCTGACAAGTCCGATGCGGGACAGGCAGACATGGTTGCAGCGGAAAATTGGTTGGTTGGGGTTGGGTGTTGGGTTTTTCCTCCTTTGTCTTTTGTCGGTGAGGTGGGCTCTGCGGACTTCTTCAAAGGAAGTTGCTGCCTGCCGAACTGTGAGGTGCCAAGATGCACGGTTTGAGGCGATATCAGCTCACTGGCGGTGGTCAATGTGGCAGGCACCAAGAGATTTCTTTAGGCTGTCCTTGTACCTCTTCTTTGGTGCACCTCTGTCACGGTGGCCAGTGGAGAGCTTGCCATATAACACGATCTTGGGAAGGCGATGGTCCTCCATTCTGGAGACGTGACCTACCCAGCGCAGTTGGATCTTCAGCAGCGTGGATTCGATGCTGTCAGCCTCTGTCATCTCGAGTACTTCATTATTAACCATACTTGCACTAGTAATAGAATTATATGCTCGATGAAGCCTAAAATGTGTTTTTAAAAATCATTAACAATACAAATAATGTGATCATGATAGCACAGTGGCTGGCGTTCATGGCTCTGAAACAAATCCCATTGTTTGAGCAAATAAATCTGGCTGATGCTGTAATGAAGTTCTGACACCATTGGAGGTAGCTCTTTCAGGTGTGACCTAAACACAGGTCCCTCATGCCCTCCCAGGAGAATTTACCAGAATGAAAGAAGAGGATGCGTGGTCTCCCCAGTACCTCAATATTGGTAAAGTGCCATTTGTCGTAGTATGAAAATGCTATTTGTAGGAATCTTCCGTTAGATATTGTTTGTAATAATTTTTACATTATAACAGTGATTTCACTTCAAAATTACTTCATTCTGCCAACATGCTTTGGGATGTTCTTTCTAATTAGGTTTTCAGTCTTTTTGTTGGACCAGGGAGGAAAGCTGTCAGCCAAGGTTCCCACATTGGTAGTAAATTCAGATGTGTCCACATTCTGTAGACTAGAGTGGAAGGCTGCCAGGAATTTGGTGTGATACTTGGTTTACCCATGAACTTGATTAAATGAAGACGCTTCTATCTACCCCAAGAGTTCTCACCAGAGTTAATATTCCTCCCGATGTTGATTTCAAACAGACACTTATGGAGCTGCATGTGGTCAGTAAACAAGAGACAGACCAGCTCGACACACTAAAAAATCTTAGTCGGCGACTTTAACCAGGCCTGTGACAAGAAAACCCTGCCTAACTACCTGCTGTACCGAAGGTCCCACCACATTCAATCACTGCTACACCAAGATAAAGAAAGCCTACTGTTCTTTCCTGAGATTGCATTTTGGCAAGTGTTACATCGCAGACAAGCAGCAATAGAAATTCACCAGGCGATATTATTGCTTTTATTATAAAACAATATATTTACTTATAACTAGTAATAATATAACACCTTAATTAACTTAACCCCAACCATGCACAAATATACGTGTGTGCGTGTTTGATACCCCAGCCATTCCAGCTTGGGTACGATTCTGGAAAATCAGTCAAAAGTTCAGTGTTAGAAATCTTTTGTTGAAACACACTCTTAAACTAATGCATAAAAATAATCATGAAGGAGGTGGGAGAGACTGAGTGAATAGACTGCTGAAAACCCACGAATCCTTGTCGAATTGCTTGCTGAAAAATATTCTTTTGGATTAACAGTTGTCACAATGCCCCTTTTCCTTGAGTAGGGGAAATGTATTGTGTGACTTCCACTATGCTTCTAAAAACCCTGGCACGGGTCAATCGAAGTGACTTTTCTTTTAGTCATGGTGTGGTTCAATAATTCCCCTTGAAAATGACCTTTCCTTTGCTCAGGGTGAGTGATGCACTATCAATAATCAAAAAATAGATGGAAGTGGTGAAACTGACAGGTTTTTATTAACCATAGACTGGATCAGCCATCAACCTCATTGACTGATCAAGGCAGAGTGGGATGGGGAACATGCAAAGGGCTATGGGTGGGATTGGTCTCATGAGGCTCTCTCTCTCTCTCCCTCTCTCTCTCTCTCTCTCTCTAGACATGTCATCACCGATTAGTTTAATGCGGGGAGGAGACAGGTGAGGGAGTCTGTTATTGGCAGCAACAGTGGCAAGGGTGGTGAGTGTCCAGTTGCCACCTCAGGGACCCCTAAGGTAGAGGGGGGGGGGGAGTGTCTGTTGTTGTACAGTGGTGATTGGAAGAGTGCCCGATGGTGCCAGATCCTGGATCAAGACCATGTTCTTGCACACATCAGGAAGGGTAACGTAGGCATACTGGGGGTTAGTGTGGAGGAGGTGGTCCCTCTTGACTATTAGGTCAGTCTTGGATTGCTTGGCATGCTTCTGAAGCAGGACCAGTCTTGGGGAGGTAAGCCAAGCAAGCAGCATAGTCCTCATGAAAGCAAACATCTGTTCATGAGGCGTGTTGTTAGTGGTCTTAAATAAAATTGTCCGGATGAAGTGGAGTGCATCTGGGAGGACTTCTTGCCATTGGGAGATGGGGAGGCCCTGTGACCTCAGTGCCAGGAGGATGGTTTTCCAGACCATGGCATTCTCCCTTCCCTCTAGGTTTGTATCTATCTGGTGGTCCTTCTCATGGCAATGACCCAGCCAGCAGGTACCGGTACAGCTCATCACTCATGATTGAGGACCCCCGGTCACTGTGGATGAAGCCGGGGTACCCAAAGAGAGTGAAGGTATTGTGGAGAGCTTTGATAACCATGGCCGTGGTCATGTCTGGGCATGGGCTAGTGAAAGGGAAATAGGAGTATTTGTTGACATTCTGGTTGGAGGAGGGGAGGGGCCCCTTGAAATTAATGCTTAGGCGCTCGAAGGGGTAAGTAGCTTTGATCAGGAACACCTTGTCTAGTCGGTAGAATTGAGGTTTGTATTCGGCACAGACCTGGCAGTTTTTAGTCATTGTCCAGATTTCCTGAGTGAAGTATGGTAGGTTCCGAGCTTTGATAAAATGGAAAAAATCTAGTTACTCCAGAGTGACAAAGGTTATTATGGACAGTCTGCAGTCTGTCCATTTGGACACTGGCAAGTCCCACAGGATAGTGCATCCGGGAGCTCGTTAAGTTTTCCAGGCCAATAGAGGATGTCATAGTTTTAAGTGGAAACTTCGATTCTCCACCTGAGGATCTTACCATTCTTTATTTTGCTCCTCTACTTATTATTAAACATGAAAGCTACTGCTCGCTGATCTGTGAGAAGAGTGAATCGCTTTTTGGTGAGGTAGTGCCTCCAGTGCTGTACGGCCTCACAATGGTCTAAGCCTTTTTTCTGATGGAGGAGTGGCGAACTTCAGAGCCCTAAAGGGTGTGTGAGATAAAGGCAACGGGTCAGCCCACTTGGTTGAGTTTGGGAGCCAGGGAAATTTGGACGCACTGCTCTCCACTTAGAAAGGTATGGATTCTCTAGCATGCATGGTTGTCTTGGCGATGTCGTCCTTGATATGGTCAAATGCAGCTTGGGCTTCTGTCGGCAGGGGAAATGTGATGGCTTTGACCAATGGGCAGATCTTGTCTGCATAGTTGGGGACCCATTGAGTGCAATATGAGAAGAATCTGAGGCATCTCTTCAGTTCTTTGACGATATGTGGGAGAGGTAGCTCCAGCAACGGAAGCATGTGGTCAGATTCGGTGCCAATGACGCCGTTCTCAACCACGCAGCCAAGGATGTCTAGTTGCGCTATCTGGAACACACATTTCTCCTCATTATAAGTAAGATTCGGGCATTTTGCTGCCTGGAGGAATTTACGGAAATTTGCATCATGATCTTGCAGGTCGTGTCTGCAGATTATCTAGGTGTGGGAAGGTGGTCTGCAGATTATAGTGGTCCATCTCCTGCTGGAAGACGGAGATCCCATTGGTTACGCCAAAAGGGACCAAGAGAAAGTGTTAGAGGTGGCCATCCACCTCAAATGCAGTATACCGGCAGTCCTCTGGGCAGATCGGGAGCTGGTGGTACACAGACTTCAGGTCATTCATGGAGAATACCTGAAATTGTGTGATCTGGTTGACCATATTGGATATGCGGGGAAGGGAGGTACATGTCGAGCTGCATGTACCAGTTGATGGACTAGCTGTTGTCTATGTCCTTCCTATTCTTTTACCTGTTCTTTACCACAACCACCTGGGCCTTCCAAGGGCTATTACTGTCCTCTATGATGCCCTCGCCCAACAAGCGCTGAACCTCCGACTTAATGAACATCTTGTCAGCTGCACAGTACCGTTTACTCCTGATGGCCATCAGCTTGCAGTCGGGGATGAGGTTGGCAAACAGTTGGGGGGAGGGGTTTGACCTTGAGGTCAAGAGGCCGGCCACAGGTTGGTTGCAGAGGACCATCTGTGAATTGTTTGTTGCAGACGGTGAGGTGGTGAGGGAGGGGGGAAGGGCCCATCGAATTTCGATGTAATTTTCTGAAGTTGGTACTGGAAGTCCAGCCCCAGTAGCAAGGGGGCATAGAGCTGTGGCATGACAAGTAACCTGAAATGTAACGATGCCTCCAACGGTTAGGGTCACTATGCAGGACCCATGGATAGCTGCAGTGTGTGATTTGGACGCGAGTGATAACTTGTGCTTGGCAGGCTGTATTTTAAGGGATAGGTGCTTAGCGGTATTGAAGTGAATAAAACTTTCTGTACTCCAGCTATTGAATAAACAGTTAGTAGCACACCTATTTACCTGGATGTCCATCGTGAACCTGGCGAGTTCGTGTGGTGCCTCTTGGTTCAGAATGATGGATGCCAGTATAGACTCGCTGTTTGAGTCTGATGAGGGCTCACGACCCCGAGATGCCAGCCCTCGACCCCAAGATGGCCACCCTCATTGCTCCCTCATGGTGTCATATGCCTAAAAAGATGGTGTTTGCCACTCAGTCCCCATGACTCGCACATGGCGTCACTGGTTTGTAGAAGTGATGGCACCAATTGCATTGTCCGCACGCGGTGCTGCTAGGTTTCACAGATGGTTTGGACTGTCAAACCTTGGCATAATTCCCCTTTTTCCTGCACCTAGCACATACTACCTCCTTGGCAGGCAGTGCTTCCTTGGGTGCTTACCCTGTCTGCAGAAGTAGTAATTGGGGAGATCACCTGCAACGGTGGCCAAGGTCAGGTCATTAATGGACTGGGACAGTGTGGATGACCAGTCGCTCATGGCGCATGACGATCCCCCATCCCAGGTTAGTGGCGCCCACGAAGACAAGGAGGCGGCCGAATACTCATCTGAGTTTTGGAGGGCCACCTCTAGTGTCTCTGTCAGCTCAACTTCCCTCTGTAGATCAAGTACTTTTTGTTCCAGGAGTCTCTGATGTACCTGGAGTAAACGGTACTGTGCAGCACAAATTTAAAATTTGAGATGAAAGATGTTTGGGGTGTGAGGAAAACCTTTTTTTAAATGGAGAGACTAATTTGATCTAGAATTAACTGCCAATAGGATGGTTAATAAAATAATAAATCTGTGCTTTTGGAAATCAACTGGACAGGTAATTGAGGGAGAAATGTCTGCTGGGTGCTAGGGAATGTCACTGTAGGATTTTATTTTGCTGAAAGGTACCATAAACTCAAAGGGAGGGATGGTTGCTTCTTTGAGGTAACATTTCAATGATTGCCTGATTTTAACATGTTTGTCACAATATAGATAAGGTATTAGTGTTTGGGTTTGTAAGTTTAATTTCCACCATCCTAAATCTTCAAACGAATCAAAAAAAAGTGCAGTGGGCACTAATTAGAAGAGGGAGAGTGATGTAAATTACTAAATTATCATAAATGCCAAAGTGGTCAAAGTTGGAAAATGCATTTTTAAAAGACCAAATCTCAAATAGCTGATTCCTGACCACACAATTCTTAATTCACCATTTTGAGGTCCAACCAAAAAATTCAGTGAGGGCTAAAATTCAGATTTACTGTCCTACACAACTGAGTCATGTAGCACTTCTACAGATCTGGTCTTCTCTTGTAGGTGCACACGCAGCCAGTCGGTCAACCATGATATCCATGAAGTGCCAGTTGAAGTTGACAAAGACGATGTGGTCAAACAATAATCATGACTTTTATTAGCAGAAACTAATGGTACAATAATGAAAGACAATAGTTATACCCAAGGGGAGTGTCCTTCACAGTAGAGATAATGCACAGCCAATGTTAGTACAGCAAGGCTCGCCGAAGGGAAGACAGACAGCTTAGCAGAGATTCACCACAATCCGCACCACATAAACAAATTGCACAGCCCTTACCAAATATACATTTACTTTCCTTGATTGTGAGTGGTGGTTAGGTAACTGTACTACAAACCCTGAGGTCATATCCCATTACACAGCAATGGAATTTAAGATTGGTTTATAATCTGGTATTAAAAAAGAACTATTCATTGATAATAATTGCCACAAAATTACTGGATTGTTGAAAAAAAACCATCTAGTTTAGTAATGCTCTTTAAGAAGGCAATCTGCCATCTATTCACAGTTGGACCCATATCTCTGCTTTCTTCTCAGTTCAATGGCAAAATTAGATTTGTCTAAAAAAAAATAGGTTTGGTATTTGTACCAAACCAAAATCTTTAAAAATGACAAATATTACAAAAATCAGACAGAGCAGAGGAGACTGGCATATCTGGTTTTAAATTACTCAGTGGTGGCATTACCAGGGTGACATGGCTGAAATGAAGACGAACAGCAGGCTTGTGCACAATTCTCCACCTCACTTCGCAGTCATCTGATTTTTAAAGCGTAGGCAGTATTTTTGTGCTCTACTTGTGCCCATGCATTCTCCAACCCAACCACTCTTCCCACTTGCTTATTCCTGTGCATGTTTCTTCTCAGATATTCTTAAAAAATCCAAAATGGCAAGGCAGCAGAAGCTCAGCAAAAAAAGTCACGGAAATCCAGCCACATTTGATTGGCCTTCCCCAATCAGTTACTGACCTTGTGACTTTAGAGGCTACCTCAGAGGCAGAATCTATCCCTGATATGTAATTTAAGAAAAAAAATGAGAGCAAGCAAGAAGGTTTACATGTTCATTTTCAGGAAACTTAGATGAAGATTCAGATGGAAATTCTGTAGATGCAAAGTTTCCATACATTTAGTGCACTGAGAGGCCTGAGAAATTAATGCTGATCATAGGATTTGAACTTGGAGGAAACTGGGGGCAGCTCAGTTCAGAACATTGCATCTAGCCAGCCGGTAGCCTGTGCTATTCAGCAAGGAAGAATTGCACAATGCCCATCACAGGCACAGGACCCAATCATGATCCAATATCTGAAAGCTGAGCTCAGTTTCTAAGCAGAGTTCCTTCAGTCTCTTAGTGTTTTCATACGTTTAACTTTTTACGGCCTAAGACTGCTACCGATGTAAATGTTATTTATCGTCTGCAAGGGGATTTGCAGGATCAACAGACCAGCAAAGATATGTTGTTCACCTTTAGGAAGACCTTTAGGTAGTTGTGTTTTCCTGGCACCAGTCAGATTAGATTTTTGTAGTACCTGCTGAGAGTTTTCAATTTGGTCTTTCTAGACCCTGAGCAGTTTGACATCAGCCCCCACTGTAATCTGCCATCTCTGAAAATCAACCTGCAGTCACAGCATTGCATTTGTGCACGAGACAACGAGACACCAAGGACGTGCCCGGGATGATTTGTTAACTGTGTGAAGCAAGGAATAATTTTATTCTTACATTTTGTTTGCAACATTTGTTTTTATTTCTGAACCTGTCTTCTGTAATCAGCAATTAGATTTTATGAATGAGGAATTCATGTTCCATTTAGAACCTGTGATGATTGTGTCAATCATTGGATGAGCTTTTTATCACATTCAAGTTTATTGTCACTTGTACCACTTGTAGAAGTTGTTATGTTTGCAGACCAGTAGACATCTCATACATAGTAAGAAGCAGTGCAAGCGCACAGACTTTTGGAGATGATCAGTTGGTACAGAGTCAAGACAGCATTATTTTACTATATTCAGGAGTCCAAAAAGAGAAGGAAAGAAACTGTCTTTGAATCGGATGGTCATTGATCTCATGGGCATGAATCTTCCTGATGCAAAGGGAGTTGGAGTATGGCCATGGCCAGGGTGAGATGTATCTTTTAATATATTGGCTGTTTTTCCAAGGTAGCAGGAGTTACAGATGGAGTCAACAGAAGGAAGAGAGTTTGCTGATGGCCTGAGCCATGTTCAAAAGCTTCTGCCTTTTCTTGTGGTCTTCGGCAGAGCAGTTCCCATAACACTCAGTGATGCATCCTGATAGGATATTTTCAGTGGGGCAGCTTCAGATGTTGAGAGATGCTGGTGGCATGTCAAACTTCCACAAGCTTCTGAGGAAGTAGAGTAGCTGGTGTGCTTTCCTGCCTGTTGCGTTGATGTGGGTTAATGAGGATAAGTAACTTGTGATGTTTATCCAGAGGAACTTGAAGCTGTGTGCTATCTCCACCTCAACACTATTGATGCAAACCAGGGAATGAACTCTGCCCCTCTCACAGAAGAATATAACCAGCTCCTTGGTCTTGTTGACCAAGCCACAATCCCTCTATCTATCTTTATTCTCCATCTTATTATTAGAGATCCTGCCTAATATATTGGTGACATCCGTGAATTTAGAACTGGAGTTGGAGCTGTGTTGGCCATGCAGTTGTAGTGTACAGGAAATGTAGGAGAGGAGTGTGGTACCCCACTGTTGAGGCTGATCGTGGAGGAATCATCACTAATTCTCACTACTGCCTGCAGGATAAAAAGTCATGGATCCAATTGCAGCGAGGAGTATGGAGACCAAGATCATATAGTTTGGGGATTATTTTGTTTGGTACTGTTATATTGAAAGCAGAACTGTGCTGTGGTTGAGGAATAGTAGCCTGACAAGGGTGTCCTTGATAACAGTTGTTGCCAGCTTTTGGGTTTCAAAGTCCGATAACCTAATGTAGAGTCACAAAATTGACGGAATTATACCTGTTATCTGAAAACTGGGGAATAACAATGGTTATCCAGAGGTTGAAGAAGCATAGTCCCTTTTTTCATTAGCCTGTGGCCGCTCTGAGGTTGCAGTTTTGGCTGCACCAGGTGGCATATTTCAGTGAAAATGCCCTAACCTGCAGGTAAAGGAGTTGCTTCCTATGCATGCCAACTCTTCATCTTTGAAGAGCTCCATGTGCTAGCTGTTCATTCTCCAAATCATTTTGCAGTGCTAGGAAAGTACCTGTTTCCAAGAACAGCTGGTTCATGCAAAACTCTTGAAATCAGTAAAAGGACCTTTAGCACTGCCACCCACCCAGTGCCTACTGTGGCAGCTTGAAATACTGCAAGTATCTGATGCTTGTGGGTATCACACCAAAACCCAGAAGAAAATAACCATAATGAAAGTGGTTGATGACTTCTTTAAACAGTACTGGTAGGAGCAGGTGAAGCATCTTTTCTGCTAACAGGGTTAGGAGAGGACATGAACAAGAGTTATTTTTTGAATTCCAAAATGACTGCTAGATCTTGAATTAATTGTGAACACCGTTCACAAGATCACCAGATACATGTACAAGAAGAAGTAGGCCTATCGAATCTGCTCCACCATTCTATCATGATCTGATCCATCCTCTCACTTAGCCCCACACCCCAGCTTTCTCCTTGCAACCTTTGATGCCCTGACTAATCAAACACCTGTAATCTACTTATCTTTAGCAACTGTGCATCTTTTTTTGGATCTGGTTGCAGCTGGAAATGAAAACATTTATTGCACATTTATTGTTTTTGAATAGGTGATGGAAAACTGCTGCTTAAACTACTGCATTCTTTCCAGTGAAAGCTGTTGGACAGGGAGTTCCAGAATTTAAACCAGGGCAAGCATTTCCAAGTCAGGATCATAAACAATCTTCTGGAGGACCTCATTGGGTTAAGCAGCATTAGTGGGAGAATGGGTGGGCTGAAGGGACTGGTTACCAGTGAGTGTAAAGGCAGAAAAATGGGGAGAAGAGGGAAGAACAGAAGTTGATTGATAGAAGAGGGAGGGACTTGTTACCTGAAATTGGAAAATTCAGTGTTCATACCATTGGGCTGTAGATTACCCAGGCGGAATATGAGGTGCTTTTCTTCTAGTTTACGTGGGCCTCACGCTGGCAGTGGAGAAGGCCAAGGATGTATAGGACAGTATGAGAATGAGAAGGGGAAATGAAATGATATGCAACCGGGAGCTCTCAATGGCCATTGCAGACAGAGCATCGATGCAAAACTCTCCAAAGTCTGCAATTAGTTTCACTGATGAAGCGAGTCTACATAGCGAGCACCAAATGCAATAGATGAAGAGAGCCTATTGATGATATTGCCAGATAACATTGCTCTTAATTTCCTTGGTAGTCGAGTTCCCAGGTTTGAGATGTGCTATTGTATTAGTTATGGCAGTAAGATGCATTTCATGCAGATGGTATGCACTGCCACCACAGTGGAGGGAATGAATGTTTAGGATTGTGGATAGAGTAAATGCTGCCTTTCTTTCATCCTGAGTTTTGAGTGTCTAGATTTGCATTCATGCAGGGAAGTATACCAACACGATCCTTACATGCTCATAGTAGATGGTTGGAACTCTGGGTTAGGAGGTAATTTGCTCACTGCGGGATACCAATCAAACAGGCTGCATTATCTGATGATGTTGTTTCTTGACTATTGTTGGAATTGCAATTATCTGGGCAAATGGAGAAGTATTTCATCACATTCGAAGTACCTTTGCCAATATGGTATTCAAAACTTTTTTTTCCCACGCATCTGTTTGTGCACGTATGCACCCTGAAAGTGATTACAGAATACCCAAAAACAGTACCTAATCCAAAAATCATAAGGGCTAAATGACTAATACATTTATTCTGCAGTTCCAATGAAAACTCACATTCAAAAGATAATAAAAAGAGGGTTTCACCTGTTCTTTGAGGCAGCCATTAAAAAGATGCTGGTTCTGTCTGTGTGCTGCTCAATATTTCTACCTTGAACACAATGCCATGCACAATTTGGAGCTTGTTTATTTCATTGCTGTTTGTGAGACTTTGCTATAAACAACCTTGTGTTTCCCGATTTCAAAATAGTGATGACTCAACAAGCATTTCCAATAAAATTAAAATATCGTGTATTTTAAGGTTGTTTTTATCTTCATCCCTTACAATTGCTGACTGAATTTATATATTTGATTCCAAAAGACATAGGAGCAGAAAGAAGCTCTTCAGCCCATCAAGTCTGCCCTGCCATTTAATCATGAGCTGATCCATTTTCCCACTCAGCCCATTCATTGCCAGTATATGCACCAAGATTTTCATATAGTTTCTCAGATTTTTTAAAATGTAAAACTATTATTTTGTTCCGCTGAGTACAGTAGATCTGTCCTGAAATGTATGATTATTGGTTTATCTCTTCACCGTTGATGTTTGCCTATCACCTTAACATCAGTTAATAGCATTAGCAAGCTTTTTTTTAAAGCAGTGGAAAGTTTCATAATTTTAGAATTCTTTTCAGTTTCTCAGAGTTGTTTCCTATACCAACATGTCTTGAATATCCATCAGAGAAAAACTTCTCGTAGTTAGTAGGCATTTAGTTAAGTGGCTGGTGTGCAACATTCTATTTTAATAGAAACTGAAGGTTTGACTATCCTTTACAATGTCTTACCAAATGCGAATGGAAGCTATCAAGAATTGAAGCCAGTGCCCTATTTACCAAAGATAATGTGCTGCTGATGTCAGAAGGAAAGAGGAGGGGTAGGAATAGGAATCATTGCTTACTGCACCATGGCAACAGGGTATCTTTGTAGTAAGATAGCACAGCAGACACTTGTTTATCAGACTGAAACAGTTCACTGGAATGAGCATTGAATGCAAAGCTATAATTTTGTTTGAATTTTATTGATCTGTTCACACTCTAATAAATTAACTCTGTTTTATTACATAGTTGCATTGGTAATTTTTCTTTATTGAATGAGGTGAAGGAATATAATATGTGGCCTATAAGTAGCACTAAAACCTTTGGTACTTGAGAGCCCTTTTCGTGATGTTTTGCTGATGTTTTCCTGGAACTATTTCTGATATACTTAATTTGATGAAAGTACATTTTTATAGCTGAGGGTGGTTGCCAGAAAATTGCCACCAAGCTCAGCAGTATACCATTGTCATGCTAACTCAATGAAGAGCAGTTTACAACTCAAAGGTTATTCACATTTTTTTCCTCACTCATAAATATTTATTCATTTTCTGTGATCTGAACATCAGAAGGGTGTCCGATATTTATTGACAATCCTCAAATACCCTGGTAAAGATACTGATGAGTAATTTTCTTACAATTGCTGCATTCCTGTTGAATGTAATTTCATGATGGCTTGTGGAGGAAAGCTACAGCAATGAATTTGAAGGATTAGCAAAATATTTCTAAGTCAGTTGGTGTGAAGGAAAAGCTCCTAGAGGTTGTGGTCCCAAGCACCTTGATAGGAGAGGTGGTTGGTTTTGAATATGCTGTCAGAATACCTGTGTGAATAGCTACAGTGCATTTTGTAGACAATACACACTGCTGATGTGTGACAAGGATAAGCCCACATGAAATAGGAGACTCAAGATACTGCAAATGCTGGAATGTGGAGTAAAATAAAACAGTCTGCTAGAGGAACCCAATGGACCAAGCAGCATCAATGGGTGAAAAAGAATTGTTAATGTTTTGGGCCAGAACCTTCTATTAAGCCTTCAGCTGATTGTATTGTATTAGGCGCATGGAATAGGAGTGGGCTATTCAGCCCTTTGATTCTGTTACACCATTCAATAAGGTTCTGGCTGATCTGACTTTCCTCAAGCCCCACATTTCTGCCCAATCCCAATAATCCTCCTTCCTTGTGGAAAAACAATCTTCTTTAAATTTCTCCCTCCCACCAGTGCCCTCTGGCCTTCAGAGACCTGGGAAAAAGAATCTGACTCACTCTCTATCCCTCCCTACCCCTCATAAAATCATCCCTCAGCCTCCTATGTTTCGGTGAGAATAGACCCAGGGGAGAGGTGTAGGTTCACGTTTTGCACTTCCACGATTTGCAGAAGGAAGTGGCTAAGAAGATTGAAAGTTGCAGAATTGTAATCTTTGGATCGAATTCGTCAACTCACTTCTGATTTCTTGTGCCTTAACCTTCTGAACTAGTCTGACACACACTTGACAAAGTCTTTTTAAGTCCTAATAGACTACATCTATCACTCATCTCCATCCATCTTATTTTTATCCTGGGTGGGGTGGGGGATGGTGGGTGGTGTGAAAGAAAACTTAAATTAGGTTTGTGTGACATGACTTCCCCTGCCCGAATAATACTGATTCCCCATCAATACCTACTTTTTCAAGTGATTTTAATCCTGTACCTCATTTTTCTCCAGCAGCTTCTTGGCCATTTTCTTATACATTCTTGAGTTCACTGAAATGAACTGACCCTCACATGATAAATATGTGATCATATTTGTTTTTACAGTGCTCCAGATATACAGTTTCCCTAATTTTATACCCCAACCCTCTTGCAATAATGTCTGCATTCATTAGCCTTCCCAATTACCTGTGGGACCTGTCTGCTAGTATTTTGTTTGATGTGCAAGGACTCACATATTCTTTCTCAAGGGCAAACTCTACTCAGACAGAACCAATGTCAAGAGCTCTGGTCTCTGTAGCTGTGAGGCGGCAGCTGTACTCTATGCATCTATTCCACCCTTGAGGCACTTGAATGAGGAATGTATGGTGAGATTTAGCAGTGGCCACTGAGATAGAGGTGCACCAAAGAAGAAGTACAAGGACTGCTTAAAGAAATATCTTGGTGCCTGCCACATTGACCACTGCCAGTGGGCTGATATCGCCTCCAACCGTACATCTTGGTGCCTCACAGTTCGGCGGGCAGCAACCTCCTTTGAAGAAGACCGCAGAGCCCACCTCACTGACAAAAGACAAAGGAGGAAAAACCCAAAACCCAACCCCAACCAACCAATTTTCCCTTGCAACCGCTGCAACCGTGCCTGCCTGTCCCGCATTGGACTTGTCAGTCACCAACGAGCCTGAAGCAGACGTAGACATACCCCTCCATAAATCTTCGTCCTCGAAGCCAAGCCAAAGAAAAAGAAAGAATGGACTTCCAACAAAGTTTTGGGAAGATCTAAACCAGGTATTAAATAAAATCACAAAAAGCAACATACCAAAAAATCCAGAGATCTTTCTTCTAAGTAATATAAGAAGTAAAGAACTTGGACTTGATTTGGATGGAGCACAAAAAAGATTTATTATGATAGCCTTAGCTGTAGCAAAAAAATGTTTTATGCCAACCTGGAAATTAGAAGATAGCCTGAGAATACAGCAATGGTACAAAGAAATGAATAAATGTATTCCATTGGAAAAAATAACATATAATTTAAGAAATAACATCACAATATTTGAACAAATTTGGGAACCGTACATGGAACACAACAGAGAAGTCCTACCACGGACCTCCACCGCCTAAAATGACAGAAGGAGAAGAAGACGAAATGAACTGACCCAGTGTGTAAAAGTAGAAGACACAAATTTCTTGTTTATTTTCATTGAATGATGACATTGTTTAATGGGTTTAATGTATCATATATGTTGAACTTTGAGTGAGTAGGGAGGGGTGTGGGAAGGAGGGAGGGGGGAAACGGGGAGAAAATGACACTGTGTATATTCAAGAGGGAAATGTTTGTGTGTATTTTGGTCAGTATGGTTCATAGTGTGAAAAATTAAAAAAAATTTTAAAAATGGACTTCCAATAACCACAACCATCTTCCTTTGTGAGTGGTATGACTGCAATCATCACAGTATCTTCCCTTTAAAACCCTAGGCTCAGTATATACCGATATCAATGCTGCCTGGTAAAATTGCTTAATGTCAAGGGCATCACCTCTGTAATTCAGCTCTTTAGTTCACAAGATCACAAGATAAAGGAACAGAAGCAGGCCACTTGCCCATCGAGTCTGTTCCGTGACTCACACCTAGTTCCAATTTCCAGCCTAGTTCCAATTTCCAGCCTTTTCCCCATATCCCTTGATACCTTACTAATTAGATACTTAGGAACTTCTCATTTAAATTCTCCCAATAATCTGTCCTCCACTGCTGTATGCGGCAGTGAGTTCCAAAGATCCACAACTCTCTGACTAAAGAAATTCTCCTTCTTCTTCTTCTACTTCCTCTCCCTCCAATTCTTCATAAATTTTTACTTCTATCTCAGTTTCCTCTTCCTCTTGTTGATATTGTTCTCCATAACTTGGTTGCTGCTTGAGAGTGGACTGAACGGACAGTCAACTTTTCATCTTGTTGGGAAGGTGCCAGTATTGTAACTGGACTAAATGAGTTTAGCTAGATGCACTGCTAGCTGATTTGGAATATGGGTCAATGATACAACAGCTGGTATGTTGTCTGTTCCCATAGCTAATTATGTCAGCCGTTCCCCCTTGTCACACGGAGTGAATCAAGTTGACTGAAGAGTAGTGTCTGTGGACATGGGGATCTTGGCAGGAATCTGGGATGGATCATTTTTATTCAGCACTTGTTGCTACAAATACTTACTCCTTCTGTTTAGCATTCACATGATGGGTTGTACCATCGTTGAGTATGGGAATATTCTTGGAGCCTCCAACTCTTTAGCAGTTCAGTTGTTCATCACCTTCCATAACTAAATGTGGAAGGAGCGCCGGCATGATCTGTTGACTGTGGACTCACTTGCTATTTTTTTAAATATAACACATAGTCCAGTTTTGCCCTTCTCCTTTATTATTGTTGAAATTTGTAAAATCATACTATTAAGTGAATAAATATTTGAAAGAATCAAATTATCACCAATAATTTCATTGGTTTTGTGTTTTATACAAAAATTTAAATCAAACGAGTTGATAAAGCTCATTCTCCAGGGGTTTCACAATTATATTAAGGAAAGCATATATGTCAAGTATGGCTTGGCTTGGCATGGCATACATTTAAAATTGTGATTATAATTAGAATCGTGGGTAGGCGTTGTTTCCATAAAATTCTAACAATCACAGCTCAGGTTGTACAGCCAAGGAAGGCCAAGACTGAAGCATGTTAAAAGAATATGTCTATTTTTAAAGCTCTGTTCCAAGCAACTTATTTTTATGAAATCTGAATAGCAACCATAATTTAATTTTAATTTAAGTTCCTTTATCACATAACTGAAAATAAGTTATAAACCAGTATTAATCTAATTGTAAGTACAATCAAATTATTGATACAAGCAGGAACCAGCATTCAAACTATTTCTATTGAATGTACAAAGTATGGATACTTACAGGCAGTGATTAGTTTTTAACTCACAGGTACAACTGTATAAACAGACTGCTTTATTAGACAGCAACTGAGGTGTTTCAGCTTGCAGAAATGCTTTCTCTATTTAATATTGGTCAATCCATAAGCAAAGTCAAATTTGTAATCCAGGTTTTTTTTTTAATGGGTTACAATCCCTGCTTGAATATCACTAGTCTGAAAATCCCCATTAAAATGATAATGGCCTTAAATTGAATGGGAATATAGCACTATGTCTTTATTTAATAAAAGATCATTGAAATGCACAACCAATGTTGCTTGTTCAGCAGATCAAAATATCAATCTTCCTGAGATCAAAGGGGATATCAATCAATGCTGGAATCACTCCAATTATTCAGCAGGTTAAACAGGATCTTTGGAGAGGGAGACAAGCCTTTTATTGTGCATGTATGTATTTACTATTTTTGCTCAATGAACCAGTGACTAAACGAATGTTCTCATTTCAATAAGTGATGGAGAGATTCGTTTATTAAATGGTCACTTCTTGAACGTTGTAATTCAATTTGTTTGGGAGAGAACTAATCTACAGTACATAGAGCACTACAGCACAGTAGAGGCCCTCGGCTCTCAATGTTGTGCAAACCCATATCGCCCTAAAAAAATTTATTAAACATTCCCTACCCCATAACTCTCTATTTTTCTTCCATCTCTTAAATGCCCCTCATGTTTCAGCCTCCAACCACCATCCCTGGCAAGGGATTCCAGGCACCCACAAGCCTCTGCATAAAAAAACTTACCCCTGATGCCTCCCCTAAACTTCCCTCCCTTCACTTTGTATTTATGTCCTCTGGTGTTTGCTGTTCCTGGCTTGGGAAATTGACACTTCCTGTTCACCCAATCTATGCCTCTCATAATCTTGTAGACCTCTATTAAGTCTCTTCTCATCATTCTATGCTCCAAAGAAAAAAATCCTGACTCTGCTAATCTTGCCTCGTAAGATTTATTTTCCAATCCAGGCAACATTCTGGTGAATCTCCTCTGCGTCCTTTCCATAACTTCCACATCTTTCTTGTAATGAGGTGACCAGAACTGAATACAATACTCTGGTTGTAGAGTTGCAGAATGACCTCTCGATTCTCAAACTCATACCCCCTATTAATGAGGCCTTCTTAACTCTCTTATCAACCTGTGCGGCAACCTTGAGGGATTTATGTATTTGGACCCCAAAGGTCCCTCTGTTCATCCACCCTCTTAAGTAACCGACCATTGACCATTAACCCTTACTCAGCTTTCTGGTTTGTCCTTCCAAAATGTGTCACCTCACATTTATCCAGATTGAACTCCATCTGCCACTTTTCTGCCCAATTTTGCATCCTGTCTATATCCTTCTGTAACCTTTAAACACCTTCAGCTTCATCCACAACTCCTCCAACCTACATTTCATCCACAAACTTACCAACCCATCCATCCACCTCTTCATCCAGGTCATTTATAAAAATCACAAAAAGCAAGGGTCCCAGAACAGATCCTTGTAGTACTCCATTAATTACCGACTTTGAGGCAGAATACTTTCCTTCCACAACTACTCTCTGCTTTCTACCTGCAAGCCACTTTTTTATCCACACAACCAAGGTTCCATGGATCCCATCCCTCAAGATTTTTTGAACGAGTCTTTCATGGGGGGGGGAACCTTGTCAATTGCCTTATTATCCATGTAGACCACATCTACCACCTTACCCCCATCAATTTCTTTTGTTAACTTCTCAAAAAACTCAATTAGGCTCCTGAGGCACAACCTTCCACACAAAGCCATGCTGACTATTCTTAAGTAGACTGTTCTTCTCCAAATGCTCATAGATCCTATCCTTCAGAATTCTTTCCAATAGTTTGCACACCACTGTCACTGTCGTAAGACTCACTGGTTTATAATTCCCAGGAGTCTCCCTATTACCTTTTTTAAAAAAGAGGACTACATTTGCTATTCTCAAATCCTCCGACGCCTCCCCTTCAGCCAAAGAAGACTCAAAGCTCATAGCTACTGCACCACCTGTCTCTTCCCTCACTTCCCACAGCAACCTAGGGTATAGAAATACCTACAGATGAGTATTTATGGCTGTGGTTTTGACTAATAACTGGACGATTTCTCTTTATCAACAGTTTTTTTGTGAAAATTCCAAGAAAATTGCTAGGAAAGATTTGTTGCTTTGGTTGTTTTGGCAAATAAATGGGGTCTAAATCCAGGAGAGTTTATTTTAAATTTCTCTCACTCCAAAGTTCGGGTTTCTCAGAAATTCACAATGGTTCTGAACTCAATCCACTGAAAATCTCATTTCTGTGGGTAAAAGACTATAGCAATTTAGTATAACATATAAGATGATGAAAAAAATGCAACAAATCTTGTGCACAAACTATCATTTTTAATTTTCGGAACAGTACAATTCTATACTCCTATAAAGTATATAAATGTTAATGTAATACAATGTGACAAATGTAACAAACTTCAATGACCATATGAAAGTACCCTGTAGCATTTGCATTTACATTTGCTGTACATTTCCCCTTGTGTGGGGGATTTGGTTTTAATTCCCATTGCACTGTCTTTGAAGACAGGTTGAAAGTAGTTGCCATATGAAATAGTCTATCTGATGAATTTTTGTAATGATTGTTATATTTTATATTGTATATAGATATGTTTTAAAGGAGATAAACTGTGGAAGGTTTTTTTCGTTTAGCCCATATACAAACACTGCAAAACAGATCTCATTTAAAATGCCAGAGCTCTACTCAAACCAGACATTTCAGGCTCCAAGTGCCTTTGAAAACACTTTGAAGAATGACTTCACAAGTAAGTGTTGATTGGACACACTGTGGAGTAATGGATTATTGTTTTGGAAAGCAACAGATGAACAAACTCAGAAGATTAGTTCCAGTGCCATAGTCTGTCTGAGTGCAGTTTGCTGTTCTAGGAGGGTCATGTGGTTTTCTCTGAGTGAGAGAGAGAATTCAGTTCTGCAGTTCAGCAGCAGCTGGGACTGGAACAGGACAAGCTGGCAAGCTTGTGGAAACGCCAATTTTGAAGACGGGTTGTGAGTTCTTAGTTCAGCCTGGTCAAAGACCTTGTGGTCCATACAAGAGGAGCTGGCTGGCTGCATAATGTTTCACTTGAAATAAGGGAAACAAAAAGAAACTCTGTGGTGACCTGAAAGAAAGAGGTTATCATCTGGAAAACGCTGATGGGGCAAATTCTTCGGCAAGACCCTAGAGTGGCTGACCGGAAGGAATCAGTTTGTGTCCAACGAGCAACCAACCTCTCTGAAACCTGACAAGAATCTTCCTGAGCAGTAACCCTTTACCTTTCAAGCACCAAAACCTGGTGAAATTTATAAATGTTAAATTCTGTGCACAGCATAAGAATTGTCTGCAACCAGTGAACTTAGAGGAGCGAGAAATGAGATTGGACTGTGAATTAAAGAACTTTTCTAAACACATTGCATACATGTGCACTTAGAATTAGAAGGGGGCTATGTTAAATAGTAATAAGTTAAAGTGTGATTCTGTTTTCATGTTTACTTTTGTTTAAAGTAACCATTTGTCTGGTGAATTTCTATTGCTGCTGGGTTTTGGGGTCCTCTGAGCTCATAACAATGGCAAGCCAAATAGTAGCAGAAAGCATTCATACTTCCAGTGATTTAATTGGGGATCAGATGTAGGTTTATGGCCTGTATATTTGCATTTGTGAATCATAGAATATTACAGTACTGAAGGAGCCATTTTGTTTATGGTCTGTTTGATTTTAACATTCTTTTCAAAGCTGTTACTGGCGCATAGTTGACAATCTGATCTATTTTTCTTGCATCGTCTCTAATCCCCCCCCCCCCCAACTGAGTGTCAAATCTGGCTCCTGGATGCCATCCTGCACTGTGAACTGGGAATAATGGTCCATAAGAGGTCCCTGGTGGTGCTAACAACCCATAGCTATCACAGGTAGCTCATTACTACCAAGCTCTTTGGGAATCTATTTCAGATGGAAATGCCATCTGACTGTCTATTGAAAAGATGACTGATGACATTCAGAATGATATCCACTTTAATCTTATTCCATCTCTAGTCAAGACAGAAAATTGACGGAGCATCTTCTGAGAAATTCAAATGTCTTCTGAAATCCCCAATATTTCTTGTATTTCCCCTAAGATTTAAACCCTTCATCAGTCATAAAATAAGAAAACCATATTATTTGAGCCATTTCTTGTCAGATTAGATGGAAAGGAAACTCCGAGAATGGATGGGAAGGATTGGAGGAAAGTAATATTTAAACGCGTGTGCAAATTGAGTTTGCTCTTTGTGTCATGACTGCAATGACTGATGTAACTGTGTTTGAAGCTTGTTGAAAAATATGTTCCTTCAGATAGGGTGTGTATCATACACTTAACTTAATCGCCCCTGTGCTTATTTTTATATTTCCATTGGCTCTGATTGAAGCTAAACATTGCTTTTAAAATTCTCACCTTATTTTCAAATCTATCCATGATCTGGCCCCTTCCTTCTCTGCCAACAACTCCCACCCCCTACCTCCCCACACAAATCTGTGCTCTGTTCCAGCCACTTGATTAAACCTAATCCATGCAACAATGGTTGGAAACCTTCCTGCTGCAAAGATGTGCAGTTTCCTTTACTTTTCCACCAATTTAGCTCTGACCTCTGTAGACTACTCTTAAAATATATTTATTTTCGCCAACCTATTGCTCAGGTGACAAACTTAGTTTGACGACACTTTGGAAGCAGCATAAAGTCAGTGAATTCCTACTGATCACTGAGGATTGGAAAACTGCTCCTGTATGTAGCAGGGCCAACTCCACATTAGTTTAAAGCTGAAAATTACCTTCAATCTGCAGTATTATTAATCTCTCACATTTTAAGTTGCACACTTAAAGTCTTATCAAGTTATTCCCAGTGTAGATGAAATGTAGACTTGTGGAGAGGGAAAGAGCACGCAAAAGAGAATTGTTTGACGGGGAATGTGATTGCATGGTCTTGATGGGCAGGTTGACCTCATAAAGAAAACATGAAGATGGATTAGTGGAAGTTGTACTCGTATGAAAATTATGGGGGGAAAATGTTTGGCCATGTTCTAAAACCAAATTACCCAAGTTTTCATTTTCATTGATTTATAATCTACATTGTAATCTCACTGAATTCATAAAAAGGGTCATGTAGTGTCAACTTGACATTGGCCACAATGTGGATCAGAAAAATAAGCTTTATCACCCAGTAGGTGACTACAACCTGGAACTCACAGCCCGAGAAGGTAGCGAAGGCAGATACTTTCATAACATTTAAGCATATGGACAAGCATTTGAATTGTCATGGCATAGTAAGTTACAATCCAGGTGCTGGTGAATTGGATTGGTGTAGATAGGAACTTAACTGTTGCTATGATATAGTGTTCTGAAGGGCCTGTTTCTGTGTTGACACTTCAAAGCTTTCACTAAACTTCACATCTCATTTAAAAGAATGTTGAAAGTAATTTGTATCGAGAATTAAAACAGTGAAAAAAAACCTGCATTGTTTTGTTGGTAAAATTGTCATGGGGAATCAGAAGTGACTTCTTTGTTTTCAGTTGAAAGCAACATCTTGAGGCGATGATTTAAATTTTTATCACACATTAGCATAACATTTGCAAACAAGTATCAATGATGTTGCCAGTAACAGTGATCTCTGAAAATATTGCAAAATATAATAGGCTTGCATCACAGCTTGGTTGGTAATTTGAGTGCCTAGGTGCACAGAACGCTGCAGAAGGTAGCAAATGGTTAGGTGACATGGTTAGCGTAGTTGTTGGTACAACATTATAACAGCACCAGCGACCCAGGTTTGAATCTGGCGCTGTCCGTAAGGAGTTTGTATGTTCACCCTGTGTCTGCTTGGGTTTGCTTTAGGTGCTCCACTTTCCTCCCACCTTTCAAAGTGTATGACGATTTGTAGGTTAATTGGGGTATTTGGGTGGCACAAGCTTGTGGGCTGGAAAGGCTTGTTACCGTGCTGTATGTTTAACTTTAAATTTAATCATAGCCAGGTCCATCATGGACTGTGATCTTCTATCCATTGAAGACATCTACTTGAGGTAGCCAACATTGTAAAGAACCCCCATCACTCTGGTCATAACCTATTTTCATGGCCTGAAGACCAATATCTTTCGGTTCAAGAACAGTTTCTTTCCAACAGTTATCAGACTCTTGAACCTCCCTGTAGGACTCTAAGCAAAAACTACTCCGGGACCACCAAAAGATCTGTCTGCACCACTGAAACGTCACGTCTTTTTCTTGCACTAACTGCAAGTGTGAAACATTTATTATCTCTTTTTCTGTCTTGGCACATTGTGGTAATTTCTTTGTTCTATTTGATATATCTGCATATCTGTTTGGCTCCAACAAGTAAAAATGTTAGTAAATCTGTGATTGTACATCTGGATATGATAATCATTATCAAGTCACTATGCAGCAGGTCTTTGTTTCCAGTTGTCTTGAACCAACAGTTTCTCTGTAAAGCCTGGTGTGCAACAGAAACCACAATTCTCACTCTTTGATCCTAAAGGGCTGTCTGAGAAGAAATGGGGAGGGGGGGGGGGGGGGTCCTTGTTTATAGGAATTTTGTGCCACTCAAAGGCATACAATATTTAGAATTTTGTAACATAAGATACATTGCAAACATTTCGTTCCTGGTTCTAACTGCTTATTAGCCAACCAAATGTAAGCATTTCTACAATGTAAACTTTCATATTCTAAAATAAATTAACTGCATGGATTATGAAAAAAATATTTTTTTGACTGCTCTTTTCATCCCAAATGCAGCTGCTGTTTAAAGGCATGATGCTGATGTTAGGCACACACTGACCTTGTCGTTAATTGCCATTTGTCTGAGCCACTGATGTGTGTGATGTTTCACTGAGCTATCAGCCATATGTACTCCACCCTTAATGACAGTTTGACATGATTCAGGGTGAACTTTGTCATCAAACAGGAACTATGTTTATACACAGACACCACTGGGATATGCCAAGTAGCCAAACATCCGTTCAGGAAATTTCAGTTTTGGGAGGTACAGATGATGCCTGTACTAGGCCATGGTTGAAACGATAATGCTTGTTTATGATTAAGTTATCCCAGTTTTTAAAATCTAAGATAGATCAATGTTTTGTCCAGGAGATTACCATGAGGAAAGCTTTAGCTTTGGTTTAGTGATAGTCTGTGTGCACGCTATATAGGTGAAAATATGGTACTCTTCCCTTGTGTCGGTATTTTATAATTTCAAGTCCCTCACTCGAAACTTGCGCACACAGTTTTGTCTGTCAACTCATTGGAGTCTTATGGGTGCAAATAGTGGAGTTTATTTTCTGCAAGCCTTAAATTAAGTTCTTCACAAAGACTCTGTAAATCTAATTTGCATGTTCTGTCATAACTTTGAATTTGGTGCCATCTGTCGGTCATCTGTGACATCCAGCAACGAGGCAAGAGATTGAACAGAAATCAGACAAAAGCAAAGACTGGAATCGTATTTAATTTTAAATTTTATATACAACTCAGTAGTAACCGATTCAGGGCATTTGACCCCGTGCCACCCAGTTAACCGACAACCCCTTATGTTTTGGAGGGTGGGAGGAAAACCCACACAGAAAAGGGGAGAACATACAAACTCCTTATAGTTGTATGGAAACTGAAATAAAGTTTGCGATCTCTAGGTGAGATTAAGAGGGAGGCTTTTTATTCATTTCTAAAATGAGGACATCATTGACAAACGGAGCATTTATTGCACATCAGAAGGTAGAGTTTGCCATCTTGAGCTGACGCATTTCTTTGTCTATCTGACTATCCTTTCATTTATCTATAAACAATTTCTTTTCTTTGGCTTGGCTTCGCAGACCAAGATTTATGGAGGGGGTAAAAGTCCACGTCAGCTGCAGGCTCGATTGTGGCTGACAAGTCCGATGCGGGACAGGCAGACACGGTTGCAGGGGAAAATTGGTGGGTTGGGGTTGGGTGTTGGGTTTTTCCTCCTTTGTCTTTTGTCAGTGAGGTGGGCTCTGCGGTCTTCTTCCAAGGAGGTTGCTGCCCGCCGAACTGTGAGGCGCCAAAATGCTCGGTTGGAGGCGAGATCAGCCCACTGGCGGTGGTCAATGTGGCAGGCACCAAGAGATTTCTTTAGGCAGTCCTTGTACCTCTTCTTTGGTGCACCTCTGTCACGGTGGCCAGTGGAGAGCTTGCCATAGAACACGATCTTGGGAAGGCGATGGTCCTCCATTCTGGAGACGTGACCCACCCAGCGCAGCTTGATCTTCAGCAGCGTGGACTCGATGCTTGTATAGATGTTTATTTACATATTCTTTTGAGGAAATGGGATTGCAAACATGTAAAATAAGATGATCAAGCCTAAAGAGTGTTTAATATTAACTGTAACCCTACACTGCCAAATGTTTGGTCCTGATTAAATCAAGGCTTAACACCAATGAAAATGTTTATTTGAGGAATGCTTATTATTTTTTTTTAAAGTTGAAATTCGTATTACCTCTGATTCAATGTTGATTCAATCTGCAAAGACAAAGATGTAAAGTATCACTTACCATATTTTCTAAAGTTCTGCCTTCAGCTATATGTGCATTGGCCAAAGGCTGCTGTAGTGATGAAGAGCACGTGTGGGTTTTCCCACAAAAGAAGTGCATATTCCAGCCTATTATTCAGTGACCCTGTGCACTGAATGTTTAAACATTGTCCAGCACTAAAAACAGGAAATGGTGGAACCATGCCATATGTCAGGCTGCATCTGAGGAAAAAGGAATCAGGTTAAAGTTTCAGATTTCTGCCTCTTTAACTAAAAACTGGACAAGCATAAATTTACTCTGAAGAACGAAACCGTTACCTTTGGTCCTGACCTGAGACGTCGACTGTCCATTTCTCTCCAATGTTCTAGCTTGACCCATTGAATCCCTCCAGCTGTTCTTTGTTCAATCACTATTATCTTTGACCTCTTTATCTTCTCTATTTCTTTGCTGCTGACTCCATCTTTCATCCTGACAATTGCCCAAGATAGAACCAAAATGTACACAACCTTGTTATTATGTTTAAACCTGAATTCAACTTCAATCATCATGTCTATTCCACAGCCAAGTCCACCTTTTTTCACCCCTGTATGACACCTGACCTCATTCTGCTTCAGTTCATCTGCTGAAATGCTCACCCAAGCTTTTATTACCTTTACTAAAGTATTCCTGGGTAGTCCTGCTTGGTGCAGCCCTGTAACTCTCAGCAACACTGACACTTGTCCATGTCCCAACCCAATGAACATAAAGCTAAAGTGAGATGAACTATTCACTTCCATCAACTGCCTTGAAACAAAGGATCCTGAAGCCATGTCCATTGTGGCCGAGGATTTCAATGAACCCATCTTCAAAAGTATGGCAGCCAAAATTCCACTAACGTGTCATATCCCACCAGAAGCCTCGACACTCTCAATCATTGCTGTACCATCTTCAGTAATGCCATTCATTCTCATCCCATGTCCATCTATTGGCAAATCAGGCCATAGGCTTCACCTACCTGCTTACAACCAGAAGTTGAGATGAGAAGACCCAATGGCAAGAGCTGTATATCACTGATGACATCCTACAATAGTAATTCTCAACCTTTTTTCCCCACTCACATACCACCTCAAATAATCCCTTTCTAACTACAGATCATCTATGGCATCCTATGCCACAGGTGCACTGTGGTTAGTAAGGGATTACTTAAGGTGGTATGTGAGTGGGGGAAAAATGGTTGAGAACCACTGTCCTACAAGATTGATTGATAGTCAATGAATTGCTGTCACCAAACTTTCAGTCGAGGACTGAATGCCAAAGAGGATAATCTGTCTACTCCCCAGTCAGAAGCCAAGGCTAAAACAAGAGGTCCAGTCACTGGTGAAGTCCAGGTCTGAGGTGTTCAAGTTAGGTGAATCAGTTCTGAACAAGAGATCCAAGTATGAGCTCAGTAAGGCCATAAGAGATATCAAAATGCAGTACTAAACCAAGCTTGAGTCCCAGATGAACCTCTCAGATACCTGGTGACTGTGACAATGCATGCACACTATCACAGATTATAATGTGAAGGCAGGCAGAGTAGCAAACAATGGCTCATTCCTTCCTGATGAGCTTCATCCATTTTACCCTCACTTTGAACAGGAGGCCGGTGAGCCAATCGCTCCTACCACAGCAATCTCATGCTCATAGCACAGTAGGTGTCAGATCGGCTTTCCTGAGTGAACTGGTGAAAAATAGTTGGCCCACAGTCCCTAGATGTGTCCTGAGCATCTGCACAGACCAGCTGGCGGGTGTATTCACAGATATCTTTAACCTCTCTCTGTGACAGTTCCTATGTGTTTTACACCATCCTTGGTGCTGAAGGAAAAACATAATGACGGGCCTTAATAGTGACTGCCTGGTGGCTCCGATATCCTCATTCATGACATTCTCTAAGAGGTTGGTTAAATATATCTGTGAATACATTTGCTAGTTGATCTGTGCAGGCTCCCGGGCACCTCCAGGGATAATCTGGGCCAGTTGCTTTCTGAAGGTTCACTACCTGGAAAGCCAGTTTGACATCAGCAGCAGTGAATGTGGGTGCAGGAGCACATGAGGTAGTTAAGACAGATGCTGCTGCCTCACTGACTACCTATTTGAACTGTGCATAAAACATGTTTAGCTCACTAAGGAATGTTGAGTTGTTGCATGCTTTGCTACCAGTCTTTTCCTTTTATTCTATGATGGCATTCATGATCTGCCATAGTCGTTGGGTATATGTGCTTCTCTTGGGAGTTGAGCCTTGTTCCATACAGTCTCTTTGCTTCTCCTGACTTTGATGCTTCTGACCTTGTCTTTAGTAGAAAGATGATTATACGGTTCCTCCGTGGCTTCTGATTTGGGAATACCTGTAAAGTGATCTTTGTTATGCAGTCCTTCAGCAGTGGTATGTTGATCGAGGTTGGTTGCGCAGTTATTGAATGTGGACCTGACTCCTGACTCTAAGCAGCTGCATAAGATGTTATCTGGTTCCTCAGGCCACTGATGAATGACTTCCACTTCCAGGACCTCCCTTTCTCAGCTTCTGTTTGGATGTGGGTAGAAGCAGCACAGCCTGATGACTCATTTGCCAAAGTATGGGTGAGGGATGGAATGAAAGGTGTTTTTCATGAGCGCATTTGTAGTAGTCAAGAGTGTTAGTGGCGCAGGTGACATGCTGGTTGAATTGATGTAATGTTCTCTTGAAGTTAGCTGGGTTGAAGTCGCCTGCTCTATTATGAATGTGGCTTTGGGTTACTTCGCTTTGAGGTTGTTGTTGAATAGTTCATCTAAAACTATTTTCACATTTGCATAGAGTGGTATGTAGACCACAGCCAGGGTAACGGATGTGAATTCTCGCAGCAGGAAGTAGGAGCGGCACTTCACTGTTAGGTATTCCAGGTCAGGGTATGCCAGGGTCACGACATCCAAGCACAATCTATCTGACGGCATCCAGCTGGCGGAAGAGAGAACAAGTAATTGACTACTTAGTGAATCAACATGATTGAGACCAGGATTGGGAAGATAATTCAAGGACCTGTTGTGTATTGGTGATACCATTCTGCCTACCTTTGCCATGCTCATCTCTTATGGTCATTAAAAAAGGATTCTTCTTGAATTACTCTGGTCCTTGGGATAATGAAAACCAGGAGCAATGAGACATGACAGGGAAGGATCCATCATTGATTGCCCTTGGTTGAACAATTTTCCTTTTCCTAAAATGAAGATATTTGTTACTATCACAACTAGAAAGACCTTCTCTTTCTCCTCCTATCATGCCAAGCCTTCAGAATAAATCTTTACCAATGATCAGTTTACAAAAATATAAATGATGGCCTACTCAGATGTTTCTAATATGTTCTGAATTTTAGGTCTTTAGCACCAACAGATCTTTGTATTCCCTTGTTAAACATTAAATCATCCTGCACTTTCACATTTGTACCTTATCAAACAATCAAATCCTATCACAGGTGGACACTGATTCTCTATCCATCCCTGTACACTGACAATTGATGTATTTGGTGAAATGTATCAGTAGCTGTAGGTCCACCAGCATAAAAACCTTGCCCTAGATCTTTTGAGAATAATTTTACTTATAGTTTACACTTGATCATGTATGCTAGCCAGCAACTCCAAACCAGTGCTTTCGTAGGTGCCTGTTTAAATATTTCTTCTAACTTTCAAAAATGAAATATTTATCCTATTTATACAAAGATTTTTAAAATGACAAAAAGAGGAAAAGTCAACTTTGAGTACAATGAGTACAAATGTTAAGCAATAAAACTGCTCTTTCCTAATTATATTTTTCCTGAATCCCTTTTCTCCCAGGAAATGCACGAGTGAGAGGGCAAGCTGGGCTTCTCTCTGAGCGCCGCGGATCATATCCAGTCATTGACTTTCGTCTTCTTAATTGTAAGTACAAATAAGACTCAATACAAAAACCCAGAGATTGGAGTCTAGCCATAGCAGTGTAAGCTATTTTACTGAATTCTTGGAAGTCAATTCAATTTTGAGTTTACACAGTGGTTAAAGTAAGGAAATTCACTATCTGGGTATTCATCTTCAGTTTTCATTTTGAAATAAAAATTGTACATCAGCAAAATATTTCAGCCTTTGACTAAGTTGAGGGCTTTGAAAGTACAAATTTAAGTAAGAAATCAAGGAACTTAGAGAAGTTTATAGTAGGCAGAGATCTTATTTGGTAGATAAAATGAACATTGGTCAAGAATTGAGAACCAGAGTATGGTGTTAAGGTGATTGGCTGAGAAAACAGAGGTGATGTAAGGAAAAGTGCAGTTATGCTCTGGAATTCATTGGCTGAAAGGATGGTGAAAGGACCTTCAATTGTGGCTTTCAAAGTGGAATTTGATAAGTACTCAAAAGAAAACAAATTGCAGGATTCTATTAAGGAGCCGATATACAAAGACGGGCATAAGTTCATTAGACCAAATAGTCTGCTTCGATACTGTAAGGATACCATGTATCTCATCAATAAAGTAGAAATTATTAATGTTCAGAAGAAACTCCTCTGTACTGCAGATCTAAACCTTTTAAAGGTTCATCACAGGTTTAGCTGCTATTAGCTCAACAGCAGGGGATTGTCTCTTTAAGGAAAGTATATTTGGAAAAGGGTTGGCTGCAATTCATCATTCTGGATACTTTTACGAGTTAAAATTTGGTTTGGCCATTCCATAGTTTATAAACATCTGAAAATACTCCTTGCAGAGAATGCAGTCAATGTTTTTGGTTTAGAGAGAAAGAAGAAATATGAAAGAAAGTTGGCTAATACTGCAGGAATATTTGGTGAAAATGTAATAGGAAGCCATTAACAACTTCATTTATGCTTGAAGAGCAGGTCATGATGTGCAAAGTTCACCCAATTCTCCTACTAATGGCTACTTGTACAGTTTTGGTGTTTTCAATTAGAGGATACTGTTGAATGAAAAGTACATCGCACTAGCATTTTTTTTTAAATCACTCGTGTTACTGAATTTCTTAACTGCTCATATAAGCCATGTGTCAATTATCTCAATGACAGCAGTCAGTTGGGTGTAACTGTTCCTGTATCTAATTAATTTTCAGCCATATGCAATTCCTGGCTTGTGTGCTTTGAAGTGGAATTCTAGATTTTTCCAAATATCTTGGAAAATTTTCATTTCAAATAATTCTTGCTGTTGGCATAAGTACAAAATTAAAGCATTAAATGATTAAAGCCCATTTCGTACACTGACTTTGCAACATTCGTATTCTCACAGCATTGTCGCATCTGCTTCCTGCTTTATGTAGTGTAAGCTTCATGTAGGAAACCTTCAAAGAGAATGGAGCATACACATTGATTTATTTAATTGCCAAAATGCTTTTAAGATGTTTAGATTATTAAAACTTAATTTACTATGTCCAATTTAAATAGAATTTTACAACACATTTTAATGGTACATAAAAAGACATAGAACTTAAGTAATTATTTGCAATAATTAGCTATTTTTCCTGACATTGGTATTTAATCCTTATTTCATTTTTATTTAAAATATAAATGATCAAAATTTCATCGCCTCAGGAATTATTTTCCTTAAAAATCTTGAAATCCTAGAAATGTTTAGCTATAATGCATGTAACAAGCTCCAGGTGTCTGCCCATTTTTTATCTTAAATTATGAAAAATAGTTTTTATGTTGGAAGTGATTGGGAAGGGTTATCTCAAATTGTATTAATTTATAAAGATAAAATTTCACTAGAAGTCAGTAAATTCAAGTCCATGATGAAGTCCAGGCTTCCGTTCCTAGGAGCTGTCACCTATCTGGTGCTTCAGACAATGTTTCAATTAGTGACTGCCTTCAGGAGATGTCTCAATTCAATTTCAATAACCATATAACCATTTACGGAGCAGAAACAGGCCCTTTCAAGATTAGCTGCTGTCCTTGCCTATTTCCCTATTTCCCTATTTTTATCCTGTGTTGCATTGAAACAGGGCTTCTAGCCTAACTCATCCAAGATGCCTATCTAAACTTATCCTATTTGCCTGCATTTGTCCCATATCCCTCTGAACCTTGTCTACCATGTTCCTGTCTAATGTATTTTAAATGTAATACTGTGTAAATACAGTACAACTCCAATAATCTGAAATGGTTGGGACTAATATGTTGGATAAATGTTTTTTCTGGATAACTGGACATTTTGTTTTAAAGTAGCCCAGTAGCAACAACAATTCACTTGTATCAATGTTGAAACAACAACAAACAACAAGGAAGGCTTTTAAAGCATTAAAGTAATGTTTAAACCTCACACGAAAAAAATTGCTGGCCACAATGTCGCTGTTGATCACTGAGACCTTCCAACTGCCGCCGCTGATCCCCAACACATCGCCACCACTGACGTTGATCTCTGGGGAGGCTTTATGGGCTGGTGGAACACTTACTGGCGAGTCGGCGGGCTCCTTTCTGCCCAGTCACTGGAGCTCCCAACACCCGAGTCCCAACTCCGAATTCTCCCCTAGGCCTACCATTGGCGAGTCCGGTGTGCATGTGCGGTAGTAGACGAGGGGAAGGTTCGGTGTCGGCGTCGGGAGCTCTGGTGTGCCAGGAAGGAGGAAGGGAAGGGGAGAGGAGGAAACACCAGTCTCCTTGATGATGCCGGGACAAGGGATTCTGACTACTTGCAGCCAGGACGCAGTAGCACCCAGTTTGAGAGGAAGAGATCGAGAGAAAAGTCAATAGAGGTGGGTTAAAAAGAAATGGAACAAGAGAGGGGAGAGAGTTACCTGAAACGAGGACAATCGTCATTCTAATTTTATGTTGTGTTCATTTTTTTTCAACCTGTGAGGTCAGTTCAGCTCTGAAAAAATTTCACATACATAAAGATTTCTGATTTGTTTTGGATATCCTCATTTAACCAAAAATTTTTTAAAATTCAAATATATGATGATTTTGGAGAATCCAATTTTGTACTGCACAAAGTAATCCATCTGCCTCTACACCTCCTCTGGCTGCTTGTTCCAAATGCCCACCAGCCTTTGTGTGAAAAACTTGTCCATTAGATCTCCTTTAAATCTTTCCTCTCTCACCTTAAACCCATGCCCTTCAGTTTTAGATTTCCCTGCCCTGGAAAGAAAGACTATGGCAATCTATCTTATCTACACCTCTCATAATTTTACAAATTTCTAAAAGATCATCCCTCAGCCTCCTTCACTCCAGGGAAATTAGTCCAGGTCTATCCAATCTCTCTTTATAACTCAAGCCCTGCATACTTTCAATGTTTTTGAATATTTTATTTAATTACATTTCATTAAATTCAAAAATTATTTGAAGTTTAAACACACACACACACACACACACACACACACACACACACACACACATAAAGTATATATATATATATATATATATAAAAGCATATATATAAAAAAATAAAGTATATATATATATAAAATAAAGTATATATAAAAAAATAAAGTATGTGTGTATATATATATATAAAATAAAAATAATAAAATATATATAAAGCATAAAACCATATAACAATTACAGTACAGAAACAGGCCATCTCGGCCCCTCTAGTCCACACTGGTTTAAGAGAAATCCACTAGTTCCACCTACCCACTCCCTGTCCAGAACCCTCGAATCCCCTCCCATCCATGCACTCATTCAACCTTCTCTTAAATGACAAAATTGACCCTGCTGCAACCACCTCTTCCAGAAGGCCATTCCACTCAGCCACCACTCTTGGAGTGAAGAAGTTTCCCCTCATGTTACTTCTAAACTTTTGCCCCCTAACCCCTAACTTATGACTCCTTGTTCCAATCTCAACTACCCTCAAGGGGAAGAGCCTATTCACATCTACTCTGTCTCTCCTTCTCATAATTTTATATACCTCTATCAAATCCCCCCTCAACCTTCTACACTCCAATGAATAAAGACCTAGTCTACTCAATCTCTCTTTGTATTCTAGATTCTGTAATCCAGGCAGAATCTTCTCTGCACCCTCTCCACCTTATTGATATCCTTCCTATAATTTGGGGACCAGAACTCCACACAGTATTCCAAATTTGGCATCACCAATGACTTGAACAGTTTCAACATCACCTCCCTGCTCCTATATTCTATGTTTTGATTTATAAAGGCCAGCATACCAAAAGCCTTCTTCACCACTCTATCTACATGAGAATCCACTTTCAAAGAACGATGAGCCATTATTCCAAGATCCCTCTGTTCCTCTGCACTCCTCAGTGCCCTCCCCTTCACTGCATATGTTCTCTTTTGATTATTCTTACCAAAATGAAGCACCTCACACTTATCAATATTAAACTCCATCTGCCATCTTTCAGCCCACTCATCTAAGCAGTCGAAATTCTTTTGTAGTCCCCAAAAACCATCTTCACTATCCACACCACCCCCTATATTTGTATCATCTGCATATTTACTAACCCAATTTACCACTCCATCATTAATGTAAATGACAAAGAAAGGGACCCAACATCGATCCCTGAGGCACACCACTTGTCACCAGCCTGACAGACAGTTATCCTGATGTTTATCTTCTAACCACCGTTGAACCTATCTGACTATTAACATTAATACCTAGGGCCTGAACCTTCCTTACCAACCTTCCATGTGGAACGTTATCTAAGGCCTTACTGAAATCTATATATACTACATTTACTACTCTACCCTCATCAACTTCCCTGGTAACCTCCTCAAAAAATTCAACAAGATTTGTCAAACATGACCTTCCCCTCACAAGTCCATGTTGAGTGTCCCTGATCAGTCCCTGATCCTCTAGATACTTATACATATTATCCCTAAGAATAATTTCCATTAGTTTACCAACCATTGATGTCAAACTTACTGGCTAATAATTGCTGGGCCTAGACCTGAACCCCTTTTTAAACAGAGGAACCACGTTTGTGGCATGCCAATCCCGTGGCACCATGCCTCCCTCCAGTGACTTCATTGTCAGAGCCTCCGCTATTTCCTCCCTGACTTCCTTCAAAGTCCTGGGAAAAATCCCCTGGAGACTTATCCACCTTTGTATGCCTCAAAAGTTCCAACACCCCCTCTTTCCTAATCCCTATGCTTTCCATAATTACCCCTTTTGCCTCACTTATCCCTCATGAATACTGATGAGAAGAACTCATTTAATATCTCCCCCATCTCATTTGGCTCTGCACACATTTGTCCACTCTGATTCTCTAATGGACCAATTTTATCCCTCACTCTCATTTTGCTATTCACATATTTGTAAAAACCCTTCGGATTTACTTTCATCCTGTTTGCTATTAGCCACCTCGTACCTTCTTTTTGCTTTCCTAATTTCTTTCTTAAGCTTTTTTTTTACAATCCATGTATTTTCCAAGCATCTCGTCCATACCTTGCTTCCTGTATTTAATGTAGGCCTCCCTTTTATCTCGATCCAACTTTCTAATCTTCCTTGAAAACCACAGCTCTCTCAAACTTTTGGCCCTGCTCCCTACTCCCCATCCCACCTCCCTCCCTTTCCCCATTCCACCTCCCTCCCTTCCCCCAAAACCCCTAAAAAGAAAGAAAAATAAGAGATATAGAAGAAAGAAAGACCAGAGAATGCCAAAGCAATTAATCATTTATAGCCACTTTTAGGTGTTCTGATAGAAGATTAGACGCCTGCAGGCATGGCTAGAGGAATTCAGCTGGTATGTTTAAGTGGCCACGGAATGGACGGCTTTCTCGCACCTAAATGTGTCAGCTGACTGCTAGCTGCCTAGCAGGGAAGCCGGCTACTCTGGACGGGTGCCTAGTCCTGCCCATGCTGACCTCACATCATAACAGCCTGACAAACAACTCAGGCATGACTTGACTCCCGCTGCCAGTCTCCCCACCCCCCCCACCTCCCTCGCCTACCAGACTCCTGCTGCCAGTCTTCCCACCCTCACCCACCCGACTCCTGTTGCCGCTGATGGTTCACCTCCCCACCCCCGAAGCGGGAGTCAGGCGGGTGGGGGTGGAGAATGGCAGCAGTGGGAGTTGGGCGGGCGCGGGTGGGGATGGGGAAACCGGCAGCGGGAGGCGGGTGGGTGGGTGAGGGTGGGGGGGGGAACCGGCAGGAACAATGGGAGTCAGACGGGTGAGGGTGGGGGAGGAACCAGCAGCGGGAGTCGGGCAGGCGATGGGGGTAGGGAGACTGGCAGTGGGAGTTGGGCGGGCGAGGGTGGAGGTGAGGAAACCAGCAGTGGGACGCGGGTGGGTGAGGGTGGTGGGGGAACCGACAGCGGCAACGGGAGTCAGATGGGCAAGGGTGGGGCAGGAACCGTCAGTGACAGTCAGACGGGCAAGGGTGGGGGGTGATAGACTGGCAGCGGGAGTCAGGCAGGCGAGGAGGATGGGGGGGGAGGATAGCGGGAGAGGGTGGGAAAAAAATTTGAAGAAGTCTACTTTAGTCTGGCTTCCTTATCTCAGGAGTCGATGGCTGACAATGTCATCGCGACGTCAGTAGCCTGCCCCCTGGCAGCCCGGGCCACTTTCAGCTGCCACAATCGATACTCCGAGCAGGTTAGTTCTCTCTCTCAGAGAAGGGTTAGGTAAGTCACCCGACAGCCGCACAGGAGTACTCTGTCCGGCTTTACAGTGGGGCTTTGTGGCCTCCTGAAAACATAAATTCTAATATTAGAGGTTACCAAGAAGTGAGATCTTCAGAGAGTTTATCAAACGTACAAACCCACATTTTGTAAATATGGGTGCTACATTTTCCAAAACAAGTGGTATTTATTTTGTCAATTATACATCATTTTCTCTAACGGTATACAACTACAAAGTTCTGTGTGCTATCTTTCCATACTTAAATCTATATCTGACTTCCATGATATTGCTATGCATTTCCTAGAAACTGCTACAGCAATTTGCACAAATTCAATTTGATGCATAGTTAATTTTATTTTAAGTTTTATAACCTTTTATAACGGGTCAGATACAGAAATGAGCTCTCCGAACCCTTCTCCATTAACAATGGCGTGAAGCAAGGCTGCGTCCTTGCACCAACCCTCTTTACTTATAACCTTAATATTACTTAATAAAAATAACATCAGAACCTGTTGAAATTTGACCCCCATAATCTGTACCGACTTCCAACCAAAAATGTCTGACTTTGCCAAGTAAAATGCATAAAAGTTCCAATCTTACGTCCACATCTAAAACATAAACCTGACATAGCAAGATGTAATCAATTTAAATTTTGTGGAGTTAAATATAATTTATGCAGTTGATGTAATTATCTTACATTTATAATTTTTGCATGCCAAACTGCATGAGTTTTTCAAGCTTTGTTGGGACCAAGGTAAACTGCCTCAGGATCTTCGTGATGCCACCATCATCACCCTGTACAAAAACAAAGGCGAGAAATCAGACTGCTCAAACTACAGGGGAATCACGTTGCTCTCCATTGCAGGCAAAATCTTCGCTAGGATTCTACTAAATAGAATAATACCTAGTGTCGCCGAGAATATTCTCCCAGAATCACAGTGCGGCTTTCGCGCAAACAGAGGAACCACTGACATGGTCTTTGCCCTCAGACAGCTCCAAGAAAAGTGCAGAGAACAAAACAAAGGACTCTACATCACCTTTGTTGACCTCACCAAAGCCTTCGACACCGTGAGCAGGAAAGGGCTTTGGCAAATACTAGAGCGCATCGGATGTCCCCCAAAGTTCCTCAACATGATTATCCAACTGCACGAAAACCAACAAGGTCGGGTCAGATACAGCAATGAGCTCTCTGAACCCTTCTCCATTAACAATGGCGTGAAGCAAGGCTGTGTTCTCGCACCAACCCTCTTTTCAATCTTCTTCAGCATGATGCTGAACCAAGCCATGAAAGACCCCAACAATGAAGACGCTGTTTACATCCGGTACCGCACGGATGGCAGTCTCTTCAATCTGAGGCGCCTGCAAGCTCACACCAAGACACAAGAGAAACTTGTCCGTGAACTACTCTTTGCAGATGATGCCGCTTTAGTTGCCCCTTCAGAGCCAGCTCTTCAGCGCTTGACGTCCTGCTTTGCGGAAACTGCCAAAATGTTTGGCCTGGAAGTCAGCCTGAAGAAAACTGAGGTCCTCCATCAGCCAGCTCCCCACCATGACTACCAGCCCCCCCACATCTCCATCGGGCACACAAAACTCAAAACGGTCAACCAGTTTACCTATCTCGGCTGCACCATTTCATCAGATGCAAGGATCGACAATGAGATAGACAACAGACTCGCCAAGGCAAATAGCGCCTTTGGAAGACTACACAAAAGAGTCTGGAAAAACAACCAACTGAAAAACCTCACAAAGATAAGCGTATACAGAGCCGTTGTCATACCCACACTCCTGTTCGGCTCCGAATCATGGGTCCTCTACCGGCACCACCTACGGCTCCTAGAACGCTTCCACCAGCGTTGTCTCCGCTCCATCCTCAACATCCATTGGAGCGCTTACACCCCTAACGTCGAAGTACTCGAGATGGCAGAGGTCGACAGCATCGAGTTCACGCTGCTGAAGATCCAGCTGCGCTGGATGGGTCACGTCTCCAGAATGGAGGACCATCGCCTTCCCAAGATCGTATTATATGGCGAGCTCTCCACTGGCCACCGTGACAGAGGTGCACCAAAGAAAAGGTACAAGGACTGCCTAAAGAAATCTCTTGGTGCCTGCCACATTGACCACCGCCAGTGGGCTGATAACGCCTCAAACCTTGCATCTTGGCGCCTCACAGTTTGGCGGGCAGCAACCTCCTTTGAAGAAGACCGCAGAGCCCACCTCACTGACAAAAGGCAAAGGAGGAAAAACCCAACACCCAACCCCAACCAACCAATTTTCCCTTGCAACCGCTGCAACCGTGTCTGCCTGTCCCGCATCGGACTTGTCAGCCACAAACGAGCCTGCAGCTGACGTGGACTTTTTACCCCCTCCATAAATCTTCGTCCGCGAAGCCAAGCCAAAGATAAGATAATTTTTGTCATTATTCTTGCATAATTCCATTCTTAGTCATTTCTTTATCATTTAAATCTACTTCCCATCTTAATCTTGAATATTTTGTACAATTATGACACCCCAACTCTTGTACTCAATGCTAATGTTGAAGAAGGCAAGAACCCCCAAACCTTTTCTTTATTACCCTGTTTACCTCTGCTGCCACTTTCAAAGAACAATGTGCTTGTACCCATAAGTTACCCTGTTCATCAAAAGCTCCTCAGAACCTTGTCTTTCATAGTGTACATCTTGTCTTGATTTAGGTTCCCAAAGTGCATCACTTCACACATAACTGAGTTAAATCCTATCCACTATTCTTGTTCCCATTTTCACAGTTCTTTTTTTTTTAAATATTTTATTTTTGCTTTTTAAAGTCTCACACAAATCCAAACAAACCCAATCTCTTTCAATATTGGTATATAACATTCAGAGTCTGTTTTTTTTTAACCCCCTCGCCCCTCTCCCCTCCATCCCATACCCTAATACCACAAGAAGATTATTTAAATTAAACAATCACAAAAGACCAAATATCAATAAAGTCAAAAACCCTTATAGGAAATTGAGAAAAACCTGAAGTAATCTAAAATAAAAAAAAATAAGGAACAAAATGGAGCACGTCATCAGCACCACGACCCACTTCATTTATCTCAGTCATTCCACTACTGACATGCATTATTGCCTTTCATTTATTCAGAAGGCGGCATGATTGTTTATATCTGTATACCAATGTGTTGCAGATGGGCCAAAACCTAACGAATGTGTTATTTCCTCCTTAAATTGCACGTGATTTTCTTCAGGGGAAATCAACTCTGCATTTCTTTATCCCATCATGTAATATTTAGTTGGGAGTCAGACTTCCATGTGACAGCTATACATTTCCTGCCTGCCACCAAGGCAACCTTCAGAAATTGAATTTGGAACTTGGGCAGTTTAAAACACATGTCCATAATGTTTCCAAGAAGGTACAATTCCAGATCCTGTGGAAAATCCACTTTGTAATTTTATTCTCAATGTCCCTCAGGATCTCACCTTTGTACACAGCCAGGTTGAATGAATAAAATTTCCAATCTCCACACCACACCTAAAGCACATTTCCAAAATTTCTGGTTTGGATTGATGTAATTTTTGTGTATAGTTGATGCAGGAAAATTGTATTGCACCAATCTGTACCTGACATTAATAACTGGTGCCATGCTGTCCCAACATGGGTCTGACCAGCACCACTTATGGATTGTTGTGCCCAAATCTGACTGCTACCTTTCCATTGCCTTATGAAGGCCCAGCTTCAGGCCCTCACTTTGGAATAGGAGATGTATTATAGAGATAAACACATGTATTCCCCCTTCGAATTAGAGTCTCCATGTCACTGCACATGGACAGGGCCATAGACACCCCAAAGTTATCCCTTAAGAAAGACTTTAGCTGAAGATAGCAGAAGAAAGTTTCATTTGGCAAATCGTACTTATTCCTCAACTGTTCGAATTACATGAGCCAGCCCCCCATGCTTAACAATCCTCAATAAACCTGATTCCCTTCCGGAACCAGGTGTCCAGGATCATCTTATCCAAGTCATGGGTATTAAATGGTTCTGGGTCAAGGGCATTTTAGGAGATAACCCCACTTTAGCTCAATGCATTGATTTATTTTTTGCTATGTCTGAATTACATGCTTTAATTTGGGGTTATCTGTTTCCCTTGATAACAATTTAGTGTCCCCCTTATATATTAACTCTCCTGCTATCTTTTCTCCTATCGTGTTTAGTCCAATTTGTGCCCATGAGGGGGCACCACCTCCCTCCAAGAGAAAAGCAATAAACCTCGACTGGGTCACCCAATAGTATTTTTTTTAAAGCCTGGCAATTTCAGTCCAATTTTTCCATGGAGATTCTAGCCACATTACTTTTCCACAAGAACCTCTGATACATTCACTGAGCATCTTATAGAAGCTTTGGGGCAATGGAATGGGAAAGGACTGAAATAGATATTGTAGCCTCGGCATCACTTTCATTTTAACATGGACAGGATTCTCCATCTGCCCAAGGTCCTCTTCAATCTTCCGGGGCAAAGGGAGATGATTGTTTTTATAGAAATTACATAAATCCGTATGCACTCTTATTCCAACATATTTGATGCCCTTTTGCGGCAATTTAAATTGACTCCCTTGTTGATATTGTCTGTAGTTCCCCTTTGACAAGGGCATGATTTTGCTCTTGTTCAGATTTACCTTATATCCTGAGATCTTGCCATAATCCTCTACTGTGGTCCTCAGCCTGGCCAATGCCCAACCCCACCTGGTTCCGTCAAATATACTTGCACATCATCAGCAAATAAATTGATTTTATGCTCCTCCTGGCCCACTCTGAACCCCTTTATATCTGGATCCCACCAAAGTTCAATAGCTAATATAAGCATTGCTGGGGACAGTGGTCAGCCCTGCTTATTGGACTTGCCCAGCGGGAACCACTGGAGACTTTTTCCCATTGGTTATAAGTTTAGCTTGGGGCTTATGATATAGTGTCTTTACCTGACTTATGAATGGTTGTCCCAATCCAAATCTCTCCAATTCTTTAAATAAAAAATCCCATTCCAGTCTGTCAAAGGCCTTCTCCACATCCAGGGTTATAGTCATGCTTGGGTCCATCCCTGTCTATGCCAAATGCACGATATTAAGTAATCTGCATATGTTATCTGCTGATTGTCTCTTTTTTTACAAATCCTGCTTGTTAATCTTAATAAATATTGAGCCAGCCTACTGACCACTGCCTTTGCTTTAATTTTTAATCTACCTTCAATAATGAAATTGGCCAATAGGAGGCAGGATTCAATGGGTCCCTGTCTTTTTTTGAGGGTCATTGTAATGATTTCTGTTGAGAAAGACTCTGGGAGGGTATGCACCTCCGCTGCCTGGTCCACCACCCCATGATAAGAGGCATTAAAAGGTCCTTAAAATCTTTATAAAATTCTAGGCAGGGAACCCATCCTCTCCCAGTGATTTGTTAGCATGCAATGAATCCAGGGTTTCTCACTCTCCTCTCTCGAGAAGGGGCTATTCAGTCCCTCTCATTCATCTTGATCCAAATTTGGTAGTTCCAGTCTAGACAAGAATTAATCTATTTTGATGGTATCTACCACTGATTCTACTTTATGCAACTCTGAATAGAACTTTCTAAATGTTTCATTATCTCCTTTAGTTTATATGAAATCTTGTCTTCCCCTATTTGAATCACATTAATTGATCTTGAAGCCTCTTCTCACCTGCCAAGACAGGACTTTATGGGTCCTTTCCCCCAGTTCATAATACTGTTGTTTCGATCTTAGGATCATCTTTTTAATCCAATATGCTTGCATTGTTTTGTGTTTGAGCTTTTTATTCATTAAATTCCTGTGTCCTCAGAGCCCGATCTTTGATAATCTTTTTCAATTGGACAATTTCCTGTTCCAAATCTCTTTCAAATTCTCCTTTTTAATATCCTTGGTATATCCAATTATCTGTGTCTGAAATAAGCCTTCAGTGTGTCCCATAATAGGAAACTATTGGCAGTAAAAGGACAGAACAACACTATCTGAGCTCTAATAAAGCTCCAAAATTCCAGTTTTCCCAACAGCCATGAATTAAAGCAACATCTATATTTTGTGGCCTGTTTATCTGGCATTACAATAGACAGAATTGAGGTGAATGGTCAGACAGTAACCAAGTCGTGTATTCCGTCTCCACTATCCTAACCCCTAATGGGGCTGATGACAAAAAATAAATCAGTTCTAGTGTAGGAATCATGTTGTTTCAAGTAAAATGAAAAATCCCTTCTCTCAGATGTTGCCTTCTCAAGACGTCTATTAAATCCAACTCTTTCATAAATGCCAGGGTAGTTTTAGCTGCCCTGATCTTTGTTTCTTTCCTCGCCAACTTGCCCAAGACCGGATCCAGACAAAAGTTGAAATCCCCTCCAGTCAAAGCATTCTCACAACCTTTGTTACTTTCAAAAAATGTATTTTGTATAAATTATTCATCATCAAAATTCAGGGTGTATGTATGTATGTGTGTGAATGTGTATGTATATGTATATATGTGTGTGCGTATGTGTACATCTGTGTATATATATAATATATATATATATAAATATATATTATATTTTAATATAAATATATACACAAATATATGTATATATTTAATATATATTATATATAATATATTACATTTTAATATAAATATATATACATATATATATATATATTTGTGTGTGTGTGTGTATATATATATATATATACAAATAAAAATAAAACACACACACATACATACATACTGTGTGTGTGTAATGTATATTTATTCATGAGTGTCCATAATTCTGAGTATATCTGACAATGAATCATCACAAATCTCCCAGCTGGGTCAATGACCACACTCTGGACTACCACTGGAATACTCTTTCCGATGAGGATGGCCACTCCCCTGGTTCTGAGGCTAAAGGAGGATGTCACCACTTGACCCACTCATCCCATTTTTAACCTTAAATTATCTTGATTTGTAAGATGTGTCTCCTATCTGCTTGTTTTATAATTGTGTCAATTTTGTTTTTGTCTTATCCATTACCCCAGAGCCTCTCCAACATTTTCCTCTCCTCCCTTCTTTCACCATGTTACTAATCCTCCATCCATCTTATTTTCCATGGATCCCTGATTCAGAATAAAATCTAAACAAACTAAAAAAAAATGCATCAACAAATCAGTAAAAGAAATAGCAAATATTACCCCAAAATAACCCCCCTTCCATTCTCTCTGTCCTTATTGACCTCCCCTTCCCCTCCCGGTGCCAATATCTGAGATACTGGTGCCAAGTCCCCATTAGTTTGGAGTGGGCCTACTGCACCCATCTAATTCCTTCACTATTCCTTACCCCCTTCTTAGAGCTCTCCATATTAATTCTTTGACATTAATATTTTTAAAATTTCTTCCTTTCTGTGTGTTTTATTTTCTTGGGGTATCTTTTTACTGTCTTTCATTTTCTGTGCTCTGGGGAGTTCTAAGTTCCACTTACTGCCCTTCCACTGCCATCTTGGCCTCCCACTTTCCCAGTTCTTCTAGACACTGTTGTAGCCTTAGCCAATCTTATTTGCTATCACTACACATTTTGGTGTCATCTGCAAATTTACTAACACTGCCACCTACAATCTCATCCAAATCATTGTTATGCATGATAAACAAACAGGAGCTGAGCGGCAATACCTCTGTCTCTACTACCAAGTCAATTTTGTATCCAATTGGCTAATTCAACATGTGTTCTAATCTTCTGGACCAGTCTGCAATGTAGGACTTTGTCAAAAGGACTTGCTAAAGTCCATGTGGCCCACATCGACCTTCCTGCCATTCTCATTCTTTTTAGTTGCTACTTCAAAATAGCTATTAGATTTGTGAGGGTATGATCAAAAGGCATCTTGACTATCCTGAACCAATCTTTGCCTTTCCAAAAGCAAAATAATGCTCTTCCAGTAACTTTGATGTTGGGCTCACTGGCCTATAGCTTCCTGGCTTGTCTTTGCAGCCCTTCATAAATAAAGTCACAGCATCAGCCATTCTCCAGTCGTCCGCTATTCACTCGTGGATTACAAAGATATGCAAACCCATACCAGGGCCCCAGCAATTTATTCCTTGGGTTTCCACCATGTCCTCAGATGCATCTGGTTAGGTTCTTGGGATATATCCACATTGATACACTTCAGGACCAGCAATTGCACATCATTCATAATGTCAGTATGTTTCAGGATATCATTGCTCTTTCATAGAACACTACAGCAAAGTAACAAGCCTTTCAACCCTTCTAGTCAGTTTTGAACTATTATTCTGCCTCGTCCCACTGACCTGCACCCAGATCACATCCCTCCATACCCTTCCCATCCAATAACTTATAATACCTGTATGGTTTTGAAGGTTGAGGGGAAACTGGAGCATCTGGAGGAAACCCACGGAGACACGGGGGTATATACAAACTTATTACAGAGAGTTGACTGCTAAACTAACTGGGTCATTAAAATGTTTAAATTTTCTTTCACCTTAAGCCTATGCCTTCTAGTTTTAGACTCCCCTAACCCTGAAAAAAGATGTTGATTATTTACCTTTTGTCCTCATGACTTGAAATGCCTATATAACATCACTCTCCATCCTCATATACTCCATGAAAAGTCCCAGATATACAGCCTCCCCTTGTAACTCAAACTCTACAATCCCAGCAATGTTCTTGTGAAGCTTTTCTACACCCTTTCCAGTGTAATGGCATCCTTCCAAACTGATCTGCACACAATACTCCATGTATGTTCTCGCCAACATCTCATTTGGCAGGAACATTTTCTTTACAGGTTCATAACCTGTGTCATCACATTCGGGGAACTATATACCTGTATGCCACATTTCTCTGTTTAGCACTCTCTGTTTAGCACTCTCTGGGGCACTTTGCAAGTCCTGTCTTGGTTTGACTTACAAAAATGTATCATGTTACAGTTATCCAAGTTAAATCCCTCCTGCCATTTCTTCCCCTACTTCCTCAATTGATCTAAATCCTGTTGCAAAGTTAGACAATCTTCCTGACTATCCACCATACAATCAATTTTGATATTTTCTGCAAATTTGCTGACCATGTTAAATACATTGTCATATGTATTCTCAACGGATATGACAAACAATAGTGGACTCATGGTATCTCGTGTATTCCTAGTGTTGCATTTGTTATTGTTAAATAAGGAATTTTATTACAGATTGTAACTTCCCAGAACAAAATCTGAATAAAGATGTGAAACCTTTGCAGCCCCAAGTAATACCATAGCTAATTAAAGTTAAATGCTCTTCTGATGTTGAAGACAGCGAGCGAGCCAGAACTCGGCAAAAAGCTGGACCTTCAGTTTTCCACATGGTACATTAGTGACAGATGCAGGGAGCGATATATCCAAGTTTATTGGACATAGACAGGTTGGAAAGTGGAAAAGGACACCGAGTCTGTCAAGTGATGTAAACAAATTGATGGCTGAAGGTAGAAAATGGGAAGCAGAAGGCTATAGCCTTTGTTGAAAGGAAAGGCTATTATTTAAACGCTGTGAGGCAATTAAATCGAGTGAAACACAAAAGCCTGCAGATGCTGTGATTGGAGTAAAACCACAATGCTGGAAAAACATTTTTTAATTTTTTTATATTAATAATAATAATAATAATAAAAGACAATTAAATTGTATGGTTGTAGAGCTCGTCGAAAGAACCAAAGACTTGCTGATCCAAACCAAGGCTTTTATTAGCAAAAGACAGGAGCTCTTCACAGGTGGACGACCAGTCCGGAATGATCCGACCTGGCTAGGGACACAACCCTTTAAGGCCCAGATAGTAGGCATGGCTAAGCTCTCAGCCAATCGCTGTAAGCACAGTCATTACACTCGAGATACTGTAACTATATACATTGGTGATAGGTCTGTACTATCACAATGATTCCATGAAATCTGGGTATTTTCTTGCAGGAAACTGTTAATTTATAACAAGTAATTAAGAAAGCAAATGGAATATTGCAAAGAAGAAAGTACAAGAGTAAGATGATCATGAAGAGACCACTCCAGAGCTTTGTCTATACATTTGGACTCCATATTTAAGAGAGGATATAGTTATACTATAAGGGAGGACCGCAGAGCCCACCTCACTGACAAAAGACAAAGGAGGAAAAACCCAACACTCAACCCCAACCAACCAATTTTCCCCTGCAACCGCTGCAACCGTGTCTGCCTGTCCCGCATCGGACTTGTCAGCCACAATCGAGCCTGCAGCTGATGTGGACTTTTACCCCCTCCATAAATCTTCGTCCGCGAAGCCAAGCCAAAGAAGAAGAAGAAGGGAGGATTGAGTAAAATTGCTCTGGAGGAATGTGAGGTGATCATGAGATCCTGAAGGGATTGACAGGGTAAATGTCGTGAAGATATTTTCAGGACTGAGGGAGTACCAAACCAGCGGGGTAACATCCAAAGATTGAGATGAGGATTTTTTTTTTTCCTCAATATGTGGAACTCTCGACTCAGACAACTATGGGTCACGATTCATTAAGTGTCTTTAAGCTTGGGTACGAGGACCAGGCAGAAATCTGGCCGATGGTCATATCAGGCAGAATCCTATTGAAAAGTAGTCCTGCTGCAAGCAGTCATGTGGCATGCATTGGTTTATAATGACTACTGAAACATGGCAGTCAGCAGTGTACACCAACAGACAGAATCTCCTTGTGGATAGGTTGATTGATGGATAAATAGGAGCGAATGTGTAGGATTATTAACCAGTGTTTTTAAGTAGTACTATGGGATATTTTGTGTGTGCTGAGAGCAATCTAGTTTAATATTTCATAAGAAGCATTGGAGTTTCAGTCTGGACCATGTGCTCAAATCCTCTTTTGAGGTCTAAATCACCAACGTAATTCTGAACCATGAATGTAGCATTTTTTTAAATGGCAAGTGAGTCTTTACTGGTTTCTTCTTACTATAACTTAAACTTTCTTGTATGAGGAGTTGCAAACAGTTGCTTGTTCAAGAACATTGTAAAAGTTAATTAGAGGTAAAATATACTGCTTTTTTGATTTTCGTCAAGTTTGCATGATCATTTGGGACCAATTTTACCCCGAAGGTTTATTCAACAAGGGTTATCACTCGATCATTGTTCACAACTTTACTATCCTCTGTTATATTTTTCTTGTGCATTATAGAGTGTAATATTTTCAAATTGTGAAATAAGAGACTTTGCATCTTATTGGAGGATGTGCTGTGGAAAAAGTATTAAACAGTTTTATCTGTTATAACTTAGCTAATAATGCTATTTTTGATTCAAAGGCATTTTATGGCTTTTTGCCATCCAGTGAAAAGCCTGTTGCTTGTTTAGAACTAAGGAAGAGTAATTCGGACAAAATACATGAAACTGGGATGTTTTTCATTGGTGTGTTATTTTAATTTTTATATTTGTTTATTAATCTTTCTCTTTGTTTTTTTAGCAACTGCACATTCAGGGGAAATCGGCTCAAAGAAAAGAGTTAAAAGACTATTGAGCTTTCAGAGGTATTTTCATGCTTCTCGCCTGCTACGTGGCATTGTCCCACAGACATGTCTACACTTATTGGATGAGGACTACCTTGGACAAGCCAGGGTATGTGCAATTTGATTTCATGTGATTCTAAGCTGCCTTTATTGAAATTGGATAAAAAGTTCCAGGACACGCTGACAAATTGATTTTAAGATAGTGTATGGTCTTTAAATTGCTATTTTAAACTGGCAAAATAGTTTGGCTCAATGGTGGCTTTCTCCCAATCATTTCAGGAATTGAGCACATAGTCTAGGCTGACACTTGGAGATAGAATATTAAAACAGCTTCCTGTCTGTCTGATCAGACAGTTCTGTGAGTTGTATACAGTAAAACCCCTGGTATCTGGCACCTATGGGGATTGGTAGATGCCGGATAAGTGAATTTTTCAGTTGCTTGAGCTTGTGTATTGCATGATTGTCAAATTAATGTCGAGATGTGTCAGTTTTAAACTTACATATTTTTTACCTATTTATGTTCCACAATTTTTTTTTGCAGGTTGCTTGAGACTGCTGGTTGTTTGAATTCTGGATAGCAGGTTTTACTGTATAAACAATGAGGTAGTATAAGATTATAAGTTGTCAGATCTTCTAGTATAGCCTCAACGGGAATACGGAAGTACTTTCATTTCAACAAATAGGTTTAGTTTTCCAAGGTTATGTTCTTCAATGGGTATAATGAAGCTTTTGCACATCTAAATCAAAAATACACCGTTCATTATATTCTCTAATGAGGTAGAACTTCTATTATGCTTTTTTGCACAGTGAAAGTCAATTTGTATCTCAAAACTGATTACTGACTTTGGTGCAATGTGTCTTCCATACTTAAGATCATTTTGTTTCCATTAGTGTGCATTATAATTTGGGAGTTCATTTGTTTACAGGGATGGTCACCATGTCTTCAACATCCAAATAAGTCTTTCTACTTTCAAAGTCAAATTTATTGTCAGAGTACTTTCATAACACCACATACAACTCTGAGATTCTTTTTCCTGCGGGCCAGGCAGAATTTCTACTTATCATCACCTGTAAACTGTTCAAGAAAAAAGATACTTGCACAAAAGAGAGAAATGTAAACAAGCTGTGCAATTCAGAAAAAGTATTCCTTAATAAATAATGTGCAAAGTAAGGGTCCTTAAATGAGTCTCTGATTGAGGCTGTTGTAGAGGAGTCTAGTGGTGGGGGGGGTAGCCAACTATTCCTGAACCTAGTGATACAAGTCTTATAATGTAGTGGCCACGTGCAGAGATGCAGACCGGACCACAAAATGGCAGGTGACCGTGCAGACCTGGGGTTGACATTGGCCATCGTCCCAGGTGACCTCCTGCATGGCGGGAAGACAGGGAACTGTGGCAAGAATGCCGGCCAATCTCAAGTCGGCGCTCTGATGGCACGGGACCCTGATGTCAGTGCCTGGGGTCCATATAGCCATGATGGCCAGTGCAATAAACCAATCTCGAATTCAAGGTCTTGATGTGCCTGTTGTTCTTATCCATGCCCACATAGTGTGAATATTACATTGGTGACCCCAAGAGGTCCAACCAGCAGTTGGAACCGGAGATAGCAGACCAGGCAGAGGCAGCAACCATCCACTCAGGCTCCCAACATTTTTGGTGTCACAGCCACATTTGTGGTTCAAGCAGGTGGAGGCTCAGTTCCAGCTTTATCACATTGCCACTGACGACAACTGCTACTTCTACATCATGAGAATACTCAATCAAGATACAGCAGCAAGGATCATAGACTTCCTATGGAAGCATCCAGAGCAAGGTAAATGCATAGCTCTAAAGAACTGTTAACCTGCACTTTTGGGCTCTCCTGGCGTGAGTGCACTCCCAGATTGCTGCACATGGACAGAATGAAGGACACAGCCCCATCCGCCCTAATGAGCAAGATGCTCACTTTGACCAAGGGCCACAAACCTTGACTTCTCTTTGAGCAGATCTTTCTGGACCAGCTGCCCGAGGATATCTGACTCTTGCTCCTGGACGAAGACTTCAGCGACTCCTGGAAGGTTGCGGCTCAGGCGGACATGCTATGGAGAGTGAAGAAGGATACCGGTGCTCACACACAGACGTTTGAACCAGCATGGCACACGTTCAGCCACATACATATTAATATAGTGTGGCTGCTACCAGTTTCCTGTGGGGCGAGATACCTGCTCACTATGGTTTACTGGTCCACAAGGTGATCTGAGGCAGTCCCACGAGCTGATATCACCACAGAAACCTGCGCCAGGGCACATATAGATACATGGGTGTCCAAATTCTGGGTCCCAGAGCACCTAACATCAGACAGGGGGCCACAATTTACCTCTGAGTTCTGGGTAGCGCTGGCTAACTTCCTGGACACACAGCTCCACCACACCACAGCGTACTGCCCTCAGGCCAATGGGTTGGAGGAGTGGTTTCACAGGCACCTCAAAGCAGCCTTGATGGCCTGGCTCAAGGTTCCCAACTGGGTGGATAATCTGCTTTGGGTCCTGCTGGGGATTCACACCATGCCAAAGGAAGACTTCAATGCCTTGGCGGTGGAGATGGTCTACTGTGCACCCTTAATCATTTTGGGGGAGTTTCTGGCCCCTGACAAACACCTGGAAGACCTTGCAGCCACCCTTGAGAACCTCCAGCCAAACCTGGGTTCCCTGATCCCACAACAACCCCCACTACATGGCCAGCCCAAACATAACATTACCATGGACTTTGACTTGTTAGTATGTGTTCATGCAAAGGGGCTGCCTCTACAATGACCCTATGAGGGGCCCTACCTGGTCATCAGGGACAACAGCTCCACTTTCGTCCTTGACATCGGTGGTAAGGAGGAGACCTTTACTGTCAATTGCTTGAAGCCAGCATATCTGGACTATGGCTAGCCGGTCTCCGCTCCTCCTCATGGTGAAAGAGCAGACAGCCCAAATCAATAGCCTGATTGTCGATTTGGGGGGTGGGGGTCGTGTAGCGGTTTGTGCATGAAGACACAAGCTGGCCCACAAAATGGCCCAATGACCTGGGGGTGACACTGGTTGTTGTCCCAGGTGACCTGCCACATGGCGAGAAGACCAGGAACTGTGGATGAGGCAGGGCCCTGACTTAAGTGCCTGGGTCCCATATAAATGTGATGGCCAGTGCAATAAACCAGTCTTTGGTGTTCATGTCATTCTTCTCCACGCCCGCTACAGTGGCACCTATATTTCTTTCCTAATGGCAGCTGAGAAAACAGTGCATCCTTGGGTGGTGTGGATCCTTGATACTTGCTGCTGTTCTCTGATGGCAGTGTTTCATGTAGATTTTCTTGATGGTGGAGAGAGTTTTAACTGTGATGCATTGAGTGATGGGTTTTCCCATCCTGAAGTCAATCAGCTTCTTGGTTTTGGTGACATTGAGTGAGAGGTTATTGTTAGTACACCATTCAGCTAAGTTTCCTGTAAGCTGACTCATCGCCCCTTTTTGTACATCCCACTATGGAGGTGTCATCAGCGAATTTGTAAATGGTGGTGTTGTCATACCAAGCCACCCAGTCATAGGTGTAAAGCGAGTTGAGTAGGGGGCTAAGTACACAGCCCTAAGGTGCTCTGGTACTGATGGAGTTTATAGAGATGTTCTTGCCATTTGCACTGATTGGGGTCTGGAGATGAGGAAATGCAGGATCCAATTGCATAGTGGGAAATTGAGACCCAAGTCCTGGAGTTTGCTTATTTTTTTTGAGGGGATGATGAATGCCAAAGTGTAATTAGTAAATGGCATCCTGATATACTGTATGCATTTTTGCTGTCTTGGTGTTGCAGGGTTTTGAGTAGGGACAGTGAGTTGGTATTTCCCATAGGCCTTTTGGTGCATTTGAAAATTAGAAGGGATTCGTGTTTCTGCTCACATAGAGCTGATATGATTCAACACCAGCCTCTCAAAACACTTCAGAACTGTGGATGTGAGTGCACTGGTCAGCAGACATTTAGGCAGGTCACCACACTCTCTATGATTGAGACCTGTTTGAAACAGGTGGGAATGAGATGTTGAAGATATCTATGAATACATTGGCCAGTTGGTCAACACAGGTTTTCAGTACTCGTTCAGGTACTCTGTCTGGACCAAGTGCTTTCCTTGGATTCATTCTCCTGAAGATTTGGTGAGGACATTGTCATCCATAGCTGTTTTGATAAAGACTTTTGATGTTTGCTTTACTAAATGCTAATGTCAATACCCTTGGCACATTCATCAAGCTCACGGCTCTCACTCCAGCATCACTCTATGGCATTCTTCCAGTGGGATTCTCAGCACCCCATGACGGCTTGCCAATGCCCAGCTACACTTTGTTGTGGCGCTGCAGAAAATGTTCTGCAAAGTCTTCTTTCTTTCTTTTTGAATATTTAATCTTGAGAATTTTCAATCAACATGCAGTCAAAATGAAGAATAATCAAAAAGTAAAAAATCATTCTCTATAATATTAACAAAATAATACAAATATCGATTCACATGTTGAAATTAAAGGAAGTGAAAAAAAATTCAACATGTAATTCAATTAATATAAAGAAAGAAAGGTTACAATAATACTGTGACAGATTATATTGTGTTTGTATTGTATATAGATATGTTTTTGGAAGATAAATTGGGGCAGGATTTTTAGTGTAGGTCACATACAAACACTTTAAAACAGTTCTTATTTAAAATACTGGAGCTCTGCTCATGCTAGACATGTTGATGCCAAGTTCCTTTGCAAAAGCTTTGGAGAGTGCCCAAGAGATTTCACTAATGGATTGTTGTTTACAAAAAGACAACAAATGAGAGAACTTGTTGGAGCCGCGGACTGTCTGGAGAGGAACTTGCTGATCTAAGAGGGTCATGTGGTTTTTCAAGCTCTGAGAGTAAAACAGGCTTTCTCTCTGAAAGAGAGAGAGAAAGAGAGATCCGTTCTGCAGTTTTACAGTCAGCAGCATCAGCTGGGACTGGAACAGGACAACCTGGCAAGCTTGTGGAAAAACCCATTTTGGAAGGTGGGTTGTGAGTGCTTGGTTCAGCCTGGTCAAAGCCCTTGCGGGTCATGCAAGAGGAGAGGAATGGCTGTCTTATGTTTCACTTGAAATAAGAGAAACAAAAAAGGAACTCTGTGGTCACCTGAAAGAAAGAGGTTATCATCTGGAGAAACCTGAGGGGGAAAGTTTTGTCGGCAAGACACTGAAGTGGCTAATTAAAAAGGAATCAGTTGTGGGTGTCCAGCGAACAACAGATTTCTCTCTGAAAACCAACAAGAACCTTCCTGAGTGGTAACCAGGAAGCACCAAAGCCTGGCAAACTTTATAAATGTTAAATTCTGTGCACAGTTTAAGAATTGCCTGCAACCAGTGAACCTGGAGGAATGAGAAGTGAGATTGGACTGTGAATCAAAGAACTTTTCTGAACTTACATACACGTGCGCTTAGAATTAGATTACATATACGTGCGCTTAGAATTAGATGGGGGTTAAGTTAGGTTAGTTCAGTCAATAGTGATAAGTTAAAGTGTGATTCTGTTTCATGTTTAAAGATAATTAAAAGCAATTTTTATTTAAGTAATCATTTGTCTTGATCAACATCTTTTGCTGCTGGGTTTTGGGGTCCTCTGGGCTTGTAACAATACTATAAAAATGCAAATTCAATGTTCATGTTGAACCAAAGTGAGAAAAAGATCACAGAAAGATAATAGAGAAAAAGAAGAACAGAAGAACAAAATAAGAGGAGTCTATTTTCATTAAGAGACCTGAGTGTTGCCTTGACTCTGTGGATCAAGTGTATGCATAGTGAGAGCATAGGAAGATAACAGTGAAATTAGCCAGGGCCAAACATCCCACATTCTCCACAACTTTCAGCTGCACTCAGTGGATGAGAACATTGAAGCATAGATGGAGCAGGAAAGATGCAACAACTAATAATGGAGTCTGAGTAGGAAAGACTGACAACTATTTTGTTGCTTTTTAATGTTCAAAGTCTAAGGCAGTCATGCCAATGCTACTGAACTATGGTTGCACGTAGACCTATGAAGTAGGCTTTCAGTTGATGATCATGCGTACAAGTCATTGAGATGCCATTTGACACTTTTCTTTTTCAATTTTACTTTATTTCTGCACACCACTGCATAACAAAAAGACACAAGAATTAGAAACGGGAGTGGGCCATTTCAGCCTTTGTGTCCATCAGGGTGTTGGCAGATACTCTCCAGCTTTATTTTCCATCCTCATATCCCTTCATTGCTCTGATGTCCAGAAATCTATTGATCGTTTTTTTAATGAACTTCCAAATCCACTTGGGCCAGAGAATTCCAAAGACTTGCCCTCATGAGCATGAGCTCATGTCTCCACACAGGATGGCCTGCTCCTTACTTTGAGACTGCAAAATGTCTACTTCTGGGCTCCTCAGCCAGGGGAAACTTCCTTCCTTGTCTCTAGCTTTCTGAGCCCTGTAGGAACTTTGTACATATAAATGACTTTCCTCTCATTCTTTATAATTCTTTCTCTTTCACACTATGAAACAGATCAACCAAAATACACACAAACATTTCCCTCTTAAATATACACAGTAGCATTTTCTCCCCTTTTTTACCCCCTACCTTCCCACTCGCTTCCAAACCCATTAAATGTTCAACATATACAATATAATAAAAGCATTAAACAATGTCATCAAACAATGAAAAATAAACAAGAAAATTGTCTCATCTACTTTTACACACTGGGTCGTCATTTTGTCTTCTTATCATTTTAGGGGGTGGAGGTCCGCGGTAGGCCCTCTCTGTTATGTTCCATGTACAGCTCCCAAATTTGTTCAAATAATGTGACTTGATTTTTTAAATTATATGTTATTTTTTCCAATGGAATACATTTATTCATTTCCATGTACCATTGCTGTACTCTCAGGCTCTCTTCTGATTTCCAAGTTGATATTATACTTTTTTTGCTCCAGCTAAGGCTATCATAATAAATCTTTTTTGCACTTCATCCAGTTTGAGGCCTAATTCCTTACTTCTTATATTACTTAGAAGAAAGATCTCTGGATTTTTTTGGTATGTTGTTTTTTGTGATTTTATTTAATACCTGATTTAGATCTTCCCAAAACTTTTTCACTTTCTCACATGCCCAAATTGCATGTACTGTTGTTCCCGTTTCCTTCTTACAGCGAAAACATCTATCTGATACTGTTGGATCCCATTTATTTAACTTTTGGGGCATGATATATAACCTGTGTAACCAACTATATTGTATCATGCGTAACCTCGTGTTTATTATATTCTTCGTACTTCCAGAGCATAAATTTTCCCATGTTTCATTTTTTTATCTTTGTTTAAATATTTTTCCCACTTTTGTTTGGGTTTATAGCTTATTTCATCATTTTCCTTCTCTTGTAGCTTGATGTACATGTTCGTTATAAATCTTTTTATTATCATTGTGTCTGTAATCACATATTCAAAGTTGCTTCCTTTTAGTAATCTCAGTCTGCTTCCCAATTTGTCCTTTAAGTAGGTTTTCAGTTGGTGGTATGCAAACATTGTCCCATGAGTTATTCCATATTTGTACTTCATTTGTTCAAATGTTAATAAATTATTTCCCAAAAAACAATTTTCTATTCTTTTAATTCCTTTTCTCTCCCATTCTCTAAAGGAAAGGTTATCTATTATAAAAGCAGATTTTGCGTCAATATTAATTTTGGAATTTGGTAATTTGTTTTTTTCCTTTCTAACTGAATCTTCTGCCATATGTTGAGTAAATGATGCAGTACTGGTGAACTTTTATATTGCACCAGTTTTTCATCCCACTTATAAAGTATATGTTCATTCTTCAGAATTCTATGGACATTCTGATCTATGCAATATCTCTTCCTTTGGTAAACCAGTCTGTTGAATATGCATTGGGTTCCACAATTGATTTTGAGGACTTTTTTTTTAAATTTGCCTTTAGAATCTCTTTGCTTCAGTTGACGTATTTTCAATATGAGAATTTTTGCATTTTGTCACAAAGAATTTTTAAAATATTACAACTCAACTTAAAATCCTTTGTGAATTCTACAAGACTTCCTGAACATCATCAACGAATAGTGAAAAGCTGTTTGTAGTTTAATTAAACCACTTAGCCACAGTAAAGACAGTTTATTTAACATATTTTGAGAATTCAAATTATGGGCTAGACCCCCTATTAATGAATGATCAATCTTGGTGTTAAACTAGCTGTAGTAATTGTGTTGGGATTTTAATTAGCTCTACATTTGGAGCAAGTTTATGATGTTTGTGAGAGCATTCTCACTACTTTGTGGAGAGAGTCCACTTAGAGGTGATATACCCGCATCTCACAAAGGTTCTGAATGCAGAAGCCCAAAAGACTCCCACATAGTAATCTACCTTATTGGTTAGTGTAAAGATGGTGAGAATCACAGAAGCAACCCATTGATGAATCTGCAAATCCTTACACATGCTTCACTTTGAGGCAAAACACGAGCAGGTTGTTGTGAGTGAGGAAACTGGTAGGACACAGTTTTTGTAGGCAAGGATTTTATTTACAGAAGGCAAGTGTGGGAAATGGTAACAGATGCAACACATGCACAGTTTACAGCAGCCATGTGAAATTAACATTGACAGTGAAACATGTACAATCAATAATGAACCCACGCACACACTCTCTCTCACACACACAATCACGCACACACTCGCTCACACACTCGCTCACACACTCGCTCACACTCTCGCTCACACTCTCGCTCACACTCTCACCCACACTCTCGCCCACTCTCTCGCCCACGCTCCCTCGCCCACGCTCCCTCGCCCACGCTCCCTCGCCCACGCTCCCTCGCCCACGCTCCCTCGCCCACGCTCCCTCGCCCACGCTCCCTCGCCCACACTCCCTCGCCCACGCTCCCTCGCCCACGCTCCCTCGCCCACGCTCCCTCGCCCACGCTCCCTCGCCCACGCTCCCTCGCCCACGCTCCCTCGCCCACGCTCCCTCGCCCACGCTCCCCCCCCCCCTGCTTTGAACTGGTACATACAATGATCAAGGAAGCATTCACTACAATGCCCCACCACCCCTTGACTCCGGGCAGGCACAGTTCTATGCTACAAGGGACACTAATTAAATGCTCCCAACCCTTTTAAACACTGAACATTTTACCAACAGTTTCTCTAGCACCATTCCACATTTCTAGGCCTGGAGTGAAGCAGGATGCTCCCAAGCTGGCAAAGAGGAAGAACAAAGAACACATGGCACCTTTATAGTGCTGGAGGTTGCAGCCCAGGTCATTAACAGAGTCAAATGGCTCAGTGCCAGAAGAGTTAATCCAATTACAACATCCAATGGCCCAAGACCAAGTACAGGCATGCTGAAGAGTCTCATCCAAGTAATTTACATGGGACCAATGGCAAGGTATGCACTAATGAGTGGGGCAGAACCAAACCTTGATTGGTAGCTGGTGTGCCCTCTGACTAGGTAGGGGGCAGTGCTGTCGCATGACAGTCACAACCCTTCCCAATATGCTTCTACCATTCAATTGCAAGTTTAAGTTTATTATCATCTGATTGTATAAGTACAACCCAATGAATCCTATGGATTGACGTCCGATCCATTTCACTGAAGCAACCATACCTCACTGATGCAGCTGGCCAGGATTCTCTCAATAGAGCTCCTGTAGAAAGTTGACATAATGGTGGCTGATAGCCTTACCCTCTTCAGTCTTCTCAGAAAGTGCAGTCTTCCTGACAATTGAGGAGCTGTTGAGTGTCCACAATAGGTCCCTATGTAAGTGATCTCCAAGGAACTTGTTGCTCTCCACTCTCTCTGCTACAGAGTTGTGGGTGTGCAGTTGTTCCTGGCCCTGAAGTCCACAATCATCTCCTTCATCTTGTCCACTTTGAGACTCGAGCTTTTATCTCGCACCATTTCAGAAAATCTTTTGTAGTGTGACTCATCGTTGTTGCTGATTGAAGCGAGCTCCTGTTATGTCATCTGCAAACTTGAGCTGGATCAGGTGATGCAGTAGCATGAACAGGAGTGGGCTGAGCACACAGCCCTGAGACTTGCCAGTGCTCAGCGTGACGGTGCTCGTTATTCTACTACCGAGCTGGAGAGACTATGGTCTTTCCGTAATGAAGTCCAGAATCCAGTTAGAGAGAGGGGTTTTGTTTCCCAGCAAGGACAGCTTCTCCGCCAGCCTCTGGGGAATGGTTGTATTTAATGCCAAGCTGAAGTCAATGAACAGCAAAGTATTGAGCCTGCTGTCACAGGCTACACAAAGCATTGTCGGGAAGAATTGCAGGCAATGACACCATCCTTCCCTGATGAACTCAATGGATTCTACACTTGCTTTAAATTTGTCAAGGTGTCGACATCACTCAATTCAACATTCTCAAGAGCATCTGTATCTGTACCAAGGTCACCGTAACTAATGTCAAATCTGCCTTCCTGAGAGTGAACTCGCAAAAAACACTGGTCCAGATGGAATCACTGCCATGTCCTGAGAATCAGCAGAAACCAGCTATTGGGAGCATTCTTTAACCTCTCCCCGCTTCAGGGCAGTCTCTGAAAATCTGTGAGAACCAAATGGCTGGAGGTTTTGCAGGTATTTTAAATCTCTCGCTACCACAGTCAGAGTGCCCCTCTGCCTCAAAAGGATACCAATAATTCTGGAACCCAAGAAGAGCAAGGTGATGAGCCTCAGTGATGATCGGCCAGTGGAAATGACGTCTTCCATGATGTGCTTCAAAGGATTGTTTATAGACCAAACCCATTTCTGATTCAGGTAGGACCTGGGCCCTCTTCAATATTGTCATAATAGGTCAACGGCTGAATAACTGGAAGTGATGAATCCAAAATGGAGATTGAGAATCTAGTTGGAAGATTCTAGAACAAGAATCTTGTCCTTGTCTCAGAGATCAAGGGCCTCATTTAGGAAGGTGAGACCAAGGGGACCAAGAAGACTTGTCTGTCTTCTTGGGAGGAAATGGAGAGAAGCAGAACCAAATTTCTGGGGTCCATATTTCAGCAAACCTTCCCTGGAGCCAGCATATTGAGGCAGCCATGAAGAAACCCATCCACCATCTCCACCCCCACCCATACCCCAACCCCAAAGACTTCTTAACAAGTCTGAGAAGATTTGGCATGTTGTCAAATATGCAATGATACTTAAACAGATGTGGTGTGTTAGGTATACTAACTGATTGCATCATAGCCTGTGTTTGGAATTTGACTGCCCAGGAATGCAGAGGCTGGAGATCAGTGGTTCTCAACCTTTTTCTTTCCACTCACATACCATTTCAAGTAATCTCTATGCCATAGGGGCTCTGTAATCAGTAAGGGATTACTTAAGGTGGTATGTGAGTAGAAAGAAAAAAGTTTGAAAACTGCTGTTTTAATCGTATTAATTGACTCGTTATGTGCACGGTTTCATAACTCCAAAGGAAATGGGCCAGTGACAGTTTTTCTGAAGCAAAATATGTCAGTGACATTTGGACCTAGAGCAGTGATCCTCAACCTTCCCTTCCCACTCACATATCACCTTAAGCAATCGCTTACTAATCACAGAGCACCGATGGTATAGGGATTACTTAAAATGGTAAGTGAATGGAAAGAAAAAGATTGAGAACCACTGCTTTAGAAGGTCGTAAATATAGCCAGGTCTATCACAGGCTCTGACCATTGCAGACGTCTGTGTGAGGTGCTGCGTCAAGAAGACGGCCAACATCATAGAGTACCCCTATCATCCTGCTACCTTTGGGCAGAAGGTAGATTCCTGAAGTCTAGCACCTTTGGGTTCAAGAAAAGTTTCTTTCCAATAGCTATCAGACTCTGGAACCTTCCCTTACTTCAATAATCGTCAACTGTTCCGACAGCACAAAAGGACTGTCTGGACTACTGCATCAATTTTGACATTTAAGAAAAATGTGAATAGGTATATGGATGGGAGAGGAATGGAGGGAAATAGACTGGGTGCAAGTCATTAGCACTAGGCAAAATAATAATTCAACATGGCTGAAGGTCCTGTTTCTGTGCTGTAGTGTTCTATGTTCAATGTGTATGACAACAAACTCATCACCATCTTGCACTTGTAAAAGATGATGCCCTTGCATTGTTTTTAACTGAACTTTTTTCAATACCCTACACTCTGTTCATGGTTCCCTGCACGATTTGACTTTTTGTAACAATGTGTTTATTATTGCACTACTTGTATGAGTTGACTTCCCTAGACAGCTTGTAAAATGAAACGTATCTCAGTACATGTGATAATAACAATTCAGTTCAAGACAGTGGCACAAGTATTCCAACAGCATGTTCCTGAAAAATCACATGACTTTTTGGCCCAGCCCGGCTCCACACTGGTTTTAATTCTCTTTTTGAGTCTTATCATCCAGTTGTATCAGTGTTACTCTTTATTTCCTCTCCTGTGTAGTCATGCAACCATCACCAAATTCATCTGTTATTCGCTTCTACCACAACCCGTAGAAGTTCCACATTTTTTTTGCTCTTGGTTAAACAATTTTGAATTGTCTATTCAATATTTTAGTTGCTTTCTTATTCTAATTAATGTTGTTAAATGAGCACAAAGACTTGCCCTTCACAAATTTCAGCATTAGCGAAGGTCCACTGATAATGGAGGCTGGAAGATGTGTAATTGGAAGAAGAAGGAGAAAGGGGGTGGATGAAGCAGCAAGTGGAAAGATCAGGGAGAAAAGAGCTAGAGAAGTTGGTGGTGAAAGAGAAAGCCTCAGCCCAGAGAATATCATCAGCGATGGGGGAGGTGGGGGGAGAGGTGTGGGAACAATCTGAAAACAATTGAAGAGACGTTTTTCCACCTTTTTCATTTTTGCCTCCTTTATGATGCTCCCTGAAAGCCACTTCTGACTGTACTTATGGTCAAATGCACAGAAATCTCATAATGGCTGTTAAAATATCTTTAAAATGTCCTTTGGAGATTTATATGAGCATTATTACTGTGTTATTAATGGTATATTATTATCTGCCAATAAACAAGATAAACTGTTTATTGACAATTTTCTTCTTTTCTTTGTAGCACATGTTATCAAAAGTCGGAATGTGGAACTTTGACATATTTTTGTTTGACCGTCTGACTAATGGTAAGTTAATCGGTAAACCTTCAGTAAGTTGATATAAGCAACCAAAGGAGTATGTTTTGTCTATCAAAATGCTCTTTTCCCTAGATTATTGAATTATCATCTTTGATTCATGTATTTTCATTTTACAAGGAGTAACTTTACCTGCAAGAAGTTGCTCTACGTCAAATTAACAAGCTCTAAACTAGCAGTGAGCCATTACTAATGGACAGCAAGTTGAATGAATATTTGTCAGAAGATATTTTGGCTTTCTCTGATTATGTTAATTGATAACCTAAAGAATGTCAGACTTAGTTTTTTTTAAAAAAATCATCTCAAATAATATAAATCCCCATAAGAAAAACTTAAAAACTGGTGAATTTAATATCTACTAATTTTAAATTTTTTCTGTAAGTTCTTGAATATCTGACAGACCCAGCAAACCCGTTGTCCAAGCTGCACTCTGGAGGACTATGTGGAGATCTCTGGGTATAAGGTCATTTAGGACAAGAGCAAAACCATGCCACTTTACTAAGGGGGATTATAGTCAATATCAAGAAAGTAGTCCATTTAAAGTGGCCACCAAATGGGATACCTAGGAGTCAGAATAGACAATAACTTGAATAATTTATATAAACTAAATTATACCCCCTTACTTGGGAGAATTGAGGACTTAAACAGATAGATATCCCTGCCCAGAGCATTAGTGGGCAAGATCAACTATGTTAAAATGAATATGTTACCAAGATTTCAGTATCTCTTTTAGACACTGCCCGTTGCATTTCCCCAGGAATTCTTCCAAAATTTGCTTTTGCGAATAAGGATATTTCTATGGAACAGAAAGGTAGCCAGAGTCTCTATGGAGAAATTGACCTTGGATTAGAGTCTGGGTGGAATATGAATGCCAGACTTCAAAAGATATTATTGGGCAGCCCAGTCGAGATACATCACCTCACTCCTCAAGGAAGGAGATGTACCATCCTGGGCACAAATTGACTTTCAACTGGTAGATGAGAAGGTGGCAGAGGACTTTATTTATAAATGGGACGTCAAACTGTTTTCTGGGCAAACAGACAGCCCCATACTAAAACAACTAATCTCCATTTGGAATAAAATTAACCAATATGTAGAGGCTATCCCCAAAATCACCCCTGACTCCAAATAGATTAATACCATTGACAATAGGTGATGAGATCCTGGACACCTGGCATCATAATGGTGTCAGGACTGTTACAAGTGTGGGCAACTAATGTCATTTGAACAACTTAGGAATAAATATGATCTATCAAAAATGATGATCCACTGCTATATTCAGATCACATCTTTTCTACAGGACAAATTAGGTCCAACTATGGCTCTACCAGCATGCAGTGACCTAGAAGGGGGAATTCATGGAAGTTCATCGGCAATGTATTTCTTGCTCCAAGTGGAAGGACCCAAACCAGGCCTTCACAAATCAAGGCAGAGGTGGGAGTCAGATTTAGGAATAATGATTGATGAGCGCTGCTACTCCGCCCTGTGTCGGACCAGCAGGACTGCAATTATTAATGCATGATATAGGCAGGTACAGTACAATTTCCTACACCAGCTGTACCTGACACAGCAAAAATTGAACAGATCTAAACCAGAATTATCACACGCTTCTGATGTGCTATTGTAACAGGAACCTTTGTGCACGCAATCTGGAAATGTACCAAGGTGAAACCCTTCTGGGCAGAACTGGGCCAAGACCTGGAAAAAAATTATAGGCAAAGAATTCCCATAGGACCCAGAGCTGTTCCTGTTAGGAAACATAATGGACACAAGACTTACAATGAACCTGTCCAAATTTCAAATCCAATTAATAATGATCACGTTGGCAGTGGCCAGAAAGTGCATAGCAGCTAACTGGAAGTCCGACTCCTGCTTGAGCATTGCACACTGGAATGCAAAAATGTGTTCCTCTGGAGAAATTACACTTTCTTGAAAATTTGGCAACCATACCTAAATTCCATAGGAGCACGATTATAGTGTGGACCATCATGCCTTGCCGCCCTACCTTCCCCATCTACCCTTCAGAGGGGGAGCCCTTCCCATCCGAACCAGGAAAACATCTAAAAAAAGGAAACCGCCTGAGTACTGGCTGCCATGTCGTGAGAAACCCATAAACCCCCGATAGATGTTTCCTTTCTTGTGACGTCCTGAATGTTGTGTGTAACTGGTTGGTTAAGTGTTAAGTGCCAAAGGGGTAGGGGGAGGGAAGGGGATAGATAAAGCTTGAACTCTTCAGAAAATCTTGTATAGAATTGATAATTGTAAACTGTAATCAATGTTGATGTCAACATTAACATCGATAAAATTGAAAACTGAGTTTAAGTTTGGAAAATCACAAAATAAATTTAAAAAATGCTCTTGAGTATCACAATGGTTCTGATGTGATGAAAAAAAATCTTAATTTTGATCTCGTATTTCTTTTCTGTTAAAAATAAAGTTAGTATTTTGTTTTGTCTGCACTGCTATCATATTTACTGATGGTGTGTTCAGATGTTGGCAACAGACTAGTGTAAAACAGAATGAATTAAATCTACAGAAGTTGCTTGTTTGTACTCCACTTAACCATTGATTTTCAACACAGCTCCAAGCCCTGGACCATATTCATTCTGTTCACATTGATTCTTCCATCTATCTAATCTGATATTTATATATTTGTAGCTAAACCAGTAACTGAGTAAATTTCATTTTCCATTAATTCGCTGGTTTGAAAATGTATCATACCTACCATTCTAAATGTTTTGTATTTAATCTTATACCCATGACTTGTCCAACATGATCCTTCAATTACTGGAAGCAGGTTATTTTATTTCTAGACCCCAGTTGTGTGTTGTTTCTGAACTGATCTGGAAAGGTGTTTAGTTCAGGGGTGCAGATTGGGATGGATTCCCATGAATGAACAAACTTTTTTTTTTGAGCTCAGAGACAGAGCCACAGCCACAGCCACAATTTTCCTTGCTAGTCCTGAGAAAGTGTCTTCGACCTGAAACATTAACTGTGTTTCTCATCCTACTGATGCTGCCTGACTTAGTGTTACCAGCATTTGCTGTTTTGGGACAGAATGTATCCCTTCATGAAATTTTAATTCATGAAACCCAGATTTATCCAGCTTGTTATATTATTGCAACTGGATCATGTTGTTTAGAACTTTCACCATATTAACAATAAAATGCAATTTAAGAGATGACTAGTGGTCCAGTTACTATAGAAGCAACAAAAGATGGAAAATAGAGGAGAAGCAAGTTCTATGCCTCAAGGATCAATAAGACACCACCAGTGAACAATCTGCATTCAGTTGTCATTTGGTATCCATCAAATAGAACATGGCCAAAAGGATCAAAATATGCTGATTAATTCAAAGTGATGCCAGGAAAAATTGTGAGGAGGAGTGCAAAAGAATGGAGGTGAGGGAAAGTGCAAATAAACATGAAGAGATATGTTGTTAAGGAGAGAGGAGAGGAGAAAAAAAACAAACACACTTCAATTAGCAAATGGAATTAAAGAACAAAAAGCATAGAATTAGTCACACATGTAAGTTAGAAGGTAATTCAAGGCAGAAGCAACTCCTTGAAGAATAAATAGAATTCTGTAGAGGACAAATGCAATCGATAAAAGTCTGGTTACATTGCAATTGAATTGAGCACTGCAATATATCTTGAAATGTAGATTCATCAGTTTGCTATCAAGAATTAGAAAAAAAAAAGTAAAAGCTACTACAATTCAAGGGGCAGATAGGATTTAAAATTGTTTCAGTGGCCGAAAGCAAAGCGTTAACATGACTTTAATGACAAGTAGGCTGGAATCAGAATGGTCCCACTTGAACTTAAACAAAGACAACACATTTGTGATTGATGTCACAGAATAACATAACTGTTAAAGTCTGGTAAGAAGCAGTTTGATTCTTTTAGACATATGGTCATCCCATCCCTCTGCCCGTTGCCCTTTCAAATACTCGTCCAACTCCTTTGCTGCAATTGAATCTGCTTCCTCTACTGCAGGATATTCCATACCCAGATCATTTGTTGCACAAAAAATAGTCCTCTGTCACAACAACTTTGAAGAAATCATATTGGAACTTTACTGGGCTTCTACATTTCTGGTCAACACATTAGAGAAGATGCAGTTAGTAAGATGTTGCTGAGGCCCAGATACATTTTGATGAGAGATAGTCTGGGCTGGGACTGCTTGCTTTGGAACAATTAAGTTTCAGGGAAAATTTAATCAAGGTGCGTACATATTTTTTTTACAGGGCTAAATAAGATGAACAGGAGAGAATTGTTTTATTGCTTGAAAAGATAAATACTTAGAGAAAGATGGAAGGATTTAGAGAAAAGCTGAGGAAAATTCATTTCTGTGGTGTCATTTCGGGTTTGCTGAATCTTGGTCAGTGGTACTATTCACTTCTTTGCTACTTTAGTGGCAGCCTTGGGATTCTTAAAGCAACTTCTTTCTTTGTAACTGCCTTGATCACACCTCAAACCACAGTCTGTTTTGTGTCATGGACAGCAAAGTGACCTCGCACACACATGGGTTTATTTGCAACCATGGCAACAATGGCAGTATTTCCCGACTTTATCAATTTGAGGCAACCTTCCAACTTCTTCCCGGATTGACGATCAATCTTCACCTTTAGCTCATTGAACTTGCGGGAGATTTGGGCAGTATGACGATCACGTACTGGGGCATAGCAAGCACATATCCGACCAGAGTAAAACACAAAAGTCTGCAGACACCATAATTGAAGTAAAAACACAATTGCTGGAGAAACTCAGTAGGTCAAACAATGGACTTTGTTTAGCAAAAATCACGCACCTGCTCACATTTTGCTCATTCCTTGATGAAGGGCTCAAGCCTGAAACTTTGGTTATCTTTGCTATATATTATAAAGCACATAGTTTGACCTACTTAGATTCTCCAGCATTGTGTTTTTACTACATATCTGACCAGGAAGGTTCAGAATATTAACCTGTGCAGAGATCCTGGAAGACATTACTCAAAGGGTGTGCCGGCAGGAACACTTACCAGTATAATTGCAAGTTATATGGATGAACTCCTGAAATGCTGTAAACTACTAGGCTTCAATAATTGGGATATTGGAAGAGTATAACTGGCCTTTTTTTGCCCACAATGGGCAAAATATCTTACTTGAGAGGATATGTATTATGTGGAGAGATAAAGTTAGTTATCATCTGACCGTACAGTTACAACCAGACTAGACAGTGTTTATCTGGACCATAGTGCACACACGTGCTCATATAATACACAGAACATAATCATTATATAATTATTTTTATGTATGTCTATTTACATTGTGTGTGTAATTGTGTATAAATGTATACACACTCCCTCTCTCTAAAATAAATATGTATGAATATTTCAGCATTATTTACTAGTTTCATTTATAAGAGACCCAATGTTAGCTCCACCATGGGACTCAACAACAAACTCAATCGGGGACTCACTTAAGGATTCTTTTGCACTCTATTGATTTTTTTTAAACATTCATTATCTGTTTACAGTTCTTTATTTGTTTACATGTGTACAGTTTTCTGTGCACAACCAGTAAGTGGTAATTCTGCCTCACCTGCAGGAAAAAGAATCTCAGGTTGTATGTGATGTCATTAAGTAATCTGACAATAAATCTGAATCTGAAGGTTACGGGATACTGTTCATCGATTTCCCAGCATGTGGAAAGTAGCAATTTCCCAGCCTAGCACTCCTGATTTTAATGCTCTTGCATCTCTTTCCTGATGGTAGTAGATCAAAGATAATATTAAAGATGCAGTAAAAACTCAAAGCAATTGACCAAGATTACCAGATTTATGTTCAATCTTGACATTTCTTGGCAATAATTGTATTAACATTATATCTTTATTTCTAATTAATTCAAGGAAAGTGGGCTTTGCAGGCTGGGCCTATATTTAATTGCTACCTGTCATTGCCCTTGAGAAGGTGGTGATGAGCTGCCTTCCTGAACCACTGTAGTTTTTGAGGGGCAGGAATGCCCACAATGTTGTTAAGGGGGGGGGGGGGGATTCCAGGATTTTTGACCCAGTGACAGTGAAGGAATGACAATATATTTCCAAATCAGGATGGGTTGGAAGGCAACTTACAGGTGGTGGTTTTCCATGCTTTTGCTGCCTTTGTCCTTTTAGGTGGTAGAGGCAGTGGGTTTGGAAGTACTGCCTGTGGATTACTGGTGCGTTCCTGTGGTGTATTGATGGTATGAATGAACAGGGTGCCTATCAAGCAGGATGCTATGTCCCAAGCTTCTTGAATGTTGAAGCTTCACTCATCCAAGCAACTGGAGGCATTCCATTACACTGCTGACTTGAGCCTTGCCGACGATAGACAGAGTTTTGGGAGTTAGGATGTGAGTGACTTGCAGCAGGATTCCTAGCTTCTGGCTCTTTTAGGTACATTGTATATCTGGCTGTTAAACTGGTTGACCGTTTTGAGTTTTGTATGCCCGATGGAGATGTGGGGGGGCTGGTAGTCATGGTGGGGAGCTGGCTGATGGAGGACCTCCGTTTTCTTCAGGCTGACTTCCAAGCCAAACATTTTGGCAGTTTCCGCAAAACAGGACGTCAAGCGCTGAAGAGCTGGCTCTGAATGGGAAACTAAAGCGGCATCGTCTGCAAAGAGTAGTTCACGGACAAGTTTCTCTTGTGTCTTGGTGTGAGCTTGCAGGCGCCTCAGATTGAAGAGACTGCCATCCGTGCGGTACCGGATGTAAACAGCGTCTTCATTGTTGGGGTCTTTCATGGCTTGGTTCAGCATCATGCTGAAGATAGTAAAGAGGGTTGGTGCGAGGACGCAGCCTTGCTTCACGCCGTTGTCAATGGAGAAGGGTTCGGAGAGCTCATTGCTGTATCTGACTCGACCTTGTTGGTTTTCGTGCAGTTGGATAACCATGTTGAGGAACTTGGGGGGACATCCGAGGCGCTCTAGTATTTGCCAAAGCCCTTTCCTGCTCAGCCTGAAGCAAACTGAGGTCCACCATCAGCCAGCTCCCCACCATGACTACCAGCCCCCCCACATCTCCATCGGGCACAAAAAACTCAAAACGGTCAACCAGTTTACCTACCTCGGCTGCATCATTTCATCGGATGCAAGGATCGACAAAGAGATAGACAACAGACTCGCCAAGGCAAATAGTGCCTTTGGAAGACTACACAAAAGAATCTGGAAAAACAATCACCTGAAGAAACACACAAAGATCAGCGTGTACAGAGCCATTGTCATACCCACGCTTCTGTTCGGCTCCGAATCATGGGTCCTCTACCGGCATCACCTACGGCTCCTAGAACGCTTCCATCAGCGCTGTCTCCGCTCCATCCTCAACATTCATTGGAATGATTTCATCACCAACATTGAAGTACTCGAGCTGGCAGAGTCTGCAAGCATCGAATCCACGCTGCTGAAGACCCAACTTCGCTGGGTGGGTCACGTCTCCAGAATGGAGGACCATCGCCTACCCAAGATCGTGTTATATGGCGAGCTCTCCACTGGCCACCGAGACAGAAGTGCACCAAAGAAGAGATACAAGGACTGCTTAAAGAAATCTCTTGGTGCCTGCCACATTGACCACTGCCAGTGGGCTGATATCGCCTCCAACCGTGCATCTTGGCACCTCACAGTTCGGCGGGCTGCAACCTCCTTTGAAGAACACCGCAGAGCCCACCTCACTGACAAAAGACAAAGGAGGAAAAACCCAACACCCAACCCCAACCCATCAATTTTCCATTGCAACCGCTGCAACCATGCCTGCCTGTCCCGCCTCGGACTTCTCAGTCACCAACGAGCCTGCAGCAGACGTGGACATACCCCTCCATAAATCTTCGTCCGCGAAGCCAAGCCAAAGAAAGAAATATCTGGCTACTCCAGTTCAGTACCTGGTCAATGGTAATGACTAGAATATTGATGGTAATGCCATTGAATTCTTGGAAAGGGGGTCACTGCTAGGTTTTCCATTGCTAGAAACATCAATGCCTGGCCCTTGTCTGTAGCAAATCTTACTTGAAACCTATCAGCCCAGTCTCAGTCTGCTTCATTAATTGAAGAATCACAAATGGTGTTCAACATTGCACAATCAGCAGTGAACATCCCTGCTTCTGACCTTATGGTTGAAGGAAGATCATTGATGAAGCAGCTGAAGATGGTTGGGTCTATCCTGAGGCCACTACCCTGAGGAACTCCTGCAGAAATATTCTGTGGCTTGAGATAATTGCCCTCAATCCATCACAACTAATTATTGTGCTTTGGTACAATTCCAAATAGTGAAAGATTTTAGACATGATTCCCTTAGACTCCAGTTGACCCAAGTCTTCTTGATGCCATTCTCAAACGCTGCCTTAATGTTAAGGACAGGTACACTCATTTTTCCCTCTGAAGTTCAGTTCTTTCCAAGATTCAATTTATTGTCATGTAATTTTAAAAGTGTCATTTTACACAAAATTGATTTTAAGGCAGACAGATTCACTATCAGCAGAAATTTCTTGAAATGTTTCTTACAGTCAGAGAAAGTGAACCAAAGAGAATCCCCTATAATCATTGAGTGTTCGTGGATTTGCCTCCGGCACTCCTGCAAATTCCGCAGCCACACAGAGTGCAGTCCGACCCATCGTTTACCTGATCTCCAGATCCCAATCTCTGATGCGATTAGCAATCCGTCAGCATCCTCGTCACCCTCTCGCAACCCGGTTCTGATACCTGGTACCCTTCAGCCAGTTTCGAGCCAGCCTCCAGCAGTATGCAGCCTGGTTGCGGGTACCTTGACTGCAGTCTCCATCAGCCCACAGCCTGTGTGTGCTCCACTACTTGAGTCACCAACAGCCCGCTGCCTATATGGGTCCTTCAGTCGCAGGACACTCACTGATCCACTTTGTCCATGTTTGGACCAAGGCTGCAATGAGGTCAGGGGATGAGTGGCATTGACGAAACCCAAATTAATCTCTGTGAGTATGTTGTTGATGACTGATTGCTGCTTGATGGAACCTTGGATTATCCATCCCATCACATTACCAGAGAGATGCCAATGTTTTAACTATACTGGAATAGCATGAACCAGGCAAGTTATGGAGCGCAAGTTTTTATATTATTGCCAGAATGTTGCCATTGACTGTAGCCTTTCCAGTATCCAATGACGCTATCATGCAGGGGGCAACTGGAAGTGGCAAAGTCAGATCATCTGTCAGCACGTCTGGCTGAAGATTCTTGCAAATGCCATGTACTGAGCTCCCCCATTGTTGAGAATGGAGATGTTTTTCCAGAATTTAAAATACTGTTGGCAATGTGCCAGAAAAAAAGCCTTAAAAGCAAAATTAAGAACAATCACTTATGGATTTACATAGTTAAACAGGATAGAAACAGACCTTTTTCCCCAGCCCATCCATAGAACCATAGAATATTACAGCACAGAAACAGGCCTCTTCAGCCCTTCTAGTATGTTCTTAACCATTGTTTTTTGCCATGTTCCACAGACCTGCACCCAGTCCATACCTCTCCCATCATGTACCTGTCCAAATTTCTTTTAAATGTTAAAATTGAACCCGCCTACACCACTTCAGCTGGAAGCTCATTCCACACTTCCCACCACTCTCTGTGTGAAGATATTCCTCCTCATGTTCCCCTAAACTTCTCTCCTTTCTCTCTTAGCCATGTCCTCCGATTTGCATCTCACCTACCCTTAGAGGAAAAAGCCTATCTGCATTTGCTCTGTCTATCCATCTCATAATTTTAAATACCTATTAAATCTCCCCTCGTTCTTCTACACTCCAGGGGATAAAGTCCTACCCTGTTTAATCTTAACTGAAGTCCAGGCAATATCCTAGTAAATCTTCTCTGCACTCTATCTTACTGATATCTTTCCTGTTGTTAGGTGAACAAAACTGCACACACTACTCCAAATTTGGCCTCGCCAATGTCTTGCACAATTTTAACATAACATCCCAACCCCTGTAGTTACTACTTTTATTTATGAAGGCTAATATCCTAAAAATCCCTTTTATAACCCTATCCACCTATGACATCACTTTCAGGGAATAGTGTATCTGTATTCCTAGACCACAGTTCTACCGTAGTCTTCAGTGCCCTACCATTTACCGTGTATGTCCTTTCTTGGTTTGCCCTTCCAAAATGCAACTCCTCACACTTGTCTGCATTAAATTCCATCTGCCATTTTTTAGCCCATTTTTCCAGCTGGACCAGATCCCTCTGCAAGCTTTGAAATTCTTCGCTGTCCACAGCACCTCCAATCTTAGTGTCATCTGCAAACTTGCTGATCCAATTTACCACATTACCATCCAGATCATTAATATAGATAACAAACAACAATGGTCCCAGCACTGATCCGTGAGGCATACCACTAGTCACAGGCCTCCAATCTGAGAAGCAATCATCCAACACTACTCTCTGGCTTCTCCCATCCAGCCATTGCCTAATCCAGTTTACGACTTCCTGATTAACCTCCCATGTGGGACCTTGTCAAAGGCCTTAACAAATTATTGTATATCTGATCTCTTAGAACACCTTCCAATAATTTACATACTACTGACATCAGGCTCACCAGCCTATAATTTACAGGGTTACTTTTGGAGCCATTTTTATACAACAGAACAACGTGAGCTACCCTCCAATCCTCTGGCACCAAATCCGTGGCTGAGGACATTTTAAATATTCTGCCAGAGTTCCTGCAATTTCTACACTAGACTCCCTCAATGTCCAAGGGAATAAATACCCTTATTTGCTTTAAGACAGCAAGCACATCCTCCTCTTTAATCTGCATTTGTTCCATGACTCACTGATTGTTTTTTTTTACTTCCCATGACTCTGTGCCTTTTTCCTAAGTGAATACTAATTAAAAAAAACTTAAGACCTCTCCCCATCTCCTTTAGCTCCATACAAAGCTGACCATTCTGATCTTCAAGGGGAACCAATTTTGTCCCTACTATTCTGTTGCTCTTAATGTACCTGGAGAAACCCTTAGGATTTTCCTTCACATTGTCTGCCAAAGCAACCTCTTCTATACCCTTCTTGATTTCTTTCTTGAGGTTTTCTTGCATTTTTTATACTTCTCATTTGCTTCAACTTGCCTATACCTGTTATACACCACTCTCTTCTGAACCAAATTCTGAATTCTCTATCCTGCTAACCTTGCCTTGATCCTGACAGGAACATACAAACTCTGTACTCTCAAAATTTCACTTTTGAGGTCCTTCACTCACCTCGCACATCCTTGCCTGAAAACAATTTATCCCAATCCATACATTCTAGATCCTTTCTCATTTCTTCAAAATTGGCCTTTTTCCAATTTAGAATCTCAAACCAAGGCCCACACCTATCCTTCTCTATAATTAACTTGAAACTAATGGTATTATGATCACTGGACACAAAAAGTTCCCCAACCTGTAAATGTTATCTGTCCTGTCTCGTTCCAGTATTGCACTCTCTCTATACCTCTATATATTGATTTAGAAAAGTTTCCCGAACACATTTGACAAACTCTAAGCCATTCAGCTCTTTAACAGTATGGGAGTCCCAGTCAATATGTGAAAAGTTTAAATCTCCCACTATCATAACCTTGTGCTTCCTGCAGCTGTCTTCTATCTCTACCGATTTGCTTGTCCAATTCTTGCTGATTTATTGGCCGGTCTATAATACAATCCCATGAGAGTGTGGTAATACCTTTTCCATTCCTCAGTTCCACCTATATATCCTCAGTAGACAACCCCTCTGATCTGTCCTGCCTGATCACAGCTGTGATATTTTCCCTGATGAGCAAAGCATCTCCTCCCCCTTCTCCCCCTTTCTATCACGTCTAAAGCAACAGAAGCCTGGAACATTGAGCTGCCAGTCCTACCCCTCCTGCAGCCAAGTTTCACTAATGGCCACAACATCATAATTCCTCATGCCAATTCACACTCTAAGCTCATCTGCCTTTCCTACGATACTCCTTGCATTGAAATAGATGCACCTGAGAACATTGCCACCACGTACAACCCATTGACTTCTAATGGTGCATGAAATTTTAACATAATCTTTTCTCTCCTCTATCTGGTCAGGCACTCTGGTTCCCCTCCCAATGCAAATCTAGTTTAAACCCACTGGAGCAGCACTAGCAAACCTTCCTGCAAGGATATTAGTCCCCTTCCAGTTCGGGTGCCAGTCATCCCATGGGAACAGATCCCACCTTCCCTGGAACAGAGCCCAATGATCCAGAAACCTGAAACCCTCCCTCCAACACCATGTCTTCAGCCACTTGATAAGCTGCATTATCCTCCCATTTCTAACCTCACTAGCACATGGCACAGGTAACAATCCTGAGATCACTACCCCAGAAGTTCTGACCTTCAACCCAGCACCTAACTCCCTGAACTCCCCTTGCAGGACCTCCTCACCCTTCCTAACTACATCATTGATCCCTACATGGACCACAACATCTGGCTGCTCACACTCCCTCCTGAGAATTCAGTGAACTTGATCTGAGATATTTCAGAACCTGACAACAGGGAGGCAACATACCATCTGAGATACTCGATCTCTTCCACAGGACCTGTTATCTGTCCCCCCCCTTACTATGGAATCCCCTATCACTACATCTCGCCTCTTCTCCTGCCTTCCCTTCTCAGCCACAGGACCAGAATCCATGCTAGAGACCTGATCTCCGTAGCTTGTCCCTAGAAGCCCACTCCCCCTCCCCCAAGAATCCAAAATAGTGTACTTGTTATTGAGGGGGATGGCCAAGGTGATGTACTGCACTGCCTGCCTGTTCCCTCTCTCTCTCTCCTAACTGTCACACAGCTCATGCCTCATGGGTGTGATAGTGTCCCTGTAACTCCTATCTATTACCACCTCTGCCTCCCGAATGATCCGGAGTTCATCCAACTCCAGCTCCAATTCCTTAACTCGGCTTGTCAGGAGCTGCAGCTGGAAGCACTTCTCATAGATGGATTCTGCTGGCTTCCTTAATGACCCACATTTTGCAAGAGGAGCATTTCCCTGCCTTAGCTGGTATTCCCACTGTCTATGATTAGATGAACAAAATATAAAGCTAAAAATCCTGGCCTTACCTGTGCCTGCCTGCTGAATCCTTTTTGTTCCTCGAATAGCGTGGCCCTTTCCTTGCTTCTTACCTGTTCTCACCAAAGCCTTACCACTCTGACTCAGTCCACCCTGATGATGATTGCTCCCTTCTCTGTCTTCATCTGTTGAACTCAATTGCCCAATCCATTAAATTATCAGAAGCATTTGACAAATTAATAAGGAATTTGATGTAAGATATTAAATAATTTCATCATGAGCATAAATATTTCAAATCTCTTGCTCCACCTTTTGGAAAAGAGGTGAATATCTGCTTGAGAGAGATTATTGATACAGAATGGGGAGGGGTAAGCATCATAAATCTGTAAAACCCTTGCTAGATGCTGGATAAGTGCATTCTCCAGTTGCTTGAGACTTACACTTACAATTCAGAACTAATACACCTGCATTAAGAATAAACAATTTAAAAGGCAAAAAACTATATTGTACTTACACAGAACAAACTTCACTTGCATGAATATATAAACCTTAAAACATTCTACTTTATTTTCAGTCACATTCTTTGAAAACATTTAACCATCGCTGCATCTGCAGGCTCATCCCCATCCATGGAGCCGCCCAAAAGATGAACAATAAGATTATAGATAATTAACCCCCTCTCCAAGTTTACAGTAAACCCTCTGACTGGGCTGACTCTTACTAAGCAGGGATAAGGAGATACTTTATTAGAGTCACCCCAATTGTGAGTGGCATCGACCGGCTCTTCATCCAGGGTGACACCATTGCTGTTTCACACATCTTTATTCAAACAGCTGCTACAAGAAAAGCAAGACCAAGTCACACCGCTGGCTGAATACTTACTGCCATCTTCGCCAAAGATTTATGTGTAACTTCAGAGAACATTTTTTTTTACAAAATTAATTTTTACCCATTACTTCATTCTTTTTTAAAATTTCCTCGGTTTTTTTTTCCCAGTTGCCTGAGGTTGCTTGAATTCCAGATACCAGGGGTTTTACTGTACTATCTGCGCCATTTTGAAAAGGAGTTGAGATCTGCTGGAGACATTATTTGTACAGAATATGGAGGGGCACATTTCATAAAACTACAATAATATGAATTATTTGTGGAGAATTTAATTTTCTTTCAGCCAATGTTAGATTCTTTTCTTTCCCACCTTCAACAAAATTGAAACACCACTTAACATCTCTCTTCAGAATAATATAAATATCCACAAACATGACATTAATTGATGATGATAAATTTGCTATTTTGTTACATTTCAGTGCCTAAATGCTGTTTATTGTCTTTATTTCAGGGAATAGTCTCGTCACCCTATTATGCCACCTGTTTAATCTGCACGGTCTCATTCAGCACTTCCAGATGGATATGGTAAAATTGCATAGATTTCTAGGTAAGCTGCCAAGGATCCACAGCTTTACTGTTTGTAAATGTCATTTGTACCAGAATAAATATTGCTGAAAGATAAAGGACAGAGATCATTGCTACCCAGAAGGCAATGAGCTTTGTTCCAGATCTGACGACTTGATCTTCCAACATTACTTTCTTCAGTTGACCAAAGGCTGTGAAGGTGGTGGTAAATTTCTTCATTGCCAAAGATGGCTCTCAATTTGTGGGGAAGCCATATTGTTGGAGGGCAGCTTAGCACTGCAGGAATTGGTGCTCAGTCCCATGTTGTTTGTCATGTATGTTAATGACCTGGGTGAGATGTAGGTGGTATGATTAGTAAAGTTGCAGATGACACCAAAATTGATGGCCTAGTAGACAGTGAAGAAGTTTGTATGGAATTACAGTATGATAATTGCCAACTGGGAAAATCAGTAAATGGAATTTAACTCTGACAAATAGAAATCCAGATCAACTGTGAAAAAAGCCTTTAAAGGAATGATGTATAGAATTTAATGCAGACAAGCATGAAGTGATGCATTTTGGGATGTACACAATGAATGACAAGATCTCGAGAAGCTTTATTGAAGAGAGAGACTTGTGAGTAAGTACATAATTCCCTGAAAGTGGCAACACAGGAAGATGAGATAATGAAGAAAGGATTTCGGATTCTTACCTTCATTGACCTTGGTATTGAGTAAAAGAGTTGGGATGTCACATTATCATAATGTCTGTAATTCAAGTTGCCTTTCTATATATAAAAAATGGTGATTAAGCTAGAAAGCATGCGGGAAAGATTCACATGATGTTACCATGTCTAGGACTAGAGGGCATAGGTTTAATGTAAAGGGGAAAATATTTAAAGAGGTCCAAAGGGACAAGTTTTTTTTTAACATGAGGTCATCATTCTGGAACAAGCTATCAAAGGAGGTGGTAGAGGTGGTACCCTTACATTTAAGAGATAGTTGGTCAGGTACAGGGATAGGAAAGGTTCCGAAAAAATGGGGCAAACACAGGCAAGTTGGAAAACCTTGGATAAGTATCTTGGTCAGCTTGGACGAGTTGGTCCAAAGGGCCTGCTTCATGCTGCATTGCTCTGATTCCATGGCTCTGAAATATGGCATCCAGGGCTCCACAACCCAAGCTGTTCATGCTTAATGTTTCACAGTAGCAGAAGTTGTAGAATTGGACCAGTACTGTTAAAGATGTTGCTTTTATGTTTTGGGAGATAATTTGCAAGACATTGATCTCAGAGCTGAGAGGTGGCCTCTAGTCAACAATATTGCAGGATCATTTTGGGTGGAGGATAAAATATCTTGGTTTGGCTGTGTTGAAGATTGCAAATTTGGGCTGCCAACCATGTAAAAGCTATGGACAAGTTGTGCTGATGTTACCATTGGTGGATTATGGTGAGACTAATGAACACAAATGCTGTCAGGGATAAAGATCTCTTCAGCTGTCAATTAAGCACTTAAAATATGGTTGTTAAATATTAAATAGAAAATCCTACAAAAACAAAAACAAACATTAAAATATAAATTGCTTTGTATTCCTTCCCAATTCAAATGAATGGGCTGTGACTAAACTGACACATGTTCAACAAGCAAATTCGCCTAAGTAAGAAATAACCAGTAGAGGTCAGCCAACAGGTTTGAGACTTTCAAGGATTGCATGAGTGTTCTGAACATGTTGTCTCATCTATATTGATACATTGTGTTTACATTTGATAAAAGCCAGGAGCAGCCCCTCAGTTCACTGTGCCCACACTAACTATGGCATCATTCTAACTCATTCTAAGCTTTTTCAGGTGCATTCTTAGCGTAGAATGCACCTGAAGAAGCAGAAGCAGCCCTTTAATTTGCCGTTCAGGTGGCAGCGTTTAAAGCGCAAAGCTGGCCACCTGAAGGACACAGCTGCACAGGATGTGGCTCTGAGCACACTCCAGCTCCTGCCCAGTGTTAGCTGTGATCAGCAGCCTGACCCTTTAACATCCACTTTCAGCCAGCTCCATTCAGGTAGCTGGGGGAGTGTGATAGTACAGACCTATCACCAATGTATATAGTTACAGTATCTAGAGTGTAATGACTGTGCTTACAGCGATTGGCTGAGAGCTTAGCCACGCCTACTGTCTGGGCCTTAAAGGGTTGTGTCCCGAGCCAGGTCGGATCATTCCAGACTGGTCGGCCACCTGTGAAGAGCTCCTGTCTTTTGTAATAAAAGCCTTGGTTTGGATCAACAAGACTTTGGTTCTTTCGATGAGCTCTACAATTTTATTAGCAAAAAGAATTTTTTTTAAAAGGGATGGAGCGTCTGACTCGGCCAGAAAAACTTGACATCGACCCACAGTCAGCTACAGCCTTCAAAGCCTTTAAGTTCTGGCTGTAGAACTTTGAAAACTTCCTAAGGCTCATTGAGGTGGAGGAGGATAACCAGCGTCTAACAGCATTGCTGTCTATGGTGTCCTTGAGAGTCTACGAGAACATCCAGGATGAGACCACTTACACCACAGCCATAAAGGTACTGAAAGAACTGTACGATCAACCAATGAACAGAGTTCATGCCTGGCTTGTGCTTGCGTTGAGGAAGCAACAGCCCGGCGAGTCCAGCAGGGCATATTTACAAGTAGTAAAGGCGTTGGGCAAGGACTGTAACTGTGTGGACAAAACTGCTGCCGAGATCACAAACGATCTCGTTCGGGATGCCTATGTGGCCGGGCTCCGATCGAACGAAGTGAGGCTGCGCTTGCTCGAACAAGGGGTAGAAAAACTAGAGGACGTGGCCCAGATTGCGATCACAATGGAGGATGCAGCCTTAAAGTCAAACGAGTTCTCTAAGGACTGGACCCCACGTTCTGATGTGAGTAGAGTGCCCTTCTACCCTACCACCACCCCCCCCCCGAGATACTGACGGCCTGTCGGCTGCTGCTACACTGCCCCCTGCGAACCCAAGATGTTATTTCTGCGGGAGGGACAAGCACAGCAGGTCCCAGTGCCCAGCAAGAAAAGCCAGGTGCCAGAAATGCCTTAAAAACGGCCACTTTGCTGCAGTCTGTAGGTCTAAAATGGCCACCGGCAAACACAGTGCCTCGTGTGAAGCCCAATCGCCACTATCCCATTCAAACTCTTCTTCCCCAGAGCTCTCGTCCAATGAGAGCGAGGACTCCCCTGCATGGCAACGCCTGAAGTCACGGAGAGGCCGAACCCGGAAGGGGCAGCCCACCCTCGCAACCATGATGTTGGCCCACCTCTCGCCCCTGTGCGGAACACTTGACCTGGCCTCGGTCCCGACTTTAGAGCCCGCTATTGCCACGGCCACGACCACCCCCGGGGCCGACGCTACCGCTGCCACCGTCACAGCCACCCCCGGAGACGATGCTACCGCTGCTCGCTCCCCTGCTGCCGCTGCCCATGCCGCCGCCGGTGCGGCCACCGCGACCGACTGTGGACCTGCCGCGGCCAACCAGGTACTCTCCCTAGCGTCCATCGCTGACGACCGCTGGGGCCCGACCACCACGACCGACGACCTACCCACCGCCAACCGTGAGCAACAACCCCCACTACTTACTGTTCATCCGCCAACACCACCACAACAGCACCTCCGGGAGTACCTCCAACCTGCTCCTCCAGCACTGACTGTGTCTATGACGTCATCCCATTGCGCGACGTCATCCCGTTGCGTGACGTCAACACGCGGAACTCCCCTGCCAACAGAATCAGTGGCTGCTTCTATAACACTAAATCAGCAATGCTCTCATCCCCTCACTAAAGCAATGGATCTGATTAAAGTGTATGGACACTACACCAATTGCTTATTTGACTCTGGGTCAACTGACAGTTTTATCCAGCCAGATCTGGTCCTCCGTTGTGGACTTGACATTATCCCCACTACCCAGAGGATCTCATTAGCGACGAGGTCGCACTCGACTGAGATAAAGGGGTATTGCATCACCACGCTGGAAGTACAGAGCGTAACGGTCACCCACTTCAAATTATTCATCCTTCCCCAATTGTGCGCCCCAGTGTTGCTGGGATTAGACTTTCAGTGTCAGTTTCGAACGGTGTCCCTACACTTTGGGGGACCCCACGCCCCCCTCTCGGGGGGGCCACCCCTGAAGCACCCGAGCAACCCGCCCCCGTGCCCCGGGGCCACTCCTGCGGCCTTTCCACACTCCAGATTGCCCCACCAGCACTCTTCGCAAACCTCACCCCTGGCTGGTCGGCCACCTGTGAAGAGCTCCTGTCTTTTGCTAATAAAAGCCTTGGTTTGGATCAACAAGTCTTTGGTTCTTTCGACGAGCTCTACAGGGAGCCACTGAGCTGAGCGGATTATCCCTCTCGGAGGAGGGTTATGTAGCTCACCTCAAGAGCACCTCCTGCACGTTCAGGTGGCCTCAAAACAGCTGCATATTGCCTAAACATGCGGCTTTACATGCGGGACAATTGGCCACCTGAAAGTGCCTTCTATCTGCCTGCACATGGTCTATATCCTTCTGTTCCTTGCCTGTCCATGAATCTGTCTAAATGCCTCTTAAACATTTGCTTCTATAAGTTAAAAAATATATATCTAGTACATCTCCTTTAAACTCTTCTCGCCCCCACCCCCACCCCACCCCCCTCCACTTTAAACTTCTGCCCTCAAGTTTTCTCTCTGGGGAAATTACTATCTCTCTATCATCTTACAATTTTATATACTTCCATCTGGTCGCTTCTCCACCTCCAATGTTCCAAGGAAAACAATCCTAGTCTGTCTAAGTCCTCTTTATAGCTAATGTGCTTTAATCCAGCCATCATCCTGGTGAACCTCTTCTGCATCTTCTGCAAAGCCTCCACATCCTTCCTATAGAACTGCATGCAGCACTCCAAATATGGCTTCCCTAAAATATGTGCAGCTGCACCATGACTTAACTTCCCAACCAATGAGAGCAAGTGTGCTAATGTCTTCTTTGCCATCTCATCTACTTGCATCACCGGTGGCCCAAGATTCCTCTGTATCAATATTCCTTTCGTTGCTGCTAGTTATACTTTCTTCTTGCATTTGACCTTTCAAGGAGAAGCATTGCTCACTTGTCTGCATTACCATTGCTTTTCTCAAATTTCCTATTTATCTATATGCTGCTCTATCTTTTTGACATTTCTACAAATTTTAATGTTATCTGCAAACTTACGAATCAAACTGCCTGCATTTACAAACCACAGAGGTCCCAGCTCTGACCCTTGCAGAACACCATTTGGTCACAGAACTCGTGTCAAAAAAAAATTCCTTCCTCTATATCCAAGCCAATTCTGTGTCCAGGCTTTTGTTATTGAAGAATAATTAGAGCATATAGCATGGATTATGGTTGGACTAGTCTTGGAGCAATTCTGTTTCTGCATTGCAAAGATTGCAAAAGCATGAACTTGTGGAGGATCAATATATTGCTGACAAGAATATCTGAATTCCTCAAATGAGCTGAACACCTTCTAAGCCCACTTTGAGAAGAAGAACAAAACAGTGCCTGCTATGATCCCTGAAAAGGCTGAGGACCCTATGATATCTGTCTCTGAGGGTGACATCAGAACATCATTCAAGAGGGTGAGCCCTCGCAAAGCGTCAGGCCATGACAACCGTACCTGGCAGGGTACCAAAAATCTGCACCAACCAACTTACCTGAGTGTTCCCGGACATTTTCAACCTCTTACTGTGGCAGTCATAGGTTCCCATCTGCTTCAAAAGGGCAACAATTATCCCAGTACCCAAGAAGAATAGTGTGAGCTGCTTCAACAACTACCACCTAGTAGCATTTACTTCTACTGTGATTCAATGCTTTGAGAGGCTGGTCGTGACCAGAATTAACACAAGTCTAAGCAAAGACCTGGCCCCTCTACAATTTGCCTATTGTCGCAAATGGTCCTCAGCAGATGCAATATCACTGGCTCCTCACTCAGCCCTGGATCACCTCAAAAACAGCAATTCATATATATGGCTGCTCTTCGTTGACTACAGCTTGGTCTTCAGTACCATTATTCCCTCAGTGCAGGTCTGTACCCCACTCTCCAACTGGATCCTTGACTTTCTCATTGGAAGACCACAGTCAATACGAATTGGTAAAAAAGCCTCCTTCTCGCTGATTATCAACACAGGCACACAAGTTTGCCGATGACATCACAGAATCACAAACAGCAAGGAGTAAGTTTACAGGAGGGAGACAGATCAGCTTGTTGAATGATGTAATGACAACTACTTTGTGCTCAACATTAGCAAAACCAAGGAGATGATTGTGGACTTCAGGAGGAAGTCAAGAGCTCAGTAGTGAAGAGGGTCAAGAACTTCAAATTCCTGGATGTCAACATCTCCGAGGACACCGTTGCCTCCACGGTGATTCAAATTCAAAGAAGTCTTGCGAGCAGCTAAACTTTGTGAGGTGTTTGAGGTGAGTCAAAATATCACCAAAGCCTCTGGAAAACTTCAAAAAGTGTACAGTCTGGTTGCATCACTGTCTAGTATGTAAGTGCCAACTCTAAGGAGAAGAATAAACTCCACAGGGTTGTAAACTCGGCCTACAACATCACAGGCATCAGACTTCACTTCATCGAGGACATCTACATAAGGTGATGTCTTTAAAAAAAAATCACCCTCTATCCTGAAAGATCCCCACTACCTTGGCCACACCCTCTTCACTCTGCTACCATTGGGGAAAAAGCTACAGGAGCCTAAAGGCGAGCACTCAGTGGCACAAGGACAGCTTCTTCCCCTTTGCCATCAGATTCCTGAATAATCAATGAACCAAAGACTTTTCGTGCACGATTATTTTAATTTTTTATAGTAATGTTGTAAGATGATTTCTGCAATTAAATATGTCCAGATGTAAAAAAAAAATGACTTTGTTTCCCAGAGTAATAATTGTGAATGTCCAGAGTGTTGTCATAATTACAGCTGCAAAATTGAGGATGATTATACAATTTCCCTTGAAACAAAATAACAGCAAGTAATTAAAAAAAAGACAGTTTGCATCCCTAACAATTGAATTGTTATCATCAACTCTGTTACCACAGATATGGGCCATTGGAATCTTGGAAAGCAAGGTTGAGTGTCTTCTCTAGATGTTTTATCTGGTTCAAGGTGGTATATGACCATATAACCATATAACCACTTACAGCACAGAACAGGCCAATTCGGCCCTACTAGTCCATGCCGTAGCAAATCCCCACCCTCCTAGACCCACTGACCAGCACCCAGTCCATACCCCTCTATTCCACTCCTATCCATGTAACGATCCAGTCTTTCCTTAAATGTAACCAATGATCCCGCCTCGACCACGTCTGCCGGAAGCTCATTCCACATCCCCACCACCCTCTGCGTAAAGAAATTTCCCCTCATGTTCCCCTTATAATTTTCCCCCTTCAATCTTGAACCATGTCCTCTAGTTTGAATCTCCCCCTTTCTTAATTAAAAAAAGCCTATCCACATTTACTCTGTCTGTCCCTTTTAAAATCTTAAACACCTCTATCAAGTCCCCTCTCAATCTTCTACGCTCCAGAGAAAAAAGCCCCAGTCTGCACAACCTTTCCCTGTAACTCAGACCCTGAAATCCTGTCAACATTCTCGTGAACCTTCTCTGCACTCTCTCTATTTTGTTTATATCTTTCCTATAATTTGGTGACCAAAACTGTACACGGTACTCCAAATTTGGCCTCACCAATGCCTTGTACAATTTCATCATAACCTCCCTACTCTTGAATTCAATACTCCGATTTATGAAGGCCAACATTCCAAATGCCTTCTTCACCACACCATCTACCTGAGTATCAGCCTTGAGGGTACTATTTACCATAACTCCTAAATCCCTTTGTTGCTCTGCACTCTTCATTGTCTACCATTCAATGTATATGACCTATTTAAATTTGCCTTTCCAAAATGTAGCACCTCACATTTATCTATATTAAATTCCATCAGCCATTTCTCAGCCTCACATTTATCTATATTAAATTCCATCAGCCATTTCTCCAGCCTTCCTAAATCACCTTTTAATCTACGGTAATCTACCTCACTGTCCACAACACCACTAATCTTTGTGTCATCCGCAAACTTGCTTATCCAATTCTCCACCCCTACATCCAGATCGTTAATATATATAACAAATAATAGTGGACCCAGGACCGAACCCTGAGGAACTCCACTAGTCACCGGCCTCCAATTGGACAAACAATTTTCTACCACTACTCTCTGACACCTCCCATCCAACCACTGCTGAATCCATTTCACTACCTCCTTATTTATACCTAATGCCTCCACCTTTTTTCCTAACCTCCTGTGGGGAACTTTGTCAAAAGCTTTACTAAAGTCCAAATAGACAACATCCACAGCTTTCCCTTCATCAAACTTTTTTGTAACCCCCTCGAAGAACTCAATCAAGTTTGTCAAGCATGATCTACCCCTGACAAAACCATGCTGATTACTCCCTATCAATCCCTGTACCTTCAGTCAATGTGTATTGATTGAAGCTTGAGAATTATGGGCGGGGTTGGTGAAGAAGGTTATTCCCTCTTATTTTGATCTAGTTTTCATGTTCTTATAATGTAATGCTTTTATGATTTATATCCAGTCATCTATTCAGCAACAGAAAAAAACCCTCTTGAAAGTCTGCCAGCTGCTTCAAAAGTTTGGTAGAAACTTTGTGACAAAAATGTACATCTTTATTTTTTTTCCCCCAATCAGTTATGATTCAAGAGGATTACCATGGCCAGAACCCATATCATAATGCAGTTCATGCCGCAGATGTGACTCAGGCAATGCATTGTTACCTGAAAGAACCAAAGGTATGAAATAAATGTTATTTGTTGCATTTTTTGTTCACTGGCTCATTGTACAAAAAAAGTTAATGTTGCAATGTAACTGCAGGTGGACCATATGAGTTTTGGTCTTCTTTCTTGCTAAATTATATACTGGCTTTGGAGACAGTGCAGAAGAGGTTCACCAGGTTGATTCAGGAAATGAAGGAGTTATTTATGAGGAGTGTCTGAGTATCCAGGGAGACTCTACTTGTTGGAGTTCAGAAGGATGGGGGGTGGATGGGGGAAATCTTAGAGACATAAACATCTTGTAAAAACATAAAACTATGAAAGGAATAAATAAGGTTGAAATAGGAGGTTGTTTCGACTGAGAGATGAGACCAGAACTAGGGTACATAGCTTTAAGATTTAGATGAATAGAATGAAGACAGAGGTGAGTAGGAACTGCTTCTACTGGAGAGTAGTGAAAATAGAGAATTCCCTGACCAAGGAAGCAGTAGAGACTGATTCATTAAATGTATGCATGTCACAGATATTTGAACAACAGGGGCATTACATGTTTTAGGATTTGATGAGTAAGTGGAGCTGAGTCTATGGCCAGGGCAGCCATGATATACAAGAGCATAAGAAATAGGAACAGGAGTAGACCATCTAGCCTGTCAAGCCTGCTCTGCCATTCAATGAAATCATGGCTGAATAATCTCCACATTTCTAGTGCGCATTTCCATGAGAACATCTGTTCCCATTTAACACTCCCAAGTTCTTGTCTAATCCCATCATAATTAGCCCTCCCCCAATCGTACACTTTCCCATTTTGTCTGCTTCTGTCCTTACCTATGGTTATGCTAAAGGTCAAGGAGTTGTGGTCATTATCACCAGGATGCTTGCCCTCTGTGAGGTCTGTCACCTGACCAGGTTCATCAGCCAGTATCCAGATCTAATATGGCATCACATCTTGTCAATCTCTCTACATACTGTGTCATGAATCCTTCTTGGACACACCTGACAAATTCTGCCCCATCTAACACTTTTTCATATAGGAGGTGCCAGTCAATATGAAAGAAGGTGAAGTAACTCATGATAAGAATTCTTTTTTTTGCACCATCCAAAATCTTTCACTCCACTCTCTTTTACTTTCCTCCCTATCTTCTTTGAAGCAGCTAAACAGTGGAATATCAAGCAGAAAATCCTTCCTTTGTGACAGCCAAATCTCTGTAATGCCCACAACACTGTAATTCCACAGACTGATCCATGGTCTGTTCATAGCCCTTATTCTTCATATTTCTTGCATTAAACACATTTCAACCCATCCAACAGACCATCCTATTCACTGCCTATCCTTCCTCAGTCTCATTGCTCATTGAACAACTGCTTTTCGCCATCTGCTCCATCTTCTAACCTAACACTGCTGTTCTCTTCCCTTGCCCACAAGGACATTGGGTCCTCTGAGGTCAGATGCAACCCATCCCTTTTGCACAGATCACATCTTCTCAGGAATAGATCCTAATGATCCAGAAATCAATTCTGACTCTGGCCTCTGCACCAACTCTTCTTCTATGCATTCATCTGCCATTACTTTCTATTTTTTCCTTCACTGGTGTGTGGCACAGGCAACAATCCAGAGATTACTATGCTTGAGATCCTGCTTGTAGGCTTTCTTCCTAACCCCCGATATTCACTCTTCAGGACCTTGTACCTTTTCTTATCTATGCTGGTACCCATGTATACCACAACTTCTGATTGCTCACCGTCCTTCTCAAGAACATTGAGTCTTGATCTTCTTCACAAAATCTCCAGTCTGTACCCATAATCAATGTCCTCTAATACTATTTCTTTATTCTTCTCTTTCCTTCCCATTCTGAGCCATAAAGCAAGACACAGTGCCAGAGAGCTGGCTGCCGTGGTTTTTCCCTGGCATGCTCCCCCCCCCCCCCCCCGCACCCCCACCCCACACAATAGTACCATGCACTGACCACCTATTCTCTTTTTCTCTCCTGGTGGCCATCTTGCTACCCGTGTCCTGCACCCTCAGGAGTGTAACTATCTGTTACTCCTCTTGATAAACTCCTCAGGTTCCCAGTGATTTGGAGTTTTACAGGTTTTTTTTCAGATCTTTGATAAACGTTGAGCAGAAGAGAAAAACATCTGACCCTGCATCTTCATTTACAGAGGAATGACGGTGATTTGATTTCCAGTTGCGTACTTGTACTTGTCCTGTCTTCATACAGGTGGATTTTTTTTTTAATCAATCATGTAATCCCTACAAACCTCAGAGCAGAATACACTATTGAAGTAACTCAGGTAAAAGACAAAGTAACAACCATTCTACTAACTCGAACTTGTTCCTCTGGTTTCCTACAATTGTATGGTTTTATTTAAATATACCTGGATGTCTGTCAAATGAGGCTAGAGACCAAGTGCATAATAGTACACAGTGGGATCCAGCATAGTAGTTGGTGTAGTGCTCAGCAGAAATCCCAACTTCCTCTCGAAATGATTCTACGCCTTAATATGTTTATATTCTAGAACTTTTAGGATACTTGTCAGTGTTAAATAAATTGTAAATAATGATCATTTTCCATTTTATTTTGCATGTTTTGAAGCTTGCCCAGTTTTTGACACCACTTGATATCATGCTTGGCTTGATGGCAGCTGCAGCCCACGATGTTGATCATCCAGGAGTCAACCAGCCTTTTTTAATTAAAACCAAACATCATTTAGCCAGCTTATACCAGGTGAAAATTAAAATAACTAATTATCCTTTTGCCAGTTAATGGTCACAAATTATTATTTTCAATGATGCCACAAATGTGCCAAATTCTATTTTTACTTTTGATGGATCTTGTACTCTTGTATTTGACAATGTTGTGCTTATGCTTTGATTGATTGCTAGTAATTTAAAGATATTATGACTTGTAAATACACATTTTTGAGTTTGAGAAACAGAAATAAGCCTGAACTGGCACATTGATTAATGTTTACATTATTTATTGTGTGACTAATATTTATTTAGCGCTCCCACATTAAAGGTTGTTACAAAAATATGGATGTGCGATGGGATAATATATTGAGGATTAGCTAAAGAATACAAAAAAAAGTGTTCAGGAATAAGTTCATCATTTTCAGATTGGAAGCTTTTTATTAGTAGGATGCCACCATTCACTGAGAAGACATAGTACAGTGAATCCAGGGAAATTTCCTTCTGTTTGAGATGGCTTTGGGAGCTAGCACCATGAGCTCCTCAGTTTGGTATTTCAGTCCAAAATTCATCCTCTAACAGCACAGCGGTAAACCCCATATCAGACACTTCGAAATCCCATTCTGATCTACAGGCCACATTGTGGGAACCTTGCTGAGATAGACTGATTTGAGGCTGTAAAGGAATATTGGGACTAATTTTAATGGAGATTTAGTTTCAACCATGATACTACTGCATGACAAAGCATACTCAAGTCTGTAGACACTGATTTTAGTAAAAACACAGAAATGCTGGAGGTACTCAGCATGTTTCGCAATATAGATATATAGCTGACATTTCAGGCCTGAGCCCTTCTTCAAGGTACCTTGAGGAAAGGCCTCAGGCCTGAAATGTTGGTTTTATATCTTTAACTTCCCATGGATGCTGTGAACCTGCTGAGTTCTCCAGCATTTCTGTCTTTTTAAAGCATTCACAAGTGCCCATATTGAGTATTTTTTTGCTGCTGTTTCTTGTATATACCAAGTCCTGATTAATTCTATACATTTGAAAGGTAGCATAGATGCCTTAAAAGGACTAGGGCTGATACAGATTAATACAGACTGATCGGATGGCACCACTGATTGGCAAACTGGAAGTAGCCATTTTTCATTGCTCTGAATCCTTCAACTTTAATGTGGATAAAAATTACTAGAACAAACATCTGTTTAAAATCTAACAAATAGTACCATACCACTTACACAAGCTTCTTTAAAATCAGATTAACATAAATGCCTGTTAGACAAAATCATCTTCAGATACTGGAGAAGTGGAACATTGCACAAACGTGCTCAAGCAATTCAGCATCTACAAAAAGCAATAGGCAGTTGAAATTTTGAGCCTCAGGCCTTAGTGATGAATTTGATGAAGCGTCACCTGCCTATTGCTATCCATAGATGCTGCATAACCAGCCTGGTTTCTCCAGTACTTTTGTGTATTGATTAGTGTGTATGCCTTCCAATCATTGCTCAACACCGAATGATTTACAACATTGGCTGGGCCATATGGAGTTGCTGATTAAAGATGAAGATCTTTTACAGCCAATACAGCACATTAAAACAAAGGCCAGTGTACTTTCTTTCACCTGCCCACTGTTTGGCAGAGGCAGCATGTAGTGGCCTGTACTATTCTCCCTCCTTATGCTCAACTAACTCAGTACAAACTAGTCTTGGAGACTTTGTATTACAATAACATTTGTTCAGTAAACAATGAAATAAAGAAAAAAATCTAATTTATTTTTATTTGCTCTCTTTAAAGAACAACTCTGTACTGGAGAATCACCACTGGAGATCGACTGTTGGAATGCTTCGAGAATCAGGGTTGTTAGCTCATCTGCCTGTGGAAATGTTGTGAGTAATGTGTATCTGTTGCAATCAGATAGCCTCAACCAAAAGTACTGTTTCATTAAAGTCCTAATGATTAAGTCATTTCATTGAACACAATTTGGAAAGTGACACAAATATACAATAGCTGTTTGATTCTTGATGATTAGTGATTTTCATTTCCCCCCCCACCACTTAGTTAGATTAATTGGCATTTGTTTTGGTCACTAACAAGCTTTACATGTGTGAACAGAATATTAATAAAGACAGAGAAAGTATCAATATTATACCAATTATTTATTATATCAACTTTATAGTTCACTTTTGCCAGAGTATAATAACACTATTATATCAAGTGTATAGTTCAACTCTAACTGAATTTAACAACATTATTATACAGGTGTATATTTCAACTCAATCCAAATGACAATTATATGTCAGCAAATCTATTCACTGAAACTTTCCCTCCATTCCACTTCTTTGTCAGGTCACACTGACCACCATCACTGTATGTAAAATCAAATGCTCAGCATGTGGTGGGTTGTGAGTCATTGAGCCTTGTGGTATGGAAACCTGCTATGTGGCTCACTGAGTAAGTCAGGCACCCACTTACACGAATCTTTTTGTTATTTTATTCTCCTTGTATTATCTCCCAATTTCATCCGCCCACCTACACAAGCCAATTTCCAGCAACAAATTAACCAAACAATCTTTGGGATATGGGATGAATATGAAGCACTTGAAGGAAATCCAGAGAAAAAGTGAACTTCACAGAAAGCACCAGAAGTTACAACTGAACTTGAGCTGTGAGAATACTTATTACAACACAGGAGTTCACTCTACCTTCAGCTCCTTGCTGGTTTCTAATGAGCAACCCCATTTGCCTAATTCCCCTCCTATTTCTTTATAATCCTCTCCCTCATATCCAAATTATTCTCCCTCACATGTCCAGTAACTCTCGGGAATATTTATAGTATTTGGTTAACATTCCAGCACCCCTCTGGGAAAGAACCTGGCAGAAACTCTACAGTCACATAGAGAACGTGCAAACTTCACATGGATCAGGCCAGAATCAAACCTGGGCTCCAAGAACTGTTAATTGCTGCACTACTTTTGCTACAATCAGTTTCATTCATATTGAAGCAATAAAATCTATTTATCTTACAGACAAGACATTGAACAGCAGTTAGGATCTCTCATTCTGGCCACAGATATTAGTCGACAAAATGAGTTTCTTAGAAGAATGAAAGCTCATTCAGATAACGGAGATTTATCATTACAGGATACAGGCCACAAGCACTTCATATTGCAGGTAAAAGATTGGTGAATGTCAGAATAAATTATCTTGAAACGTCTGTAAGAACACTGGGAGTTTTATAGAGAACTACGTGAGGTTGGAGGAATTCAGGATTTGGGTGGACTATGAAATAAGCACATATTTGACCAGATATGTCCAGCTGGTCCACACATTTAAGAAAGTAGGGTGCTTGCTGGCAGCAAATGTATAGTCATGGTGTTTATTTAATTGAGTTCATTTAAATATATTTAATTCTTTGGTAATGTTTGTCACTTTTACTTTTTATATTTTTCAATGTTTCTTTTTCGTGAATGTCTGAGATATTTTATCAACGGCATTCTAAGGAGAGGGTTTGCCAGTTATTATTAAATAAATCACAACCTTCACCTTGCTCCAGGTTTTAATAGACAGATGACTCGAGAAAAATGGGTGACCCGCCATTTGGCAGAAGATCCAGACCTTCATCTCCTAAACACTTATTCTGATGTGAATTATCTACAGGATACTTGCCTTTAATTACCACTGCACTCAAATCAATTGCATTGGATTGCCTCAGTAGTAATAAAAAATAAACTTCTATTGCATGCAGTCTTGATCCCCTTTTATATATTTGGATGGCATGCTTAACATTGTGCTCCTATTGTATTTTAAAAAAGACTTTTATTTCTGAGCTCTGAAATTCAACATTTTGCTTTCTGCAAACATTTTCCCTCACCCATTCCAAAAGCATTCAATTATATATTTTTTTACCTTATTTATTTACATCATTTTTTAAAATGTTACTTTATCAGACTACAATAATTGAATGTGCCGATGGTCACATTTCATTCAATAATTATATTTTCTCTAATGAATCAGAATTGTAGCACCTTGGCTTCAAAGAACTGGGTTATTTTCTTTGCAAGGACATACCAGTTGACTGAGGGGCAGAGTTTTCTGCCAGTCATGAGGTGCTGCTGTACATCTTAAGATTCCTTTATTGCCATGTAATAAATACACAAAATTTGTCAACATTTGTTTTTAATAAAGAATACAAGGAAGTGCCACTAGCCCAGCCCCCCACCCAGGAAGAGAAAGAGAAGCAAAAGAGATGCCAAATGTCCTCGGTTTTGCTTCCTGCACTCCCACACCCCGAGTTGCCACATGACCTCCTGTCCTCTCCAGCAATGATCACCAACTCCTAGATTCACACTTCTAATACAATCAGGAAGCTAACACCCGAGGCCCTTCGGGAGCCCTCCTTGCCATCAGTACGCTCATGGATCCCAGTCCTAATACCTGGTGTTGCCATTTTTTTTTATACCACTGACATATACCAAATGTTCTTACTTAACATTTGTGGATCCCCTCATAAATGGGGTCCAAATACAAAATGACAAAACATTGTTACTATGTGAGAGGGTCATAAAATGCACCATCCATTAAATAGTTTAATGAAAAACAGCTAAAGTCACAGGCTTAGCTAACATTTATACCAAAGACTTTAAATGTCAAGATAATTCAGCATTCCAATCTATTAAAAAAATGTATTAAAAATAAATTTTTTAATTGCCTAACTTTATTAAACAATTTATAATGTTTAAAGCAAATACAATACAAAAATATAGATTGCTCTATACTCGACATCTCTTGCACCCATTCCTCTCCATTAATATAGATGTATTCACAGTTTCTGCAAGGTCTCATCTAGCATGCATTCAATAGGCAGCTTCAGAACCATGTGCTGACAAATTCATCAAGTTTGTGATTCAGTGTTGGGGCATAGCTAGAAAGTATATGTATATCGAGCAGCATGTTTGGTACTTCCACAATTGCACAGAATATCCTTTTTGTAGTCAAAGCCCACATTATACATCAAATTCCAGCCCATTATGTTAATGTAAATTGAGTGATTTAAGGACAGTATGTTGGAGCCAGAGTACGCCCAATGGTGACAACAATTCCAGAACCTAGTGTGTTCTTATGTATGTAAATAAGGACTACATTTCTCAGCATGCAATGCACATGGTTGCTGGAAACCGAAGTGGCATATGGCGGGGGTTGTAATTAGAAGTTAGTTGAAGCAGCTCGAGGAAAATAAAGTCGGTTGTGTTAAACCCACCTCATGCTATTCTTCTTGAAAGAACAAGCATAACATGGTATCAGAAATGTCTGAATGAGTAAGAGAAGATAATAGTTTGTAAACCTGGATAAGTCTTCCCACACCAATGCAGTTTACCGGCAATCTAGCTGATAATTGGAAATTCTTCAAACAGCAATTCAACATTTATTTAGAACCTGGTGGAATGGGAGAAAGCGTCTATGTTTCTGCATGTGATGAGTGAAGATTCCTTTGAAATCTATAACAGTTTTCAAATTAAAGAGGCTGTTTTCACAATGGACTCTGATAACAAGATTTAAGGATTATTTTGTTCCAAGTAAAAACACCATGTTTGAGATATTCAAGTTGTTCTCCTGTGACCAGAAAGAAGGTATGAGCATTGAGGAATACTTAGCCAAGCTTCACACACTTAGTAAGTCCTGTGAATTTGGAGATTTCAAAAATGCACTCATTAAAGACAGAATAGTTTGCAGAATCCCAGATAATGGACTTGGAGAAAGACTGTTGCATGAAAAAGATTTGACTCTGGAAAAGGCTGTGATTATGTGTAAGTTAACAGAGACCACATGAGCACAAGCTAAGGAGCTCCATGAGATAGACACAATGGTGCATGCAATCAAACAGAGAAGCAGAATACCAGGAATTTTTCAAAACAAAGCTGAAGTAGATGTGCCCGGCCTATGGAAAGTTCTGCTATAAATGTGGGAAGAAGAATCATTTTGCAAAGCAGGGGATACCAAGAGAAAGATGCACACAGTGGGCAAATAAATGGAGGAATTCTTTGTGGATTCACTATAGACTTGCTGCTGGTGTTACGAGCCCAGAGGACCCCAAAAAAAATGGAATGGATCATTCCAGTGACTGAATGAGACAGTAATTTCATTTAAGCTCGACATCAGGGCCCATGTGAAACTATTGTCTATAGACTATTACAAGACCCTCAAAGTAAAGAGAAAGATTTATCCTGTGAAATTAAAAGTGACAGGCTACACTGGAGAGAACGTTCCAATAAAAGGGGGCTGTATAGTAATCTTCAAACACAAAGAATAGCATCTGAAGTCACAGCTACTGATTGAAGGAGGAGGTACAGCCAGTATTAGATCTGAGTGCATGTGAAGAGCTTTACCTGGTGAAAAGCGTTTTCATAGTGGCTTCACAGACTGAAGATAATGTTATGGCGTCCAGAGGGCACCAGTAATAGATATGCACCACAACACAGGGTTACTTAAACAAAAGTAGTTTTTAATTATAATTGAACAAGAAAACAGAATTAAACTTTAACATTACTATCAACTTACTTAACCTACCTAACCTACTTAATCCCCCCTCTAAGCGCAGGTGTGTAATGTATATTAAATATTTGAAAAGTTCTTTGGATCACAGTCAAATCTCACTGGTTGCAGGCAATTCTTGTTCTGTGCTCAAAAGTTAGCTTTAACAAAGTTCACCAGTCTATGGTGCTAAACATGCAAATGGCTACCACTCAGGAGGGTTCTTGCTGGTTTTCAAAGACAGATTCCTTTTCCAGGACATCCGCAACTGATTCTTCCTCAATCAGTCCTGCTGACGAAACTTGCCCCCTTCAAGGTTCTCCAGATGATCTTCTTTCTTTCAGGTCACCTTTCAGACTGCCAGTCTTCTCTTGTGACCAGGCAGCCTTCCAAAGTTTGCCAGTTTGTCCCTCTGGAATTGATTTCTGTAGGCACTTTCAGTTGGCAAATTTCCCCACTTGTAAAGCCATATATTTCGGCAAAATGCGGCTGTGGGAAGGCCAAGTGAATGTGCAGGAGGCACCTGCAAGGTGAGTTTGGTAGCTCTCCTCGAAGAGGGATAATCCCTGCAGCACAGTGGCCTCCGCAGCCATCTGAATGCAACCACCTAAAAGCGGCTGCATTCAGATGACAAGTCAGCTGGCCAGTGCCTGACAGCTCCTCTCCCAGTCCCCACACTGTCAGGTGGCTGGCATGGGCTGTCAGCGCAGGGACGTCCCCACACTGATCCTGCTGCCCCGCTCTCTCCCCACTCACGAAATCAGCCCCTACACTGTTGAGCAGCTGGCGTGGGCTGTCCCCACACTGTGGGGACTGATTTCGGGAGGGGGAGAAAAGGGCTGGAGCGGCCGGAGGGGGAGAAGGGAGCTAGCCGAAACAATGCCGGTACCCGACTGGAGTGCCTCCTCCTCCCCCGTCGGTTCTCCAGCCTCCTCCCCCACCAGCTGCTCCAGCCCCCGTGCTCAGCCGCCAGCCACTCCAACCCCCTTCTCCCCCACTGGCTGCTCCAGCCTCCTTCTCGGCCGCCGGTCGCTCCAGCCCTATGAGTTGGGAGAGAGTGGGGCAGCGGGATCTGTGTGAGGATGTCCCCGCGCTGACAGCCCACGCTAGCCACCCAACAGTGTGGGAACTGATTTCGTGACTGGGGAGAGAGCAGGGCAGTGGGATCAGTGTGGGGACGTCCCTATGCTGATAGCCCTTGTTGGCTGTCCCAGCTGACAACCAGCCATCCTGACTTGACAGCCCAAGGGGCAGGAGCCGGAATGCGCTCAGAAGCGCATCCTGGCGCAGCTGTCCTTTCAGGTAGCCAGCGCTGTGCTTTCAACGCTGCCACCTGAACTGTAATTTAAAGGGCCGCTTCTGCTTCTTCAGACGCATTCTTAGCGGAGAATGCACCTGAAAAAGCCTTGTATCTCTCCTCTCTGTTCTGCCTCTGCCTGCAAAAATCACATGCTCTCCCAGGCCAGCTGTATGTCAATATTTTGTTGCCTCTTGCAAAAAGCATTCTGCAAAAGTCCTGCAAATATTCTGTTTTAAAATGTCAAACTCCTCTACCAATTCCTCCCAAGCCACCTCTAAATACTCTGTCACAATAAGCACACAACACTTATGGAAGAAAGGATAACTACATTGGAGAAGTGATACTTTATGTACAGAGAGAATCAACCTCATTACATGACATGAATGACAAACTGGAAAATGAGCTGACAAATAAGGATGCCTTCTTACGCCAGCTAGAAGACAAAAATAGACAGTAACAGGAACGTCTGGAACTTGCTGAACAGAAACTGCAGCAAACAATGAAGCGAGCAGAAACATTACCAGAAGTAGAAGGTGAATTTGCCCAGCGAATTGCAGCACTGACGAGGGCAGAAGAGTGGCCTGGCAGCTTAGAACATTTGAGACATTTAGAGACTCAGCTTGACTCTAATTTTATTGACTTCAGCTGCATCTAAAAGAAAAAATGGCTGCATTAGAGGATAAGAATGTATCGATACAAGAATCTGAACTCTTAAGAAAACAACTTGAAGAGTCTCTTTATGATAAGAAACTAGAAAATGCAAACCATCTTCTTTCAACCACACCATCAGAAGAGGAACTGGCAACTATGTCGTCCCCTGCAACATAGATTGTAAAGCCTGGAATGAAGTTCACAGAGTCGTATAATGGATTTGTTGAAGCCCAAGATCAATTGCTATTGGCAAAACAGGAAAATAAAAGAGTGAATAAATATTTGGATGAAATTGTGAAAGAAGTGGAGATGAAAGCTCTGCTTCTCAAACACCAGCGTGAAGAATATGAACGTGGGCAAAAATCTGTGGCAAATATCTCAGCTAAATTAGACGGTGCCAAGAAGAAAGCGCTGTTTACAAAAATGCATTGATGAGGCAAATAAGCATGCTTCCTTACTCAGCAGGGACAATCAGATATAAAATGCAAGTATCAGATATCTTACAGCAGGATAAGGGTGCTTTTGACGGAACTAGGAAATCATATTTTACGTGAAGATGGAAGTTAGTTCTGCTGACATAAGCAGTTCCTCTGAAGTGATTTCTCAGCACCTGGTGGCCTATTGTAATGTTGAGGAAATGCAACAGCAACAATTACTGGTGACTGTTCATGAACTTGCTGATAAACAGGAAAAGGGAGAGCAGGAGAAAACCTCTTCATGGATTTCTGAATTTCAGCTGAATCTTGCAGATGCCCTGAATGAACTTTGAGAAGCCAGAAGACATCAGATGCAACTGGTGGAAAGAGACTGACCCCAGAATGTAAATACTTTTGTTATGTAGTCATGGTATTGTCTTTGTGATTTTTGTTTCTTTTTAAATGGGAAAAAAATGTGTTATTATGTGTGTGAATAAGAACTAATTTTCCCAGCATGCAATGTGCGCTGTGGGTGGAAAATGGAAGTGACGTGACGGGGGTTGTCGTTGGAAATTGGTTGAGGCAGCTCAAGGAAAATAAAGTCAGTTAAGTGCTAAATCTACATAAAGTTGTTCGTCTTGAAAGAACGAACATAACACCCAGTAGATTATGTAATCCAAAAGTTTAATTGTTCAAAGATGCATAAAAGGGGTGACATGATTGTGAAAAATGCTGGCAATTGAGAAATTCTGCGCGATGCTGACAAACAACAAGTCCATGCCTTTTTTTTCTAGCAATCTTGAAACAAAAATTTTACTCTAATACGTAGTGGGTGTATGAGTATATTTAATGACCCAGTGGAATGGAAAACGGTACATTCATGTTCATTATCCCTAAGCTGCATTCATATTGACCCTGGTAAACTGCAAACAGTTGTTCAGAGATCCAACCCAGAGCATCATTCTGCATGGTGGGTCTTTTCCAATGGATCTACCAACCAAGATTGAGGATCTTTAACTCTTAATTATCTATGCAAGGGCTCAGCACATCAATTAGTTGGTGAATCTGTACTTTAGAATAATCCTTGTTTTAGTCATGACACATTTGCTAATGTAAAATGCATGAATTAATTCTCTGTACCTTGGATTCTTCAGTTGTGAAATAATTAACACTTTAAATTTCCTTGAATTCTTTATTGTCTGCCTTATTTTCCTATGAATAAATCCCATTATTGATAGTCTCTCAAAATACATTAGCTCTTATTTTCTAATTAAAGTCTATTCCATGCAGCTGTACAATCATCTATTTCAGGCATCTGGTGTATTCACCAGAACAGGATATTATCAAGAGTTCAGCAACCACAGATGGGTGTTGCTCCAGCAGCTCTATGGTGAATGACATTCTAGTTTGTTCTCTTCCAGATTCTCCAGAATATTAACGCTTTCTTGGAGATTTTAGAAATGATGATCTGAGAGACATGAATAAAATAATCTCTTTTGTGTAAAACAAAACAGATGAACTGAAATCACTCCGTCACATCCTCTCCATGCCTTGTTACATGAAATGGATGTTCTATGTAATCTTGCTGATCTACTGCAAAGATCAGTTAAAAATTATGGGTTTTTTTAGAATGACTTTCCATAGTGCAGACACAATTATGCAATATTCAAATCAGATTTGAATCGAAAACATAGTTCTTGTAATTAATAAACCATCATTTGTTTCACGAGTCGAGAAGATAGGCTGTTTTCAAAGTTGCTCAAAACCTTAGTTGGTGTTTCATTAAGAAAATGTTCTTTGTATTTGAATTTTTATTCAGATAGCACTTAAGTGCGCAGATATCTGTAATCCTTGTCGTGTCTGGGATATGAGCAAGCAATGGAGCGAGAAGGTCTGTGAGGAATTTTACAGACAAGGTTAGTGGGACTACATCAGGAATGGTGAATACATTATTTACAGAATATGCTCATTCTTTTTCTGGTGGAGCTTGAATATCCAAAAATTTGCATGGAAAATTGTACATTGTTTTATTTTTCAGCTTTATTATTTCAAGCTCTGGTTTTACATATACATTAAATGTTTCAAAGTATACATAATCACTAACTTTTCCAAAAATGATATCAAGGCAAATAGGCCTTGCTAATGTAAAATGCTTTTGACGGAACTAGGAAATCATATTTTACGTGAAGATGGAAAACATAGTCGATAAATAATCAACAGACTTGATTTTTTTTTCTTACATTATTATTCTGTTAATTTTCTATATTTTTAAATGGAATGGTTCAGTCTTTGATACGTATCAGAGATTGGTGTTTTAAATTTCTATTTGAAATGATAACAACATTGAAAATATTGATCACTGGTTTGAATGTCCTCCATATGCGGGCCAAGTTATTTCTTCAGAGGTATTGGTAAATATTTTATATTTGGATTGGATAACTCAGTCTCAATAAATCAACGTTGTTAATAAATGTTCTTGCATAATGTCAAGAGAATAATGATCAGCTCAGTAAAATTTTACACCATTCCATATTGTTACTTTTAAAGTTATTAATTAAGTTTGGATTTCACCATTTCTTTGAAATTGCCCCTGCAAGCTTTGGATCAGTTTGGTTGTCTTGTTTTACACTGCTAAATTTGCTATTTTGAAATAGAATGGAAAAACTTGCAACAATCTATATTGCAAGCAACATAGAATTGGAAAAAAGTAATGGAAGACATAATTGTTAGGCCTGCAATCAAGGGTTTCATTTGAAGTAGCTGTAAAGAATGACAGTCATTGTTCAAGTTTTACAAAGCTCAAATCTCAGAGAATGGAAATCCAGCAATGGAAAGCCCTTGTTAAAAGAAGAGAGGGAATAAAAAGTGAGAAATAATAGGCCAGTTGTGTATTTGGATTTCCTGAAGGCATTTGATAAGGTGCTGCAAGTTACCACATAAAAGACTGATGCATGAGATAAGACCACATGATATGGTAAAATGTCTTTAAATATGGGCCGAAGACAGGTTACCATGTAGTGGTACTCAGCCCTCAATTATTTAACCATATAGAGCAATGATTTGTGACTGGACTACTGGAGATGGCATTTAAGCTATCCAAATTTGTTGATGACAGAAGAATCACAAAAATAGATGGGACAGTGTGTGGTGATGAGGATACTTGCACTTTGCAACAGGATATAGATAGATAGAATGAGACTTCATAAATGAAGTTCATAACTTCAATAGAAACTAAATGACAGACTCTTGTTCAAATGTGGAGATGAAAAGGATTCTCGTGCATGAAACACAAAACATTAGCACAGACGAGCAGAAAGTAATTTTAAAAACAAATAGCATATTAGACTTTATTGTGACAGGGTTGGAAAAATGAAGTTTTATTACAATTGTATAGGGTGCTTGTGAGGCGAGAACTGGAGGACATGTACAGTTTTGATTTAAAGATATACTTGCACTGAAAATAGTTTAGAATAAATTTACTTGGCTCATTGGTGGGATGAGAGGGTTGTCCTATGACAAATAGCTAAAATAAAGTTAGACCTGTATTCTTGGGAGCTTAGAATAAGTGGAGATCTTATTGAAAAGGAGGATGACAGATAGGAGTTGAGATGTTTCCATCAATGGAATTAAAGGGATGTAGACAGTTAAGAGAGTAATTTAAAACTTAAACAGAGAGTGGTAAAATAAGAATTCTCTATCACATGGAGTTGTGGAGGCTAGATCATTTAAGGAGTTTAAAAGAAAGTGAGTACATGTTTTGTAAGATCGTGGAAATGATGGCTATCTGGAACTTACACAGAAGAGGTGTCGAGTTATATTGTTTCTCCAGTGCACCCATGAATTTCCAGATATAGACTGGGGCTAAGGCATCGTTTGTAAGCTTTCAGCAATTGGTGAAGGACAGAGTAATAACACTTCAACTGTGGATCATTTTGTATTCTAACATTAAAAAAAAGGTATGCTTTGATACCATAACTGGGGTGACAAGTATATATGCCAAAAAAATTAGTTACCTCACAAAAATTCATTATATTTAAGAGTATTGCTTAATTATGAACTGAACACAATCTACATTGCACAGATAAGTGAAATTAAAATAACTTTGAAAATGTCATGTGTGACTGGCCATAATTTCCTAATAAATGTTAATTATTTTTATTGAATATTCAGTCTTGCATTTATCCTTTGGCACGTTAACTGATAGATAACAGACACCTAAAATTAACTTGCTTTTCCCATTGTAACCCACTCCAAGTGACCAAGATATGTACCCATTGGATTGATTTCATAGCAATGATCTTTTTTCCAGATTCCTCCAAATTAAAAAAAGACAACTTTATAGAAAATTGGTGAAAATTCTATGTCTTTGAAATTATAACCAAATGTTTATGTGGGCTGCAGAGGAGAGCCACACTATTTTTGTTCAGGACTTGCAGTGAAGGAATATTGTTCACATGGGATTTAATGTTTGCAGGAATAGGCCTTCATGATCACAGACACACACCTTAGGAAGTGTGAATTTTTAATTGCAATGTAACCCTGGGAGGACGCTTTGATCTTGCAGGCAATATGGGTGATGGATGTTATGCCAAGGGAGATATAGTCTTGAAATGATGAATATTATGGTAAGGTAAACATCCCAAACATTGAGCCCTTAAACTTGTGCTGGAACAACCTTTACCCTCCAGTACAGGTCTGTTCCTTCCTTGAATCTCCATGCCATTTCTGAAGCCTGCCTTCGACTACAATTTCAATGGAGGTGTTAAGCTCCATGCATGCTCAGAGACTTAAATTTCATGCATCATTGTATACACAGGAGACGTTGGTGCAGAAATCCATTGCTAACCCACAGTAGTACCCTGCATAATTTAAAACTACAATATTGTTTCATAGAATTTAAAAACATTGTGTCATGTGATAGGAATAAATGAATAAAAATGCTATTTATTTGGTTTGCAGGTGACTTAGAGGAGCATTTGCAGCTGGAAGTTAGTCCACTGTGCAGTCATCAGAAAGATACCATACCCAGCATACAAATAGGTAAAATAACAGGCACATTTCCTTCTGTGTTGAAAGTTGTACATAGAAAGTACAGGTTAAAAATGGTTTGTGTGGTTAAGGTTGCAGGTGAATTTTGGTCTTTAAATACAAAAAAATGATTGAATATATGGGTTAATTGACATTAAAAATGGGAAATCTAGGAAACATTCACGAGTCAGACAGTTTCTGTAGAAATAGAAATAATATTTCTCTTCCTGGATGACTGAGATGTTCTTTATCAAGCTTGCGTTGGATTTTCTAATGATGCAGGAGTCACAATTGTGGAATTGAGGAAGTCAGAGTTGGAGCCTTCCAGACTCACTATTTAATTGATCATTGGGTATCTTGTAATTTATGAATTGACATGTTCTGCCTTAAGACTTGCATCTGTAAGAGTGACTCTGTTTTTACTTCCTCTCTAGCATGCCCTGACATGCTAGGCATTCCCAAGAGTTTGAGATTTTGCAGCTTTTATCTTCCTCTGTGTATCTAACTGTCCTCATTAATTTATCAACCAGTTTACTTCTTTAAGTTTATCCTCATGACAGGACCATCAGAGATATCCCCTTTGTCCTCTCGCAACTTAGAACAGTAAGTTTAAAGTAAAAACATAATGTTGGAGAAATTCAGCAGGTCAAATGGTGTACTTTATATCGCAAAGATAAAGATACATAATCAATGTTTTGGACCTGAGCCCTTCATCAAAGTATCATAAAATGCATACCAAGACTTGGGTTAGTATTTCCATTGGATTTTCATGATAAAACATTAAATATCAAGATGAATGATCAAATTGTTATTGTGTACTTAGATACTTCAGTTTTTAACAAAGCAAACACTCCATTGTTCTCAAATAATTAAGAACCACTTGAAATCCATTAGCTCTGTCTAAGACACTACTCTGAGAATGAAGTCTTCTCTGAATACAGTGGTGTATCGATAAATGAGCGATAGCCTGTGTGTGACCCTGTACCAGGCCACAACTAATTTAGTAAGAATAGATACAATATTTTATTTACTAAGACATTTTTATATATGAGAATATAGTTTAACATTAAAGGTTAACACAAATCCATTATAGTATGATCTCCCCATCTCTGTGTGGGTTTTCTCTGGGGTTCTAGTTTTCTCCCACCCTTCAAAATGTACCAGGTGTACGTTAATTGGGTGTAAATTGGGCGGCACGGACTCGAGGGCTGAAATGACCTGTTACCATGCTGTAGGTTTAAATTTATAAAGTACAAGTAGTCATAAAAGAAGTCATAAAAAGAATTATAATATTAATGGGAAGTCATTTAAAACTGTGCTCTGTGGGAATTACTTCTTGCAAAGATGATGATTATTTGGAATTGTATATCCCATAGTTATCACGAGGTATATAAAGGAGATGTAATTTTTTTGAAAGCTTGTGGACTTTATATAACCAACACTCATTTCCCCAGTCAAATATTTACTGATACAATAAACAAGTAATTATTTTTAAAAGCTTAACGACAAAAATGTTCCCATTAAAGAAATTTTTTTTAAAAACTCAATATGGTGGTCTAGGAAAGAATTCAAGCACCCCAGCCAACACCCCTCCCCCCCCAAACTGTTAAGTCACTGGGTTTGTTATATGTAATCTGCAGTATGTAAAGGAATATTTAAGGTGGTCTGTTCATTTTTAAAAAGGATGGGAAACCACTCCGCTGGACCTTTATCTGGCTCTTAAGAACTTGCACTTTAATGAGGGAGGTTTTGTATATTTTAGGGATGTATCCAATAATGATTCAATGACTTTCAGAGCTTGTTTTGTCAGTGAGTAATAACTGACGTGGACATTTACCCCCTCCATAAATCTTCGTCCGCGAAGCCAAGCCAAAGAACAACTTGAATATTGGTCTGGAATTGACAAGGTTAACTGCAATATGTTTTATCGTAATTGAATAACATTTGAGAAGTGTCATTAATTTAGTATTCTCCTTATTTCAGGTTTTATGAGCTACATTGTTGAGCCCCTATTTGTGGAATGGTCCCGTTTTACAGAAAACACGCGTTTGACCATAACAATGATGAGCCATCTGCGAAAGAACAAAGCAAGGTGGCGAGGACTGGTCCTCAAACAGCACAACAGTGAGGAAAATTCAGCCCAAGTGAATGAAGACAAAAACAGAACTTCTCAGGAGGTTGAACATCCATAATTTAATCAATTTAACTGGTCTAGTCAAAAGATGCCATATATTCTTCACAAACTCTTCTTTTTCCAAATTTGCTTTTGAGCGAGGTGAAGAAATCTTGATCAGAAAATGCTTCAAGTGGAAAATAGAAAGAGGACAATTTGATAGTAATTGTCTTTTCCAAGTTTCTTGATCCATCTTTAGTTTTGTAATCTTGATCCATCGATTTTTACCTCAGAAGCCTTCCAATTAGTATTGAAGGAAGACTTGGTATTTGAATTGCAGGAAAGGCAAAATTCCACTCCCAACGATCAAATATAAGCTTCAAAGCTTTTATCTTGATTGTACTGTTAGGGAACAGACTGCTCTAAAAATGAGTTTGAGTTGGGACGGAAGAGCCACTGAAAGAACTTCATTGTTAGTGCAGTAATAAAACTCATTCAGCAATGTGGCTTTGTCTACAAGTGGCGACTGTTGAACACAATAGTCAACTGTTCTGCAGCTGGGCTGCATCACTATTAAACACCAGCTTTGAATGAACTTACTTGGATTTTGAGTGTCCACGGAGAATGATACTTTTTCATTTTTGTATTTTTTTGCATCAGAAAGCAGATGTGGCATTCAGGACTGGATTGCATACCTACTGTGTACATGTTTAAATCCATTCTTGTATAGTTAAGATAAATAAAATTAAGATGGGAAGATGTAAATATCATCATTTATGAGGCATATACAATTCCAGGTTTTATTCTTAGCCCTGTTTTTTTTCTCTAGGAGTAAGCATTATGTAGTAGGGACAACATGCAAGAAAGATCGGTACATTTAGAATTCTATGTTGAAGAAAGTTTCACTGTGAAGAATATATACCGTTGGTATTAAAAGCCAAAAATTAAAACTATAGAACAAATGTAAATAGTTATATTACACTAAAAAAAATTAAAACTATAAAGCCTTAACATTATAGCCATTGCCATATTTTTACTGTTTTGATAATTAAACACAAACATTCTTTGTATTAAACTAATTGTAATTACAGCAAGGAATTTTATTTCTATTTTCTGGCTAAAAATTGTAACATTCAATAATGAAAGCATTCCATTATTTTTATTATTTAAATTTGTTTTTAATTGTTCACTAAAGTAATTGGGAATTATTGCCCTCTGCCTCAAGAGAATAAGGAAACAAAGTGCCATGTTCCTAACTTTCTAAGTCATCAACAAGGTTTGAGAAGTACGTCTCTTTTTTAAAAAATGAATGTACAAATCAGGTCTGGATGCATTGTGGCCATATCCCAGCAACTGAAAATCAAAGGCATTGGAAGTATTTGTTCATTGACTGTGAAAGAAAATCTTGTACAAACTCTTTGCAGAAATGCTTTGTGACATAACCTTGAACAAAAAAAAACCAGGTTTGTTTGTCTCTGTTCAGAGTTAGGGACATGAATTTGGGGAACAGATATGCCATAATCTAGTTAGAACATAGCACCAGTTTATGGATTGAATAATCAATTTCTACTTCTCTGTTACCTTGGATTTTACACACAAAGATAACCCTCTCTGTATTATGTACAAATAACTTTAAATTGTTACTCTTGCAGCTATGTACACCTAAACTTCAATCAATTTCAGGTTAGGTTCTTAAAGTACATTCCTGTAATCTATGTAAACAAGCCTTACAGCTGTATGATAACGTTATTTTAATGTAAACTTTGTCTAATGTTGAGAATTTGTGATGCATATTCTGTGAAATTTGTTGTGACTGCTATGCAGTGTTGCCAAAAATCGTTATTTCTTTTTTTAAAAAAAACTAAATTTTAATCAAGAATGCAATGTATAATTTCAGTTCAAAATTTTGGACTGCAACAATTAATCACTTTTGTAAATGTTACTGTTTCCACTTATGAAAAATATAAACATCTAAAACAAAATGTTATATCAATCAAATTGGACTGGTGGTGACTTTAATATACAGTTTACAGAAGAGTACACAAGGAGTAATCTACAAATTCCTTTGCTGTGGGCTATTTTCATCCCAGTATGTGGTTTCCCAAAATTCAGTTGTGGCACATAAGCTTTATCAAGTTTTTGAGAAAAATGTTAGTTGATATTGAGTGATTTGATTGGTCAAAATTTTCATTACTTGTTTGAAATTGTTTGTACTTGAAACTTTTTTTTAAGATGTTCAGAGGGCTTGCCAACCATTAAACATCCAATTAAATCAATCTCTATTTTCTCCTCTACTTGTTCATATCAACTCCTCCAATTCTACCAATCATCTATACACAAGGGAAATTACAATAGTCCATTCGCCTCCGTACCAGGCTGCATATTTTTGAGATGTGGGAGGAAACTGGGGCACCCAGAAGAAAACTAAGGGTAAACTTAATATAAGCAGTGTAGTCTATTGGCAATCCATTTCGGTCAGCTAAAGTGGTCAAGAAAATGTCAGTTTGTCTACTAATACTTTTGTTCTTAGGGTACTATTGAAATAGCAGCTTATGGATGATAGTTATGCCTGTCATGGACATTCACTGCAATTATTGTAAGTCCACAGACAAAATCCATTTTTTGCTGATAGCAGAGATCATTGCCTTTTCTACTGTAAGACTACTTATCTGGCATTAATCCTGAATGAAGCAGTTTTACATCCCTCCCAACATTTGTCGTTGTCATAATGACCTTATTGGAACTTTCTATTCTTTATGTTTCAACTTCTTGAAGCACCTATAGTTGTCTGACAACAGTTAAATAAATGTTCAGCTGCTGTGTTGCTGTCTCCTTAAATTGCTTTCCTCCTCCATTAAGGTACTCCTTTAAACCTGATTTTGACGAAACTTTTGGCCACCCTTTCAATAAACTGAACCAGGAAAAATCAAACCAACCAGGATCCCTAACTGTAATAGAGCCACTTCAACTCTGATCCAGCTGAGTTTGAAATTAGTTTCCACACCCCACACAATGTCCACAAGAAACAGGAATAGACCATTCAGCACTAGGGGTTGCTTGGACGTTCAACCATCTTGAGCAATGTGTTTTGGCCCTGCCTCCATGTCTCTTGATTTCTTTAATGACCAGAAATCCACCAATTTCTACTTGGAATGCAATCATTCAGAGCCTCCACAACCCTTGGGGAAAAAGAATTGCAAAGACTGTGCAGTTAATAATGTTATAAATCACTTAGCCCTCATTTTGAGGCTGTGGTGCCCAATTCTGTAATCCCAAATTAAGGAAAACAGCCCATATCTATCCTGTTGAGAGAGTTTTGAACGGTTAGCGTAGCACTATTACAGCATCAGTGATCGGGACAGATTCAAATTCCACACTGTCTGTAAGGAGTTTGGATGTTCTCCCTCCCTACTTTACACCTATAAACTTTTTTGTATCCATGTGCTTGTCTAAGAGTCTTTTAAATGTCTCTATTGTACCAGCCTCCACCACCACCCCTTCAATGCATTCCAAGGGGGGGGGGGGGTGGAAAGAATGTGAAACCCCGATGTCTCCCCTGAACTTTTTTCCTCTCACCTTTACAGTCTGGTGTTTGCTACTCTTGCCCTGGGGAAAAAAGTGCTTTCTGTCCACCCAATCTATGCCTCTCATAATCTTGTTGACCTCTCAAGTTGCCTCTCATCCTTCATTCCAAAAAGAAAAGCTCATAAGAATTGTTCTCCAATCCAGGCATCATCCTCGTAAATCCTCTCTGCACCCTCTCCTTCCTGTAATGAGGCATCCAGAACTGAACAAAATTTATCCATCCAAATGTTTCTTAAACATTGCATTCTTTCTTTGGCTTGGCTTCGTGGACAAAGATTTATGGAGGGGTAATGTCCATGTCAGCTGCAGGCTCATTTGTGGCTGACAAGACCAATGCGGGACAGGCAGACACGGTTGCAAGGGAAAATTGGTTGGTTGGGTGTTGGGTTTTTCCTCCTTTGTCTTTTGACAGTGAGGTGGGCTCTGCAGTCTTCTTCAAAGGAGGTTGCTGCCCATCGAACTGTGAGGCGCCAAGATGCACGGTTTGAGGCGATATCAGCCCACGGGCGGTGGTCAATGTGGCAGGCACCAAGAGCTTTCTTTAGGCAGTCCTTGTACCTCTTCTTTGGTGCACCTCTGTCTCGGTGGCCAGTGGAGAGCTCGCCATATAACACGATCTTGGGAAGGCGATGGTCCTCCATTCTGGAGACGTGACCCACCCAGCGCAGTTTGATCTTCAGCAGCGTGGATTCGATGCTGTCAGCCTCTGCCATCTCGAGTACTTTGATGTTGGAGATGAAGTTGCTCCAATGAATGTGGAGGATGGAGCGGAGACAACGCTGGTAGAAGCGTTCTAGGAGCCGTAGGTGATGCCGGTGAAGGACCCATGATTTGGAGCCGAACAAGAGTGTGGGTATGACAACAGCTCTGTATACGCTAATCTTTGTGAGGTTTTTCAGTTGGTTGTTTTTCCAGACTCTTTTGTGTAGTCTTCCAAAGGCGCTATTTGCCTTGGCGAGTCTGTTGTCTATCTCATTGTCGATCCTTGCATCCGATGAAATGGTGCAGCCGAGATAGGTAAATTAGTACTTGCCTTAACCACCACCTCTGGCAGTCTGTTCCAAACATTCACTCGTTTAAAAAAAATATTCCAAGTTCTTACTGAATCTCTCAGCCCTCACCTTAAACTTGTGGCCCCTGGTTACAATTCCCCTGCTCAAAGCAAAAGACTGTGTGTTCACCCAAACTACTTCTCTCATGAGAAGCACACCATTAAGAGATTACACCTGCACTCCAAGGAAAAAAGCTTGAGCCTGCTCAATTTCTCTTTGTCCTGGCAATGTCATTGTAAATCTTCTCTGCACCATCTCCAACTTGACAACAAAGAGACCAGAATCATACAGAATACTCCAGGTGTAGTTTCACTATGACTTATAAATTTCCAGAGAGAACTGGAGAATTGCATATCTTCTGTGAAGAAAGAGACAAACTCCTGTGCCACTTTCTTAGACCCCATTATAAATTGGCCTATCTGTCTCAAGAAGACCCGCATTTGCTATTGCTAATCTTTTCCCTTTTACATTTCTCTGCAAGGTCTTGCATTCTGTTTTTAATGTTTCTTGCTAGATTATTACCAAATTCTCAATTTCCTGGTCATCTTTTGATATTTTAAAATATTCCAATCATCAGACAGCTTAGAAAAAAACTTTTTCCTTTGATTAATTTATCCAGTAAACAATGAATGGATCACTTTTCCTGCTGTGTCTTTGTAATGCATATCCAAATCATGCATTATTGCTTCAATGTTAGTAATCATCTCTCCTTTGTTTATCAGATACCTATTATTCTCTTCCTTAAAAATATCACTGGACAAATGTTTTCAAAAGGTTTGCTTCCTGAAAGAAAATGAGGATTATGATAGACAACTTCAAGCTAAACACAAAAATGTCAGATCTGCTGTTGTGATGTTGGAGAAACAAAGAAATTTTTATTTAACACGTTTAATTGCATTATGTACCTCTGAGCCAAGATCTCAGATTGACTGCACGTGTTGCACAACAAATATGAGGAGCCTGGCGTTTGTCTTGGTCACTAATTTTACAACTGAAATAGAGCTCATAGGCTTTCTTAATGTGCAGTCATGCTGCATTTTTGAGCCTGAAGTGTATACTCGCCACAAATGTAACAATGTATCACAGCTGTGCGACATTTCTGTATTGAATCTTCCTGAAGAACACTTGCATCTATATCAATTAAAAGCATATGTATGTGAGCTGTTTTTGTAGCCTGTCTGCATCAATCCTGACTAAGCATGCCCAGGCCTAAGATAATATTTGCATAGTACCTGGACTGAGTGTAGGCCTAAACAGCTTTCTTTCTAGACAATATACTAGAAGACAAAAAAAATGATAGGAAATAACAAAAATAGGTTATATCTAAAAAAGTTTGTGATCAGCAGCCCAAATTCAATAAAATAGACCCATAAGTGTTCAGGACGCAAAATCTTTGTTGCCCAGTTTATTCGGACTCTTTCCACCATCCTTTGAGGAATAAAGTTCCAAACACCTCAAGATTTTTCTTTAATTGAAGGACCCTATATGATTTTAATTATTTTTATATCCGTAGTTCTACACTTCCTCCTATCAGAGGAAGTGTTCTCTTCATAGCCTGTTTTTAAAAAAAACCCTCAGTATATTTTTAGTTTTAATACCTGCCTATCACTTTCCTAAATTCCAGCAGATACATGCATGGCCTATCCACCTTTTCCTCATCAGACAGCTGTAGTATAGAAAACGTTCTGAATTTACAACCTTCCTTAAATACTGCACACAAAGACCAATATACTTCATCTATACTTAGATGTTATGACCTACTGCATGAACTTTTATTTTTCACATAATGTTTGATGAGGCACCGTATTAAAAGTCTCCTCAGAATTAAGAGTGGTACATCTATCGGCTCTCACTCATCCAGAACATGTTATTACTTCAATAAATTTGTCAAATATGATTTTTCTGTCACAAAACACTTGATTTTTTTCTAAATGTCCTTTTATATTTTCTTTAATAATAGCTTTCAAAGTTTTCCCAATGACAGATCTTAGGTTAACTGGCCTGATGTTTACTTTTGTACCTCCCTCCTTTTTTCAATAAAGCAATTTGAACAAACAGCAAATCTCTGTAGTACCTAAACCACATTTTGGAAAATTTAAACAATCAACCATCTAACCATACACTTCTAAAGAGAAAAAGTCCCTGAAAACCTGGAGAGTTAATAGCCCATAGCTTTAACAATTTGCTACACTTATTTCTTATTCTCATATCGTTAGCCATTTTTATTTTTTAATCCCCTCATAATGCGATACAAAAGCTAACATTTTTTTGCAGTATACAGTAAAAATTTACCAAAATCTCCATCATTCAATGCATATGGAGGTTCAAAGAATTCTATGCCAAGTCCTCTAAGTGCATGTTCACAAACATACAATTGCCACTAGGCAATTATAGCAACTTCAAAAGGGTATACAATGGATGTTTTTGAATCACTCTCATATATGGCTGACAAATGAAGTTAAGGCCTGACCTTACCTGCTGGTGATACTTTCGCCTTTAATTGGTGTTATTGAGGAGCAGAAGCTAAAAGGTGGTGGGAAAGTACCCTAATACATAACAAACTGATGCTTATGAATTCAGGTAACAAAATTCTGGCACTGAAAGGGGATCCAAACTATTGAGGACTGCTATGAGAATCGACAGCTCATGTCCTTTGAACAACTGAAGGATAAATATGATTTGCCTAATGGAACCTTTCCCTACTTTCTACCTTCCTGAGGGAAAAATGGGCCCCTACCATGACCCCACCTGAAGGGAACGAGGTGGAAGGACTACTTTGATTGGGAGTGCTCCCAAATTTATATCCCGAATATACTTTGAACTTCAAAGTGAGCGCCCAAAACCAGGCCTCCAAAGATCGAGGGAGAGGTAGGAGTCAGACTTGGGAATAAGAGTATTGGTCAGATTTACGTAATGAAAATGTAACATATTTGATCAACACCAGACTAAGATTGGTACAATTATACTTCACACCACAAAAATTACATAAACAAACATCAGAGATATCGGAAATGTGCTTCAAGTGTGGGTTAGAAACTGGTACCTTTATAGACTCCACGTGGACCTACGCGAAGGTGCGACCCATTTGGCTGGAATTATCTAATATATTAACTAGGATTACGGGAACAGACTTCCTGCTGGGTTCAGAGCTGTATTTATTGGGAAACCTAGAGGATGTGGGCAGATCATTAACTAAATTCCAAATTAAATTTGTAGATATTGCCCCATCAGTAGCATTGTAATCACCTGGAAATCTGACTCCTCCCCCAACACCCCGCTCATCACTCAATGGACCACGGAGATGCACAAATGTGTCTTTTCCGTCTTTGGCTTGGCTTCGCGGACGAAGATTTATGGAGGGGGTAAAAAGTCCACGTCAGCTGCAGGCTCGTTTGTGGCTGACCAGTCCGATGCGGGACAGGCAGACACGATTGCAGCGGTTGCAAGGGAAAATTGGTTGGTTGGGGTTGGGTGTTGGGTTTTTCCTCCTTTGCCTTTTGTCAGTGAGGTGGGCTCTGCGGTCTTCTTCAAAGGAGGCTGCTGCCCGCCAAACTGTGAGGCGCCAAGATGCACGGTTTGAGGCGTTATCAGCCCACTGGCGGTGGTCAATGTGGCAGGCACCAAGAGATTTCTTTAGGCAGTCCTTGTACCTTTTCTTTGGTGCACCTCTGTCACGGTGGCCAGTGGAGAGCTCGCCATATAATACGATCTTGGGAAGGCGATGGTCCTCCATTCTGGAGACGTGACCCATCCAGCGCAGCTGGATCTTCAGCAGCGTGGACTCGATGCTGTCGACCTCTGCCATCTCGAGTACCTCGACGTTAGGGGTGTGAGCGCTCCAATGGATGTTGAGGATGGAGCGGAGACAACGCTGGTGGAAGCGTTCTAGGAGCCGTAGGTGGTGCCGGTAGAGGACCCATGATTCGGAGCCGAACAGGAGTGTGGGTATGACAACGGCTCTGTATACGCTTATCTTTGTGAGGTTTTTCAGTTGGTTGTTTTTCCAGACTCTTTTGTGTAGTCTTCCAAAGGCGCTATTTGCCTTGGCGAGTCTGTTGTCTATCTCATTGTCGATCCTTGCATCTGATGAAATGGTGCAGCCGAGATAGGTAAACTGGTTGACCGTTTTGAGTTTTGTGTGCCCGATGGAGATGTGGGGGGGCTGGTAGTCATGGTGGGGAGCTGGCTGATGGAGGACCTCAGTTTTCTTCAGGCTGACTTCCAGGCCAAACATTTTGGCAGTTTCCGCAAAGCAGGACGTCAAGCGCTGAAGAGCTGGCTCTGAATGGTTGCCCATTCAGACAAATGTGTAACCATGGAGAAAATAACATACAATTTAAGAAATAAATACAATACATATCAAAATGTGGCATCCTTATCTGGAGCACTTTGATGCACAGCTACAACAGCCCACTGTTCTAAAAAGCTAACAAAATACATAAAGGCAACAGCAGAGAGGCATCTCAAAGAGTGGAATTAGATTAGAAAGACTAGTGGTATGTCACTGAACAGTAAAAAACTAAAACAATTACAGTTCTTGGGGGGAGGGAAAGAAATTACGAGCAAGTTGCCATAGTATTTGTATCTGAGTAGTGAATTATACTAAAAGAAAGTATAAATATGTTAAAAAGGATCGTTTTTTCAGATGTCATACTGTTTTGGAAAAATTGAATAATAAAATTTTCAAAAAAGTGCTGGGAAAAGGTCCTCGTTACCCATCATCCCACAGGTTGACCCACACCTCAGCTATTCATTTACTTCTTTACAACCACAACCCAAGCCCCTCTGCCCAATGTTCACTCTGAAACTGGCCCAATCTCTAACCAACCAATCCTTTGTCTAAAACACTGCCTTTCCTCACACCACAGCTCCACCAACTCTACAACAAAAGGAAATGAATCACAAAAAGCCTACTTTTGCTCAGCACTTTGATTACTGGATCTCATGGTCTCATTAATGCGACGGCAGGACACCCTCCCCTCTTCCCCCACCAACACCAACTTCAGTGCAAGTGTTTTAATGTTTCTTTCCGGACATGGTGCAATTATTAGTCCAAAATATCTAAATTCCAGGAACCATAAATAGGTCGTTATTATTAAGAGAAACAGAAAAATAATCAGTAACTTATCAGAGTGGAATCTGAAAGCTTTCATTTAGCATAAAGGAGACTTATGCTCAACACATCCTTTTGTACAATAAAGCAAGACCAAAAGACTGCTGCTAGAACATTGCTACCAAATCAAAAGTGTATGTTCTTAAAATGAAACAATCTTCAATTGATTAAAAAAACATTGTTGTCACATAGAGCTATTTTAATGATAGACCATCAATATTTAAGCTGTATATGTTGTAAATAAGTTTTGTACATTCCTAATTATAATTCTGATGGAATTATTAGATTTGATAGTAGTTGACTTTTAAATTTTGAAGAAATATTCACAAGTATCCCCAACAATTCCCAGGTTCTAGTTTTCAAGCCTGAGTGAGATGATAAGAGTGCCTTGATGCTTTAATCACAGCTTTGACTTTTTTTAGTTTGCATTTTTAAACGAGTACAGTACTTCGAATGATAGCGTGGTCTCCCTCCATCTACTCTAAACATTTGTGAGCCACCAGGCCAACATATTCTTTTCTATACCCGGTCATTATGAACTGGTCATATTATTGCATAGTTTGAATTTGATATTTCATCAATCTAAACTTTCATTTTTGATAGGTTAGGACTGAGAGTAGGTCACTCACAAACTCTTTTCCTCTGATTTCTGCACCTTTCAGTTCCTTTGAGCCAGTGGTTCTCAACCTTTTTCTTTCCACTCACATACCACTTTAAGTATTCCCTATGCCATAGGTGCTCTGTGATCAGAAAGGGATTGCTTAAGGTGGTATGTGTGTGGAAAGAAAAAGTTTGAAAACCACTGTTTTAATTGTACCTCATTGACTCATTATGTGCATGGTTTCATATCTCCAAAGGAAATGGCCCAATGACAATTTTTCTCAAGAAAAATATTTCAGTAACAATTGGGTCCAGAGCAGTGATTCTCAACCTTCCCTTCCCACCCACAGACCACCTTAAGCAATCCCTTACTAATCACAGAGCACCGAAGGGATAGGGATTACTTAAAGAGGTATGTGAGTAGAAAGAAAAAAGTTGAGAACCATTGCTTTAAATGGTCATGTGCTTCTTTAGAACTGAGTACATTGTTGAGTATTTGATAAATATGCCTGATGTCTGACTTTCAAAAATCAAGTAGCCTGAAACCCAGGACACAACTAGTGACCTACAAAATAGAGGAGTACAAGAGGCCAGGGAACCTGCTTGTAAATTGTGCGCTGAGTTCCTTTACCTTTAAATTCCAACGGCTAATTATCTAAGTTGCAGTGAAGCTCCACAGCAATCCCATGGACATTTAGAAGCAGACACTTTAAAAAAAAACACATTTTCATTTGACCAGTAATTTGCAATTACTGGTCAAAAGGCTATCATATTTATGTCAGGCAATTTGTGCTGATGTTAACAGTCAGCACACAACCCATCATCACCTCTTGATGCAAAGGACTAGTTCAACATTTGCCTTTCATATTTTGAACACATGTCCATTACTGAAACTCACAAGATTTGGTCTAGATCTATTTAAAAAAAAAATATATATATATAAACCTCTAAAAACCACCACAATCTTCCAGCAAAAATTGTTTCTTAACATATTTTTTGACTGACAGTATTATGTTAGTTCATCCTTTCAAATATAATGACTTTCTTCTCTTCTAATTTCAAAAGCAAGAAATCTAATTCAATGGAAAATCAGAAAGCAATGAGGAGTGTTGTATAGCAGTGAGAGTTGGTCAAGTTCTTTTGTTTTTCTTCTATTAAATACAAGGCCAATTCTGTCAACAATGATTTGTCGCTCAGCCATGGACAAATAGTTGCTGTGGTACTGCAACTTAAGGACTGCATCCTTCAGATATTTGGAATGGAGATTTTTTTTGTTAGGCCATCTCCTGCTCAATCACGTAGTATCGAGACAGCAGATCCTTCCATTGATTAAGACACCATGACCATTTGCTCTCAGAGACATCTTGCCTGTGGGACTGTGCACAACCAAACTTGGAATATGTCATCCTCATTGCAGGTTTTTGTCAGGATTTACTGCAGTTAGTGTTTAGTATGAATGACCTTGACAAGTTATTAGTATGGATAAACCATATCCACAAGCTCAATAAATGATCACAAATTTACCAAATTGGATGAATGGTGCAGATGTATAGGTAAGGAGCCCAGATGGGATTAGTCCTCTTTGCTTTAATCCTGGGGGCAAGGTCATCAACATATTTCTCTTTTGTCACCTTGTTCCAATCTCACCAAGCATGGCATTATGACCATACTATGATGTATACTGTGCCACCTTATAATGAGAAACAGAAGACATTAGCTCCTTATGAGCTAAGGGAATGGGAAATCAAAGAGGAAGCTTCTATGACCGTGAAGTTATTGATTCTCATCTTCCACAATTGCCTGGATTCTGGAAAGTTGGAAACAACAAATGAGGCAACATTCTCCAAGAAAGGGGGGGGGAAAAGAAAACAGGGAACTGCAAGTCATTTAGTCTATAATCAAAAACATGCTGGAATGGTTGCTAAGTGATTGCAGGGCATTTGGAAATGCACAATATGGTTAGGCAGAATGCTCAAGAAACTAAGCAGGTCACACAGCGTTCTTTATATATCAAAGATAATACATAACCAGCATTTCAGGCCTAAGCCTTCAAGGTATGTGCAAAAATGTCTGAATAAAATGGAGGGGGGAGTGGCAGGGGTTGGAGCACAGTCCCACAAGCAAGAGGCAAGACAGATAAGGGAGGGAGGGAGGGCAGGAAGAAACAGTGGGGGAAGGGGGAAATAGTTTGTGATTGAAGACGGAAAGGAGTGAAGAGTTGGAGGAAAGGAGACAGAGGGATGGGGAGTGGCAGTCACCAAAGACTCTCAAACTTCTATAGGTGTACCATGGACAGCATTCTGGCTTGTTGCATCATTGTCTGGTGCAGAGGTGCTCAGGAATAGAAAGAACTCCAGAGGGTTGTTAACTCGGCCTGCAACATCACAGGCACCAGACCACTCCGTCGAGGTCATCTATGAGAACTGGTGTCTTAAGAAAGCCGCCTCTATCCTCAAGGACCCCGCCCACCTAGGCCATGCCCTCGTCACACTGCTGCTATCATGAAAAAGGTACAGGAGCCTAAAAATGAGCACAAGGACAGCTCCTTCTCCACTGCCATCAGATTCTTGAATGATCAACAAAGCAAAGACAATGCCCTGCTTTGACTTTTCATGCACTTTTTTTTTGGTAAGGTGGTTTATAGGAATGTTTGCTGCTGTAAACAACAAATTTTGAGACTTGTTCATGACAGTAAATTATGATTCTGAGTGGTCTAGCAGAAACTGGGCAAGTCTATGTTGATGACTTCCAGTTGGAGAATGCCCAGATGGAATATAAGGTATTTCTCCTCCAATTACCAGTTGGCCCTAGTTTGGCAGTGCACAAGGTCATAAGGGAGTAGGAGTGGGGCATAGAATTGAAATGGTTGGCCACTGGGAGATTTTACGACAATCACTGTGACTGAAGCCTCTCGTATTTCACTTCGGCAGAATCAAAATGGTTTTCTGAAGACATACATGGAACCACATTTATTCTTACTCTCTGCTTTCTATTGGTCAATCAATCCTCTATTCACATTTCCCTCAACTCCATGCATCATATCAGCAGAATAGAAAGAATGATCTTATGATCCTGACGTACTAAGACCCGTCGTGCTGTGATGTACTAAGACCCGTCGTGCTGTGATGTGCTAAGACCCGTCGTGCTGTGATGTGCTAAGACCCGTCGTGCTGTGATGTGCTAAGACCCGTCGTGCTGTGATGTGCTAAGACCCGTCGTGCTGTGATGTGCTAAGACCCGTTGTGCTGTGATGTGCTAAGACCCGTCGTGCTGTGATGTGCTAAGACCCGTCGTGCTGTGATGTGCTAAGACCCGTCGTGCTGTGATGTGCTAAGACCCGTCGTGCTGTGATGTGCTAAGACCCGTCGTGCTGTGATGTGCTAAGACCCGTCGTGCTGTGATGTGCTAAGACCCGTCGTGCTGTGATGTGCTAAGACCCGTCGTGCTGTGATGTGCTAAGACCCGTCGTGCTGTGATGTGTTCAAGTTTGTTGATGATAAAATTGAGAGCCCTCTGTCCATCATTCTTCAACTCTCCTGGGTTCACCAGTCCATAATTGGCCCCTGCCAAACCCCTCCCACTCCATCCTCATTACACCAGCTTTCTTTCTACAGTCCAGTGGTTCTCAACCTTTTTCCTTCCACTCACATACCACTTTAGTAATCCCTATGCCGTCAGTGCTCTGTGATTAGTAAAGGATTTGCTTCAAGTGGTGTGTGAGTGGGAAGGAAAGTTGAGAACCACTGCTCTACATTTTCAGTCCTGATTAAGGGTTCCAGCCCAAAATGTTGATAATCCTTTTACTCCCTTTGATGCTGCTCCACCCACTGAATTCCTCTAGTAGATTGTGTATTGCTTTGTGACCTAATCCTGATTGTTTTTTTTTATTTTCAAAAGAATAGTTACTGTTCATATCTCAAATGACAATTCCCCTATTGGTAGGTTTCAAGCCATAAACTAATCCTGGCCACTTTTAAAGTTAAAGAGTTGGACACAAATTCTGCAGAGCTTTTCTTTCAATCAGTGATCGCACTCTAGTGGTTGGAAATGAAATTACAGATTACTTTTTTTTTAAAAAGCCACACATTCAAAATAAATTTTCCCAAAAAGTCAACTTCTTCCTTGACTATTGGTATCATTAATTCCCATCAGTCTCAGGAGGGGAAAAATTGTGTGCTGTTCACATGATTTTATATTGTTTGCTTCAGCAGCAGAACCCCTCTTCCCAAATAAAATAGTTATATATCCATAAATGACAGAAAACTTCCAGCTACAATTAAGTAATATCCTGGAAGTGTATTGACATCCTACACTGTCATCCTTCCATTCTGCTCTCCTGATTTCTCACTTCAAAGTGGGACAAAGCAGGGTGGTCCAACCCGTCTCCTCTGCCTCAGGAGCAGATTTCAAAATAACCTCAAATATCCAAAATGTGAATGCGGATGCAGTGTGAATCCATTTTATCTGAAGCCCTCTCAAGTTATTACAGAAGTTATTTGAGATTAAACAAATGAAATAAAACCACAAAATGCTGGATATAAACATAGTTGGGATAGGGAAGAGGGCCCACCATTCAGTGTGGACAATAAAAGCAGTTAAAAGAACAGATTTTTTAAAAATGATCTCAAAATGAAGGAGAGGCAAAAAATATTGAGACCAAACGGAGGATGCACTAAGGTATTGAGACAAACAAGGAAACAAAAAAAAAATTGGTCCAGAGCAAGAATAGGAGATTTATAAAACACAATTCGAGCCAGGTCTGCCATTCACTGTGATCATGGATGATCATCCACAATCAGTAATCCATTCATTCCCTGCCTTCTATCCATATCCCTTAACTCTGCTGTCTTTAAGAGCTCTAACTCTTTCTTGAAAGCATCCAGAGAAATGGCCTCCACGATCTTCTAAGGCAGAGAATTCCACAGATCCACCATTCTTTGGGTGCTTACTTTCAGCGACTGATGAACAAGGACACATAGATCTCATTGTACTTCCCCTTTTCCTAACTTGGCACCAGTTTCCTAACTTGGCAGATCATAATCTGCCTTCCTGTTCTGGCCACCAAAGTAGATAATCTCACATTTATCCACATTAAACTGAATCTGCCATGCAACTGTCCACTCACCCAACCTGTCCAAGTCTATAACACCTATTTTTCTTACATCCACATGCCTATCTAAGTCTTTGAATGTTACTATTATATCAGCTTCCACCACCATCCTGACAATGCATTCCAGAACCCATCACTCTCAGAGTTTAAAAAAAAAACTTACGCTGACATCTCCCTTAAACTTTCCTCCTCTCACCTTAAACAGGTATTTGGTATTATCACCCCACGTGAGAATAGGAACAATTATTATTTTTGGTTAATGGTGATGCAATGTGCATTTTGTTTCCCCAGTCTAGAGATAGAGGTAAATCAATATTCCACCTGCAAAAAACTGTTTGTAGGCCTATATGTTTGGAGAAGATATAAAGGTCAGGTGAAGTACTTTCAGGTCTTGAACTGAATGTGCCAAGATGAAGAGAGGGAATCCAGGCAGTGTTTCAACCGGGGAGTAATAAAAGGAACAGCTCCTTTAGAATGGTAAAAACAAAAGCTCTCAATCCTTGGTCATCTTTTCAAAATACCCTACAAGATTCATGAGACATGATTTCCCATGGACAAAGCCTTGCTGACCCTCTACAAGATTCATGAGACATGATTTCCCCACATACAAAGCCTTGCTGACCATCTCTAATCAATCTCTGATACACCCTGTCCCTCAGAATTCTTTCCAGCAGCTTTCCCACTGTTGACATCAGTATCAATGGCCTGGCTTGTCCTTGCCATCCTTCTTAAATAACAAGACATATTAGCCATCTCCAGCCAGAGTTCAATCCGGAAAAGTGTACTTTATGAGGGGAGCTGAACTTTATGAGGGGAAAATATACAGTTAATGGCAGGATTTTTAACATCACTGGTGTGCCAAGGGATTCAAGGGTCCAGGTCCATTGTTTCTTAAAGGTAAATAAGGCACATTGTATCTTCCCTCATTGGTCAGAACCTTGAGTACAAGAGCAAAGTCATCATATAGGGTGATATGGAGCATAGTTGTTATTCTGGTCACTCCATTACAGTAGGAATGTGAGGCTTTAGAAAGAATACAGAAGGGATTTACCAAGATGCTGCCTGAATTAAAGGGTACAAGGAGAGATTAGACAAATGGGTTGTTTTCTCTAGAGAATCAGAGGCTGACAGGAGATCTGATCGAGGTTTAGATAATTGAAAGGCATAGATAAAGATAAACAGTAAGAATCTTTCTTCCCCCAGGGTAAAAATGCCAAGTACTAGAGGACATGCAGTTAAGGTGACAGGTGAATAGTTTAAAGGAGATAAGTAAGCCCATTTTTTTAATATACACAGCGAGTGCAAGGAATCTGGAAGGGACTGCCAGGGGTAGTGGTGAAAGCAGATACAAAGAGGCTTTAAGATGGAAAAGTGAATATGAAGGGAATGAGAGGTACAAATAATGTGCAGACAAACAAGTTTAATTTAACTTGGCCTCATGTTCAGCATAGATATCATGCACATTATCATTTGCTGGTACTTTTCTATATTCTAATTAGTATTACTTCCAGACATCTCAACACAATTGCTTCAATTTCAAAGCTTTGTGATCTTTTCCACTTAAAGATTGATGAGAAATATGCATTTACAATTTCACCCAACTCCTGCCTGCTCCACAAATGACAGCCATATTGACCAATTCTCTCCTAGTCACCTTTTTATTCTAAAATACACCTCTAGAATCTTTAGGCTTTTCCTTCACCCTGCTTGCTAAATCCATCATTTAGTTCTCCTGAATTACCTCTGAAGGCCTTTAGCAAGGTCTCACATACAGGAAAGTGATCCAAAAGTTTAGCGTTCAGGGGATCCAGGATTTAAACATGGGAGCAATATATGTTTTCTGCACACAACATTAAGATTTTCATTGTAACTCAGTGCACGTGACAATAAACCAAACTCTAAAACTCTTATGTGCATTCATATAGTTCTTACACCTGCTTAAGATTCACTTTACCTTGACTGCCCAAATCCGAGATATATGTCCTTTTTCCTGACCAAAGCATTGACATCCCTTGCCAATCAGGGTTCTGTAACGTGGCCAGTGTTGCCCTTCATTCTAACCACAATAAATTGTCCCTGATTTCTTGCTATCTTACTTTTAAAATATCCACTTGTTATCCGCTGCTTACTTGCAATCAACCATTCCCTACCAATCTCTGCAAGTTCCTGCCTAATGCCTTCAAAACTGGCCTTATCCTAGTTTAAGATTTAACTTGTGGACCAGTCCCATCTTTTTCCAAATGATTTTAAAACTTACAACATTATGGTCACTGGTCCCACCTGATTCCCCAAGAAGAGGTCCAGTGTTGCAAAATAAATTTAACAAATTCCAACACATCAAAGCCTTTGCATGATGTTGACCTGGTCAACATTAGAGAAATTAAAAACTCCCAGGAATCTCACCCTATTATTCTTATAGCTATCTCTGACCTCCCTATACCTCTGCTACTCTAATTCCTGTTGACTACTGGGGACCTTCATAAAGACCAATCAAAGTGATCATTTCCTGCTTATTCCATACTAAATCCTTTCTGTACAATCCCCCAGGGTATATTTTCTCTAAGCTTTGTTTATGTTCCTCCCCATCAAAAAACCAACCCACTCCCTTCCATCCTCTTTTCTGCACTTCTATCATGTATTTAGCATCTGTACGCTGGAACACCGAGTTACCAGTCTTGCCCTTTCCTCAGCTAGGTTTCTGTTATGGCTATAATATCCCAATCGCTCATACCAATGCATGTCCTGAGTTCGCCTTACCATCTGAGCCTCTTGAAATGATATAAATGCAGTTTGAACCACTGTTCTTTGCTTTCCCTTTACTATGCTCCTGTCTGTCCTGACTACTACATTTGTTCTCTTCGGCTATAGTACTTCCCCTCATAGCTGCTCTGGGCCCCATCTCTTGTCAATCTAGGTTAAACTCTCCTGAAATACTACTAGTAAATCTTTCTGAAAGTAATCCAATCCTAGTTTTCTTCAGACATTTGTGAATGTAACATGATTTGTCTTCTCTGAGGGCTTTCCTTCAGGGATTGGAAGTGAAGAAAACAATTGCATACTATTTAGTGATCCATTATATGCCATCAGGAAAATTACTACTTTTAACCTCACAATGATCCACTTCTAATAAGTATCCATTTATTATGTTATAATAATATTGGTACAAAGATTAAATCTTTTGCTTTAATCTCACTAAGGATGCCATTATTGATCCAATATAACACCCAGGTTTGGGATATTTTGAGAGTGAATATCTTAAATGTCAGAACTTCAAAACAATTATCAAAGTTAGTACGGACAAAAACACATAGATCCCTTCATTCAACATACTAGCTAATTTCATAAGTAAACAGAAAACACCTCAAAGCCCTCAAATCTTTGCTTGATTAAAAAAAGACATCATTAAATAAACTTTGCAAAAGGCACAACAGAGCATGGGAATCCAAGATTCATTATAACTTGGAAATATATTGCATTTCCCTTTCATCACTAGGTCAAACTCCTAGAATGTTTTACCTTACAGAATCGTAGACATACCTTATCTCAAAGAGCAGTTTCTCATGGGCAACTAAGACAGAGTATTAAACGCTGACATTGCCATCAACACCCACACCACTCAACTGAAAACAAAATCTCAGGTTATTACTCGACTTCAGAAAGTAGATTTTTGGGAGAAGGAGGATTGAGAAAACACTATTTGCATTAGCCACAAAAATACTTGATAAAAATTGGACTCATGGCTGCCTTCCTCAAGCTTGTCAGTGTGGCACTTGTTCCTCTGAGTTACATATAACATGAGATCACTTAGGTACTTAACAAGGGCTCTGAATCTCACTCATCTATTGCAGCTCAAACAAAATACATCTTAATAAACATTTAACTTGGTCTTTTTTAAAAAAAGACTAATTTCTGCTACCGAGGTACTCTGCCCTTTCAAAAAACAAATTGAAAACAAATATATCCCCATTATTCATAGCAAATAAGACTACTTGGATGAACCAATTTCTACACAACTCCAAAAGGTGCCCTGATATGAACCAAAATACTTGAAGGATATTAAAAGTTCAATTTACATTATTTGGAGGACAGCTTTTACATTCAATCCCACTTTACAAAAATTAAAGCAAACAGCAAATTAACTTTACACTCAGTTTAATTGACAAATGATACATTTACATGACCTTATCCTGTTTAACCCTGAACACTATTAAAAACTCATTCTCTATGACTCAATCTTTCCAAAATTTACAAGCACAATCCAAAGATAAAAGACATTAATTAAAAAAGATTATTTAGTGTTGACAGGGCATTAGCCTAAATTTAACATGCATGACGTATTTCTATTTAGAACAAAAGTAACTTTGAAAAAGATAAAACTCAAAAGAAGTTTCACAAATTCTAACATAAAACGTTGTATTTAAAATTTACAATACCTGTGAAACTGGTTTTCTGAACAGACCAATTACCAAAAACTTTTTTAATATATAATTGACTTTTACTTTCTTTTGCAATGTAACTGAGATATATAATACACTCCTATGTACTGTTTGATTTTTTTTCTTTGTAATGGTAAATGCAAGTTGCAAGCAAATTTTGCAAGCAGCAAGTTGATGTTGACATGTTTCATTCTGTCTCCTTGTAACATCTTTGCTTCAAGGTTATAGCTAGTTTTTTCTCTGCATGTTTGAGATAAACATTTTGGTTTGATTTTCTTTGTTTTACAGAAATGCAGACATTAGAAGAGTTCTGATAACTTTCATTTACTGCTTAATCATAGTTAAATTCAGTATATGACTTGCATAGGTAAACAAGCATCGCTCCTGTAACTTGTATCCATTTTACAAAGCATCACCCTCAATATTGTCCCATTTCTTTTCCATATTTAATTAATTTTACCAACATTTACATTTCCCGTTTGCCATATTTTTCCAGTCTTCAAAATATTTGGGTTGTCATGTTTAGGGAAGTGTTGCCCAAACTGGAAAGGAGAAAAATAAGTACAAATTAGTCACAAAACAAAGAGTTAATGCACTTAACTTGGCAACATATTTGTAATCCGTTTCCATGGTGTTTAAAGTTAAAAATATTTATTTGAAATGATTGCAGAAGGTATGTGTGAAAGTTCCAAAATGCTATTTAATTAATGTTCTTTCCACTTTCCAGAGTCAGAAAAAATATTAAGGATTCACCTCAAAGCTGGAAATAAAATCAAGGAAATTAAATTCGAGGAAGGATACCCAGTAAAACATAATTATGCATAATGTTATTTAATCTATTTTACATCTATAAACATGTGAAAATATAATGAATGGCATCATCCCCCGTACAACTAAAATAATGTAAAAGTTGGCATTTAAAGGAATAAATGCATTTATATCTTTACGTGTTGTAATTTTTAAATTACATCCAGGCAATATGATTAGCAACAATTCTACTCATTTGAATTTTAATAAAAAATAAATAACAAGTACTTACTAATAATGCAGCAGATTTAATATATTAAAACATAAGGGGACATAATAGAGCATTGACATTTAAAAGGTAGAAAAAGAAGCACAGTGGCAGACAGATTAGTGGAAGAAATTTCAGAGCTTAGAGCCTTGACAGTTGGAAACATCCCCACTAATGGCAAAATAATTACATTTGGAAATGATCATGTTACGAGCCCAGAGGACCTCAAAATCCAGCAGCAATAGAGATTCACCAAGACAAATGGTTACTTAAACAAAAATTGCTTTTAGTTTTCTTTAAACATAAAAACAGGATCAAACTTTAACTCATTTCTATTAGCTTAACTTAACCTAACTTAACCCCCTTCTAATTCATGTAAGTAATGTGTATATGTTCAGGAAAGTTCTTTGCTTTAATAGTCCAATCCTCACTCCTCCAAGTTCACTGGTATAAGACAAAGGAGGAAAAACCCAACACCCAACCCCAACCAACCAATTTTCCCCTGCAACCGTGTCTGCCTGTCCCGCATCGGACTTGTCAGCCACAATCGAGCCTGCAGCTGACGTGGACATTTACCCCCTCCATAAATCTTCGTCCGCGAAGCCAAGCATAAGAAGAAAGATACTGTGCACAGAATTTAACATTTATAAATTTTCACCAGGCTCTAGTACTCAAAGGTAAATGGTTGCCCTCAGGAAGGTTCTCGTTGGTTTCAGAGAGATTTGTTGCTCGTTGGACACACACACAAACTGATTCCCTCCGATCAGCCACTTCAGTGTCTTGTCAAAGAAACTTGCCCCATCATAGGTTTTCCAAATGATAACCTCTTCTTCCAGGACATCACATAGGTCCTCTTGTTTCCCTTATATCAGGAGAAACACTCTAGCCAGTCATTTCCTCTTGTAAGGACTACAAGGGTTTTCAACAGGCTGAACTCACAACTCACAACCCATCTTCAAAATGGGGTTTTCAACAAGCCTGCCATCTTCCTATGTTTCAGCCTCCAAAAGCTAATGCAGAACTGTAGAACTGACTTCTCTCTCTCCAAAGATCATATGTTTTATTTTCTCTCTGTTTGCAAAACCACATGACCTTTCTTACAACAGCAAACTGCAACCAGACAGATTGCTGGCACTGAACTCAGTTTCTGAGCCTGGACATCTGTTGCTTTCGCAACAATAGTTCATTTATTCCACAACAACAGTCCAATTAGTCTCCAAAGGCATTCTTCAAAGTTTCTATAAAGTCACAGTGGAGATGAAGTCTCTGCTCATGCATAACTCTTGCATTACAAGTGAGATGTCTTTTGTGAAATGTTAATGTCGGTTTGTGAAGTGACCTACACTAAACCACCCACAATCTATCTCTTTTAAAAACCTATTTATATATAATAAAATATATAAAATAACCCTACAAAGGCATTTTAGCTCTTGAGTTAAAATTCTGTTATAACTAAACTGACTTTGCAATCACTAAAGTGATAACAATATACAATATATAACATGTTATAACAAATGAGAGTTAATATTTTTACATTTTCAATTTTAACATCTTGACAAACAATCTGCAATTACATTACTTGTACCTTTAATATGATTAATTTGCAGATTATATTCTTGTAATATTAAACTCCAATTAAACAATCTTCTGTTTTTATTTTACATTTTATTCAAAAACACCAGAGGATTGTGGTTAGTAAATATCACAACTGGTTCATGAGTGGCACCCAGATACTCATCAAAATTCTGCAGAGCAAGTATTATAGACAACAGTTCCTTCTGAATAATAGTTCCTTTGATGAACATTGAATTTTTTTTTTGAAAAGCAGGCAACAGATGGTCAATTTCATCATCTTTTTGTAACAAAACTGCACCTGCTCCCCCCTCACTGGCAATCAATGCTAAAGAAAATGGTCTGTCAAAATCAGGAGATTTTAAAACAGGGTAATGGAATAGCATCTCCTTTAAATTTTCAAAATCTCTCTGACAAAATTTCATCCACAATCTTCAAAAGATTGGTTAAAGGGAGAGCAACCTGAGCAAAATTATAACAAAATTTTCTGTAACATCCTGCCATTCCTAAAATCCTTTCACTGCTTTCTTGCCATTGGGAATAGGAAACTCAGAAATTGCATATACTTTAGCTTGAATATGTGCAACTTTGCCATGACCAACTACATGTCCTAAGTATGTCACAGTAGCATGTCCAAATTCACTTTTAGCTAAATTGACAGTTAAGTTTGCTTTGGATAATCTTGCAAACAATTTGCCCAATTCCCTCAGATGTTCTTCCCATGTGTCATTTTTTTGTGACCAAGTCATCAATATAAGCATTTGTATGTATCAAACCTTGGATTACTGAATTTATCATCCTTTGGAATGTTGCAGGGGCATTTTTCATGCCAAAAGGTAGCAAATTATATGCATATAAACCAGATGGTGTCATAAATGCAAAAATAATCCTTCCTCTCTCTGTTAGTCACACACATCAGAAACCATTCAAAAAATCCACCTTAGTAAAAAAAATATAGCTTTCCCAATTTAATCAATACAATCATCAAGTCTAAGAATAGGATAAGCATCTGTTTTAGTTACTGAATTAACCTTCCTATAATATGTACAGAACCTAACAGTTCCATCTGTTATGGGTACCAGAACACAAGGAGAACTCCAATCTGAGTTCGAAAGTTTAATAATATAATTTTTCAATATATATTCCACCTCCAGGTCCATAATTTTATTCTCCTGAATGTTTATTCTACATGGGTGTTTTATGGGACATGTTTCACCCACATCATGACAAATCAGATGTCCTTTCTGGCACATCAGGAAACAAATTTTTACATATTTCAAAAGCAACTGCTTCTGTTTTTGTGATTTAAGATGGCCTAACTTTTCCTTCAGATTTTCCAAAATTGTTGAGTTGAACAGGTGCACAGGAACCATGGTTTATTTAAGGTTACCCTCACAAGATTCTGTTTCCATAATCTTGTGATCCAGAACTTCCTCAACCCTGTCAACAACCAATACCTCAGATACAGACTGTTTTCCACTACCATTTTTCCTCATAATAAGGTTTCAACATATTTATGTGACAAACCTAAGTTTTATTCCTACAAATGGAGTGTTTATCACATAGTTAACAACATTCTGTTTTAATCTCACTTCATATGGTCCAGAAAAGTTCACTCAAAGAAAATTGTCATGTGTTGGGAACAAAATTAACACTTTAATTCCTGTCTTAAAATTTCACACTTGAGCTTTCCTGTCAAATAATCGCTTCATTTTACCCTGAGCAATTTCTAAATTCTCTTGAGCCAAAGTCTACACTTTTTGTAACCGATCATTAAATTTAAAAACATTATCCAACAAGTCCAACTGTCTTTGGCTTGGCTTCGCGGACGAAGATTTATGGAGGGGGTAAAAAGTCCACGTCAGCTGCAGGCTCGTTTGTGGCTGACCAGTCCGATGCGGGACAGGAAGACACGATTGCAGCGGTTGCAAGGGAAAATTGGTTGGTTGGGGTTGGGTGTTGGGTTTTTCCTCCTTTGCCTTTTGTCAGTGAGGTGGGCTCTGCGGTCTTCTTCAAAGGAGGCTGCTGCCCGCCAAACTGTGAGGCGCCAAGATGCACGGTTTGAGGCGTTATCAGCCCACTGGCGGTGGTCAATGTGGCAGGCACCAAGAGATTTCTTTAGGCAGTCCTTGTACCTTTTCTTTGGTGCACCTCTGTCACGGTGGCCAGTGGAGAGCTCGCCATATAATACGATCTTGGGAAGGCGATGGTCCTCCATTCTGGAGACGTGACCCATCCAGCGCAGCTGGATCTTCAGCAGCGTGGACTCCACTGTACATCCTCATTAAACCACTTTTCTTTAAATAACATTAAAGGGCCTCTAACCTGAGGTCCATATACAATTTCAAGAGGACTGAAACCTAATGGATATTGCACAGGCTCTCTTGCTGCAAATAACAGTAAATGAATACCTTCAACCCAATCTTTCCCATTCTCCAGATAATAAATACTCATCATATTTTTAAAGAGTAGAATGAAATCTTTCTAAAGCTCCCTGAGTTTCAGGATGGTATCAGATGAAGTGATCTGTTTAATTTCCAACTCATAAATCAACTGCTGAAATAACCTAGACATAAAGTTAATTCTTTGAACACTACAGTTTAGGTAACACGAAACTGAAAAAAAATTCTAAAGCCTTTACCACTGTTTTTGCTTTAATATTCCTCAATGGCTAGCTTCTGGAAATCTGGACGCTGAACACATAAATGTTAACAAGTACTGATTCCCAAATTTTGTTTTAGACAGGGGACATGTCCGACACCAATTCACAACATCCTTCCTCAGAAAAGGCCAGAAAAACTGTTTCAAAATTTTATTCATGATTTTCTTTACACCAAGATGACCACCCAAAGGTGTTCTATGGTCCAAATTTAAAATTACATTCCAGTAAATTCTAGGAATGACCACTTACTGAATCACTGCCCACTCTTTATTTGCAGGAACATCAAGAGGTCTCCATTTCCTCATTAACAATTCACCCTTCAAGTAATATTCACAGGGCATTTCCTTAATCTCCTCCTTATTCACAGCTTTCTCTCTTAAATCAACAAGATCAGAATGTCTTTTGCTGATTAATTAACTTTTCCCTTGACAAAGACAAATCCAGACTCTCACATTTAACCTCCTCCCTCTGAGACTATTTCAGAAGTACTGGATCTTCCTCAGCTCTCATTATTTTCTTAGACAAAGACCTTGTTACACCACGTGCAGAATACATCTTACAATCTTCTACAACTTCATCCTTACTAGGCTTATCTGTTAATCACTAAACTGACCCAAATTTATCCTCTGCCAAATCAATCCTAATAAAAATGAGACTCCTTGCATGGGTAACTTTGAAATAACTCCTATTACAACAGGTCCTTTTACTTATTCTGAATCAACACTATTTTGTGAAGATATATTGACTCCACGTCCACACTCCACACCCCTAATCAAAGTCATCTCTCCTATACCCATCTTTTGATCAAGAGTTCAAACATTCTCCGACAACAGTGATTGGGCAGCTCCAGTATCTCTAAGAATTTTAACTGAAACCTGGGAATTTCCATCCTTTACTGAAACCAAGCCCTCTGACACAAAAGGTTTGAATGCATCCATAACATCCTTACCAGGTATGGAACATCTGTTCTCATTAAATTCAACTGTCTAAATACACGCTTCTAGTAATATCTCCTTTTCTCGTCTCTTTTTTAAACACTAAACAATTTGCAAGAACATGACCAAGTTTCTTACAAAAATGACATACAAATCCAGAACTTCTGTCCTTTCCCACCTTACCTTCATTTTTTTTCTTAATATTCTCCCAAAACCCAGCAGCAATAGATATTCACTGAGACCAATGGCTACATAATCAAAAGTTGCTTTTAATTTTCTTTAAACAAAAACAAGATCAAACTTTAAATTATTACTTTTAACTTAGCCCCCTTTTAATTCTAAGCACACATGTATGTAATGTGTATATGTTCAGAAAAGTTCTTTGCTTTAATAGCACTTCTCAATCACTTCTCCCTTCTCCAAGTTCACCGGTATCAGGCAATTCTTATACTGTGCACAAAATTTAACATTTATGATTGTTCACCAGGCTCTGGTGCTCAAAGGTAAATGGTTATCACTCAGGAAGGTTCTCAATGATTTCAGAGAGAGATTTGTTGCTTGTTGGACACACAGACACAAACTGATTTCCTCCGACCAGTCACTTCAGTGTCTTGTCGAAGAAACCTACCCCATCATGGGTGTTCCAAATGGTCACCACAGAGGTCTTCTTGCTTCCCTTATTTCAGGACTACAAAGGTTTTGAACAGGCTGAACTCAGAACTCACAATCCATCTTCAAAATAGGGTTTTCAACAAGCCTGTCAGCCTCCAAAAGCTACTGCAGAACTATAGAACTGACATCTCTTTCTCTCTCTCTCTCTCTCTCTCCAAATAATCATTTTTTTCCTCTCTGTTTGCAAAACCGCATGACCCCTCTTAGAACAGCAAACTGCAGCCAGACAGATTGCTGGCACTGGACTCAGTTTCTGAGCCTGGACATCAGTTGCTTTAAAGACAATAGTCCATTTATTCTACAACATCACTCCAATTAACACCTTCTTGTGAAGTCTCCATAGGTATTCTTCAAAGTTTCTGTAAAATCACTGTGGGCATGAAGTCTCTGCTTATGCATAGCTCTTGTATTTCAAATTAGATGTCTTTTGTGAAATATTAATGTCTGTTTGAGAAGTGACCTACACTAAAACCTCCCCCCCTCCACATCTATCTCTTTTAAAAACATATTTATATATAACCTGTAACAATCAAGACCCAAAAGAAAGAGCTGTTACACTCCCCAGCAGCAACTGAGAGACACGTAATCCACTGGGTTAAGTTTAACACAAAATTTATTAACAAACTAACAATAATAGAATTGACCCAATAAACTTAACACCCAAATACCAGCTTTAATGGCAACTCTATACAAACAACAACACGGCGTATGTGGAAAAAACCTAGACCATTACAGTCCAAGCTCTAATGCCCAGAAAAAAAACTATAAAATTCCCAAACTAACCAAGTCAGTCATGTCCAGTCTGTCAATCAAGAAGGAACAGCTCATGGATCTCGTCTCCAAACTTGGGATTATTTGTTTCTTTGCCCACTGGTCTTTTAATTTGAGGCTGTATCCTGATGACCGTGGTCCCTATAGGCTTTTAACTTGAGCTTCAAATATGGCAACAACCACTTTTACTTTCTTCACCTGGGAATATTCACAGTGACCTCCTAGTCACTACATGAGTTATAAGCAGATTTGCTTATAATGTTATTCATGTGACTTTCATTTTTAATTTTCACAATATTAATTAATTTTAAAAATTGGAAATTGTTAATTAGTACACTTTTACTACGGCTCCTAGAACGCTTCCACCAGCGTTGTCTCCGCTCCATCCTCAACATTCATTGGAGCGCTTTCATCCCTAACGTCGAAGTACTCGAGATGGCAGAGGTCGACAGCATTGAGTCCACGCTGCTGAAGATCCAGCTGCGCTGGGTGGGTCACGTCTCCAGAATGGAGGACCATCGCCTTCCCAAGATCGTGTTATATGGCGAGCTCTCCACTGGCCACCGTGACAGAGGTGCACCAAAGAAAAAGTACAAGGACTGCCTAAAGAAATCTCTTGGTGCCTGCCACATTGACCACCGCCAGTGGGCTGATATCGCCTCAAACCGTGCATCTTGGTGCCTCACAGTTCGGCGGGCAGCAACCTCCTTTGAAGAAGACCGCAGAGGCCACCTCACTGACAAAAGGCAAAGGAGGAAAAACACAACACCCAACCCCAACCAACCAATTTTCCCCTGCAACCGCTGCAACCGTGTCTGCCTGTCCCGCATCGGACTTGTCAGCCACAAACAAGCCTGCAGCTGACGTGGACATCTACCCCCTCCATAAATCTTCGTCTGCGAAGCCAAGCCAAAGAAGAAGATATATTATGGTATTTTCCTTCTATTATGTTAAAGCAATATGTATATGAAATTATTATACTGAACTCAATAAAAATTATTTAAGAAAAGGAGGTAACTAGGGCAGGGTTGAGGACTTTACCAGAAAGTGGGTTGAAGTTGAGAGAGGCAAGTTTAAGAAAAGAATAAGCAATCTTATTGATAGTTAGCACATGTAGTCCAAATCCCATCCTGAGATAATATTTGACATCTAAATTCAGTTCAGTTTCAGGCAGATACTAAGGAGAGCATGAATCTGTGGCTGGGGAATGCAAGCTGAAATAACTTCATAATAGCTTAACGATCACCTCAATCTTCCTAATATTTGGTTGGAAGAAATGTTTTGCTTATCCACTCTTTGCAGACGATGCCGCTTTAGTTGCCCGTTCATTCAGAGTTTCAGACAATAGAATAGCCAAACATGGTGGTGGCAAGGTTAATTAGGATAGGATCAGTGTGCATGTGGAAATTGACAAGAGGAAACACTAGAAACTGACAGTGCCTTCCTTTATTTTCAAATTATTGCAGCAAAATTCCCAAACCAATACAAAGGTCAAATGCAAATGTAAACTTCCAGAATATTATCAGAATATTTTGTAACTAGCTGCAGTACAAGCACAGTCAAATCACTTAAAGGCTTAGAAATTCAATCAAGTATTTTGATAGGAACATTATAAACTTTCAAGACAATTTATAAAATATTTTCAAGTGTGAAACAAGCACATTTTTAGACAAGTTGTTATTAAACTGCAAGTAAATTTAGGTTGACAAGCACTGTGGTCACGAACAGGGTGATACAGCATGGAATCGGGTCCTTCTGCCCAACCCACTTGGCTGAATTTCAGCCATTTCCCTCTAATCCTTTCCTATCCATGTACTTGTCTAGTGCCTTCAAAACTTTGTCATTGTACCTGCTTTTATCAGTTCCTGTGGTAGCTCATTCCACATAACTATTACCCTTGTAATTTCAAAAATCTTTTAAATATTTCCCCTCTCATCTTAAATCTATGCCCTTTTGTCTTAGACTCTCCTATATTGAGAAAAAGGCTGTGACCATTCACCTTATCTATGTCCCTCTTGTGAGAGAGAGCGCGAGAGCTGGGGAAAAGATAATGGGGGGGGGGGGGGGGTTTAAATGGAAACTGGAAGTAGATGTTAATGCCATCTGGTTGTAGGTGTCCAGGCAGAAGATGAGGTGTTGTCTTGTGAGTGGTCTCAGTCTGCCAGTGGATGAGAACATGGACAGACATGTCAGCAAGGGAGTGGGATGGGGAATTGAAATGAGTGGCTCACTGGGAGATCCATGCTATTGCGGAGGACAGAGCCAAGATGGTCAACAACGTAATCGCCCAGTCTGCGCCCAGTCTCTCTGATGTAGTGGGACTACGAGGTAGGTGGCAGAAATGACAGAGGAGGTTATGTTGGACACGGACCCTGGTGAGTGGTAGGTGAAGACAAGGGGAATCCTGTCATTGAGGCAGAGGGGACCAGGGCAGATGTGCGAGAAATGGAGGATATGCGGGTGAGGGCCGAGTTGATAATGATAGAGGGGAAGCCACATTGTTTGAATAAGGAGGACAATAATAAGTGAGTCTTGCTCAAGTACATTGGAATAAACAAGTTTAGTCGATGATCAAGACAAGGATGGGTTGAATTTTATAGATTCAAATTGTGTTTTGGAATGGAATATGCCATCTTGTTGATAGTAAACATATGTAGTCAAAAGCTCATCCTGAGTTCTTGCAAGGAGCCTACTTTTCAGATGCTACTCTGATACACAAGGCCCCTCTACAGTTGTGTATCTACACTAAAGCAAGGATTTGACCTTTACAAGTATAAAGGGATGATCATCCCTTTGAGGCTTCAACTCCATGCCAGATTTGTCCAGAAGCCAATCTTTCTTTTTATTATATGGCCACAAACAAAATAAAATTTAGCCAAACCTCATGTGTGACATGAATATATTTCACAACGATTATGGCTATCAGAGATCTTCAAACATGGTTTAAAAATTGTTTTGGAATGATCAACACTGACCGTACATGCTTAAAAGAAATTCTGTAGATGCTGGAAATCTAAAATGTGTTCAGAAAGTAGTGGAAATATTCAGCATTTCAGGCAGCATCAGTGGATACCATGAACAAATAATATCTGATCTGTGGAGCATGTCATGGTTCATTGGTTTACAAGAATCCACTTACCCTTGGAGTCTCTGGACTTGATAGAGGAGAGAATTCAAAAGACTCATTTTCCTTATCAGAAGAGTCATTAAGGTAACTGTGTGCAAACTTGCGCTTTAAAGCATCTGCAATAAGTGCCGCTGGATCAGAAATGGATGCTTTCGTTGCTGGTTTTCTCCCCATAGGTGTCCCTCCTGGTGACCTTTGAAGTTAAGATAATATTTTCAAAAAGGCAAGTCTCGTTGTTTGCAAGATTCTGTTCATGGGAGTTGAAGCAAGAGCAGAAGCACTTTAAAAAAAGGAAGTTCATTGCTTAGTTCACAAACTAATTCACAGTTGCTAATAACAAGGTTGAGTGGAGTGGCCAGTATAAGAGTGGAATTTTGATACTTTGGCTCAAGCAGCTTCAGTGATCAAAGGCAGGTAAGATAAAGGTAAGGCTTGTCATTGGTATTATTTTCAGTGGTTAGTGCAAACAAGAAGGCAGTTAGGGTTATACAATGCTCTTCCTGTAGGATAGAGGAAGTCAGAGAATGTTCCAGTGTCTTTGACTGCTCCTGTGGTAAATGCGTGCAGCTACATTTTGCAACTGACCAAATCAAAGATCTGCAGTTCCAACTGGATGTACAGTGGATGCTGAAAATATTATCGATAAGAAATTTAGTGAAGTGGTCTCACAAAAGGTGTAGATAGGGAATAGCTGGATGTCCACTTGAAAACTTAGAAGGTGTAATCTGACAGTACAGGAATTGCCCGTGACCATATCCCTCAGTAACAAGTATAACATTTTGGATTCTGTTTGGTGGAGGGGGGGTGGGGGGGGTGGAATAATGTACCAGGAGGAAGTCACAGCAGCCATGCATCTGCCACTGAGTCTGGCTCAGAAGGGCGGGGGGGGGGGGGGGAGGGAGGCCTAATGTGGGCAAATGTGACATAAAGGAGGACCCATTGTTCAGCATGGCCAAGATGGGCCTGCAGGACTGTTTCAGTTCCTTAAATTACAACAATAAATTACCTTTCCACGACTCTTAGTTTGACATTCTGCAGGTCCTTTAATACATCCATCATTCTGAAGGGCTTTGAGGATTTTTCAATTAGCTTTGGTTTGACAGTCATGGGACTAGAGTTTATCTTCAAAGCTTGGCATTCTGGGTTGAGCTCTTTAGTTGCTATGACTTTGCTTTCAGCATTTGGTGGTGGTGGTGGTGGTGGCGGCGGCGGCAAAAGAACTGGTTCAGTGGCAGTCATTGATGGATGATTCAAAGCACTAAATGGTGTTGATGCCAATTTTGGAGGAGGAATGAAGGCAGGCGTATCAGGAATGCAAAAGCCATTTAATTCCAACTGAGTTAAACCTAGGAACAAAATAAACTATTTCAAAGAGTGATAAATGCTTTTCAACAAATCATAATGAATTGTGTATACACATAATAATAAGACTATGCTTAATCATTTTCTTTTGAAGTTTAAAGGCTAATGCTAGAATTTGTCTGGTGACTTCTCAAGTATATTAGTGTTGTATATTTCCCACATATTAGCGGGTCTGAACAAGGCTCAGTGTGATCACGTGTAAATTTCAACTACTGTATACGCAAGAAAAAAATGCATCAATTATGCTGCTGTACAAATCCAACTTTTCGCCTCTAGTCATCATTTCATTATCAATAAAAATCTTCTGTGCTTGTCAACAAATACATAATCATCTATATAACTTACAAGCAGAACCTGGCCTTGAATCCTGTTTTGAAATTATCATGGCAATTTGTGATCTCAGATGAGATAATTCATGTTCAAGCTGAGAGATTTTATCCAATGCATTTTCATTCGATACATCATGATTCGAAGTAGGATTCTTTCCTTTCAATTGACTTATAGAAGTTGTTGACTTGTAATGTCCTTGCATTGAGCTAATCATACATTGCACTTTGGCAGGGTGCACTTCATTCCTTGAGTGAGATAAAGAAATAAGTTCAACCTCAATATTTAATGAAACCAATTAATTTTCAAAATGTTCATTTTTTTTAATTCTTTTACTCCAATACCTGTAATCATTGTGGGAAACAAAAACTGCAAATCCTGGAATCTTGAATGAACAAAAAGAAGCTGGAGTGACTCTGCAGGTCGGCCAGCATACATAGAGAAAAATGGTCCAATGTTTCAGGTCAGGATCCTTTATCAAGACTAAGGTAGGAATAGGTGAAATCCTGTCTATAAAGGGGGCAGGTACTAGTTTCTCCAAAACTCCCTGGTCCACTCCTCCCTCCTCTCTCCCTTCTCTTGAGTACTTCCCACTGTAATTTCAGAAAATGCAAAACTTATCCTGACATTGTCTCCCTCCACTCCGTCCAAGACCACAAACAGACCTTGCATGTGAAGAATTTTACAAACACATCATATAACATAACCTACTTCTCTCAGTGTATTTCACATGGCCTCTTCTACACTGATGAGACCGAACATAAATTGAGCAACCATTTCGCTGAGCACCTGCACTAACCATTCCCCCACAGTCATGTCTGTCCTCAGACTCATCTATTGCCAGGCTGAGGCTATATGTAAACTTGAGGAATAGCACTTTACATTCCTCCTTGATAACCTTGAACCTAATGGCGTGAACATTGATTTTTTTTTTAATTCAGGAAACCCCCAGTTCTAACCAATTTCAGATTCCATTTCTTCTTTACCTACCGCATTTTCACTCGTTTAACGCGCACACACATATAACGCACATCAAATCATAAATTGTGTAAAAATATTTTCATATAGTGCGCACACACATATACCATGCACATTCTGACAAAAGCAATTTGCATTTAATTGGGACAGGAGACAAAACACATTCCCATAGTCCCAGTGTATGTCACAGTTAATCTCCCAAAGGTGTTAATCCTCCTGCAACACATTAACAAGCTTTGGAGAGGAATCAATTAAATAGATCAAAGACAGGCTTGGGAGTTAAGCAGGATTTTAATTCTGTCATGATTGAAAAAAGCCTTACTTTAAAAGAAACCTCATCTTTTTATTATCTCCTCCCTCAGGGGATGGCTCTGTGCAATTAACATGGGTAAGGTGCAGTGCCCTAGCAAGAATATCCTGTTTCTCAGACTACCATGGCACTCAAGCCAGAGATATTCTCAAGAACAAAATTTTGAATTTTGCCATTTTGTATGTACCAAATTCCCACTCGCTTTAAATTGTGTGCATTCTTTCATTCCCGCTATTACATTCCCAAGCAAACTATGAGTGCGTTCTTTTATTGCTGCTATTACATTCCCGCGCTAGCTATAAATTGAGTGCATTCTTTCATGCATAGATAACATAATCAGCCTATATGGCTATCACCTACATTTGATATAGCCTAATCGGTTTTAAAAATAGGCCCTTGCATTTAGTGCTATCATTGAGATCTAGAGTGCCAGTTAGGTAGAGGGAGAGACCACTGTGTGGGAGGGAGGGGGCAGGGTTAGAGAAAAAAGTGGAACAATGGGAATACTGTATTACTGAAAGACTTTAGGACAGCCTTCAAGCATCCTTCTGTTACTGTAGTCGATACTGACACATCATCCCTGTCACCATTCTTGTCATCAGTGGTGGAATCACCAGCATCTATGCTGGCTTTTCTCAATCCACTGCAGATAGTTTTTGGTGTAATCTTATCCCACGCTCTGGCAACCCATTCGTAAACTTAACTTTTCAGCCGTCCGATTGGAGTGAATTAATGAGTGCCATTCTACATCCATTCCTCCCATTCTGATCTGATGAATGTCCTGTGTTATGAGCCCAAAGGACCCCAAAACCCAGCAGCAATAGACATTCGCCAAGACAAGTGGCTTTCAAACCAAAAGTTATTTTTAAATCAACTTCAAACATGAAAATAGAATCAAACTCTAGTTTAATTCCATTCTTATACTATACTCTATACTAATCCAAATTACCCCCTTCTAATTCTAAACGCACGTGTACGCAATGCGTGTGTAAATTCAAGAAAAGTTCTTTGGTTCACAGTTCAATCTCACTTCTCCTACTTCCAAGTTCTCTGGTTGCAGGCAATCACCATACTGTGCACAGAATTTAACATGTATAAAGTTTACCAGGCTTGGTGCTTGAAAGGTAAATGGTTACCACTCAGGAAGGTTCTTGTAGGGTTTGCAGAGAGAGATATTTGTTGCTCCAGGATTTCCACAACTGAGGTACCACCACTAGTCACCTCAGGGTCTCGCTGATGAAACTTGCCCCATCAGGGTCTTCTAGATGGTAACCTCTTTCTTCAAGCTACCTCAGAGTTCCATTCCTTCCTCTATTTCAAGAGAAACATCAGACAGATAGCACTCCAGCCATCTACTGCTCTGGAACTTGCTTTCATCAGTTTCCCCTGGATTGCACTTTTCAGTTACCAGTCAGTGTCCCACACACTGACTGACTGAGTTGTTAACTCAACTCTCTCTTTTCCAACTGAAACTCTAGACAGCATGACTCCAGCAAGATAATGGTCAAGCATTTTGTCAGTTCAATTAACACCTACTTGTGAAAGGTGCTTACATTCTCAGAGATCTTGCAATGTGAATTCTTCAGTCTTTCAAATAAGATCTGTTTTAAAATGTGTGTAGTATGTGACCTACTTATAAATGCTCCCCAAATATTAATATTGTTACACCTGAATGGATAATTAATGGAATTGAGTGACTGCAGTTTACATGTCAACACACCTGAAATTACTGCAATGTGGGCGATAACAGAATTTATAGATTTTTTTTCTGCTGAATGCTCTTTGTGAGCAGCCATGGAATCAAATATGCCTGGTCTTGGCCTGTAACACCTTTCCACCCACAGTTTCATAACGTTGGAGACTATACAATCTTTCTTGTTGTAGTGCACAATCACAGTATTGGGCATTTTTCTCACGTCAATGTTACTCTTTCAAATATGAGCATTGGCTTTAATTTAGCACCACTTCCAGTGCAACCAAGGACTATGACCAGTTGTAGTTATTGCCAATTTTTGGTCCAGGAGCAGCCACAGTTCTTGTGGCGGGGATGTCAAAGGCCATTGGGACTTCATCCATGTTTACGACGTCCGCAGGTGTGATTTTAAGTTTGCATATTTCACTGGGGACAAAGTTATGATAATCAATGGTTTTTTTGTTCCCAATCTTCTGGAAGTTGCTGACCTACAGTTGTTCTAGATTTTACCAACAATTAATTTTGCTCATGAACTTTGATATCTAGGGGAACCCCGCCTTGAAATCTAGGATGCCTCTTTTACGTGCAATAGTCTTACTTTCATCTAAATGGCGACTGTAGGTACAGCCTGATTTTGTTCTCTATGACTAAGAACCCACAACTTCAAGTCAGACTCAAACTAGGGCCATTTAGCTTTTGGGTCATGACATGAGCATTTTCGTGGATTCATCCTCTCAAGCGCATCTTTCTCTTTCCTCTATTCATGAATGGATAATTCGCCAACCTCAAACTCTCTTGCTGCCACTCTAAATGCCAGTTTCTTCTGCTCTGGTAATAATATTCAGCTTGAAATTAGGGGTGTAAGGTTGACATTTGACTCCTTGCATTGTTCACCTTTAGGCATAATTAGTTTAATTATAATGTTTGCAATCTTGATGTATTCATGAAATTATTAAAATATTATAATCCTTCCAATTTCTATGTAATTGAACCAAACATTTTTTAATACCGAGCTTATTTCTTAATAATTGTCTATAATATGAATTTCTACTGTTAGGAGCCCAGAGGACCCCAAAACCCAACAGCAATAGATATTCACCAAGACCAATGGTTACTTAAACAAAAGTTGCATTTAATTACCTTTAAACATGAAAATAGAATCACACTTTAACTTATCGGTATTGAGTTAACTAACCTAACTTAACCCCCATCTAATTCTAAGCATACTTGTATGTAATGTGTGTGTAAGTTCAGAAAAATTCTTTGATTCACAGTCCAATCTCACTTCTCATTCCTCCAAGTTCACTGGTTGCAGGCAATTCTTGTACTGTGCACAGAATTTAGCATTTATAAAGTTCACCAGGCTTTGGTGCTTGAAAGGTAAATGGCTACCGCTCAGGAAGGTTCTTGTTGGTTTTCAGAGAGAGATTTGTTGTCCCAGGACATCCACAACTGATTCCTTTTTAATCAGCCACTTGCTGATGAAACCTGCCCCCTCAGGATTCTCCAGATGATAACTGCTTTCTTTCAGGTCACCACAGAGTTCCTTTTTGTTTCTCTTATTCCAAGTGAAACATTAGATAGTCATTCCTCTCCTCTTCCATGATCCACAAGGGTTTTGACCAAGCTGAAATAAGAACTAGTCTTCCAAATGGGGTTTTCCACAAGGTTGCCAGCTTGTCCTGTTCTAGTCCCAGCTGCTGTTGGTGGCTGTAACACTGCAGAAGTGATATCTGTCCCTCTCCCTCTCTGAGAAAAAGCCTGTTTAACTCTCTCAGTTTGCCAAACCACATGGCCCTCTTAGAATAGCTCCAAATAATCTGCAGCTTTGACATCCTCTTTCATCTGTTGCCTTTTTGTAAACAACAATCCATTAGTGAAGTCTCTTGGACACTCTCTAAAGCTCTTGCAAAGGCTGTGGAGCCGACATGCCTAACATTAGCAGAGCCCCAGTATTTTAAATAAGATCTGTTTTAAAGTGTTTGTATGTGACCTACTCCAACAAACCTTTCCTAATTTATCTCCAAAAAACATATCTATACACTGTCACACCACCATTAAAATAAACCCTCAAAAAATCCACAAAAATTGCAAACATGCTTCTATTTCTATTATACACTTTTTATTAACCTACCAAATGACCACAATGAAAACAATCTGTGTCCTGATATACCTACCATTCTAAAACACAATTACAGATACATACCTAAAGCGAGTAAAAATATCGCCTTCATCATCAGCTATCCAAGCCACATCAGCCAGAGATGGAACCACATGTTTATGATGAGAAACACCTTGTTCATCTAAAAGCTACGAAGAGACAAAGTAATGCATACATTTATGCATAACTATTTGAAAACAAAATGTATAGAGAACTAAAGTTAAAATTCCAAAAAAAATGACAGTGAACAACAATCACAAGGCACTAATTGGAACCAAATTTCAATAGATTTGACAAAAAGATTTAAAATGAGAAATTGATATATTTACACCTGATGAAAAATACAAGACATGCTTTTAGTTTTCTATTCAAATGGAGTGTCAAAACAAAAATTATAGGTGCTAATTTCAAAGCAATGTTTAAAATGTATACACCATGTAATAATTTACTCATTTATACTAATAAAGTATTATTCACCACCAATTAAGCCCTCTAAATTTCCGAGGTTCTAATCCAGGGGTGGGGCAACCTATCGATCGTCACACTAAACTGTAAGCCTTTGTCACTGGAGGCCCGAGGACTGTGTGCGTGAATTAAATATCTCTCAGCGAAGGAAATACTTTGTGGTTATATAAATACCACCCATTCCTTCAGGATCATGAACTAGGCAGTGAAATGACTGTGTTCACACAGAATGTTCATTGAAGTCTCTCCACATCGTTATAACCAGAAATTGATCATCAATTGCATCACTTTCTGCCCCCTGGCACTCCCTCAAAATGGGCCTGAGACATCAGTGGGAGCTGTCCCATTCTTGTTCCCAGGCCACTCACCCACTGGTGAATGTGAAGCCAGGCGGCCAACAGGGTGAACCCTTCAGAGTGACTCCAGAGCACTCCCTCCCCTCTCCTGAGCCACCGCTGCCACCACCCACCCACCTCTCCCTTGAGCCGCACTATCTCCCCACTCCTGAGCTGCCCTCCCTGCACCACCCCCTCCCCTCTCCCAAGCCGACCCAGTCTCCAGAGAAGACCTCTGTCCCCACTCCCGAGTTGACCCCTCTCTCTACTCCTGAGATGTCCCCCTCTCACTCCCCGTCTTCCTGCTCTCCTGAGTAGCTCAAAAAGGCGCAAAACAATATGTCAATGTGTGGAACGCTGCGATGTTCCTTCATTCCACTCCGGATCCAAGTAAACTTCATTTAGCACAAAGCAAATTTTGTTCACTCTGAAATGGGATTTACCTCACATACTCATAGTTCAAAACAGACCTCAGAGTTCAGAGAAATTAAATAAAAGGAGATAGTGATCAAAGAAGTTGAGAGGAATACACAATAGCTTTTGCTGAGAAAGATTCAAAATGTTGTTTGCAACAAATGTATTTATGTCTACAGTTTTGCAATAAAAATAATTGATACTGATTATTTTTAAAACGCCTGAACTATTTGAAGAATTATTTAAAAGCAACCATGTTTAAATGACAGTTTGCAGCACTCCAAAATATTTATATCTAGCAAGGAATGATTTTTTAATCACTCCTGCTAAATAGTTCATTTTAAGGTGATGTCTCACTATTGACATCAACAACTATGTCACCCAATATCAAAATGCTTTCAAATGTTAAACAAAATCAAGTTTCCCACTGATTGAGCGGCTGTCTGTTTTGGGGTTAGTTATTTTATTTTCATTGTAACTCATTTTTCTCCTTTTTGACTTTTTTTTTTAATTGTGTTATTTTAATGACTAACTCGTGATTTTTGGTGCATTTCCAGATTTGAAGATGCCTTCCCTGACCTGAAATATATCATTTTAGTTTTTTTTAAAGGAATATGGTTGACCTTATTGCTTGAACTTTTTCTGTGCATTTTTTGATAAATTAATGTTAGTTATGTTCATACATTGTACATTACATACTTCAAGCAGAGAAAATCAAATATTTAAATTACATTATGTCTGTATGTGGCCCACCGTTCAAACACACCATTTGGCCCACACATGGTAAAAGGTTGCCCGGCCCTGTTCTAATCATTTAGGAGGAGCAACTTCATTGTGAAAACTTAGGCAAAATCTCATTTACTGCTTTGTCTAACCATTAAGTAGGAAATATCTAGTGGAATGTACGCTTAATTCTCCATGAAGAAACCACACTAACACTTCTATATTCTAAGACGTCTGAGGAGATTTCCCATGTCATTGAATGCTCTATCAAACTTCTACAGGTGCACCATAGAAAGAATATTGAGAGGTTGCATTACAGCCTAGTTTCCAGAAGGCAGCAGACATAACCAGGACCATCACAGGCTCTGACCTCCCATTCGATGAATACATCTATGAGGTTCTAAAAGCAGTAAACATCATAAAGGATTCCCATCACACTGGTCAAAACCTCTTCTTACTGTTATCTTCATGCATATGCAAATAAACAACACTCATTATCTTGTTTCAAAAGTAATTAGCTTAAGATTTAATAGCTCTAATATCTAAGATCATTTATTACATCACTTTCATTGTCTCACTTCAATAATTGTTTTAGAAAAATATTTAATATGATCCCACCAAAAAAACATTCCACCCATGTGTATCAGGCATTGGGGAGGCAAGATACCCTACAACTCCAAGATTATTCCGTATTCAGAGGGAAAAAAATCAACTCATCTGTGATCAAGTTCAAAGCTTTTGAACTTAAAAGTGCAAAGAGGGTCAATTTATCATCAAAATATCAGTGGAAAACAAATTCTAAAAAATGAGAAACACCTAAGCAGAACAAATTAGTAACTGAAGCCAATGAGCATGTATGGATGCACATCAATGGAAGATAAAGCTAGGAAGTTGGAAAGACAGACATATAACGGGGGTAAATTCTTAAAATCTTGGTGCTTACCAGAGCTCGGAACTAGTGCTTCAGGCGAGGAGTAGGAGTCAGAGGAGTCCAGGAGAGGAGGAGCGAGGTGGGAGTGACAGGGGTTAATAAATGGAGGGTAAGGTAAAGGAGCAGCCAAGAGAATGAATGGCACAGAGATGGAATAGGACTTGGAGGCTTTGGCTCACGAGGCTTCAGCGAGCAGAGGCTGAGGTCGAGCTTGTTCGCATTGAGGTAAGGATGGTTAGTTGTTTATTTGTTTCTTTTGCATTTGAGGAAGGGGAGAGAAAAAGAATGAGCCTAAGAGCAGTTTGTTGTCCTCAGTGTCAGATGTGGGAGGTCCTGGAGTCTTCTAGCCTCCCAGACATCCATGTCTGCGACTGGTGTGCTGAGCTGTGGCTTCATTATGAGTTTGCTGCCGATCCACGGGACCAGCAGGTTTAAATTAAGCACAGTGAGGGTCCCGCGCCTTCCGGCATGAGACTCCGTAAACCATCGTGCCATTACTCGGAACGCAGCACCACACGCATGCAGTCCATTAAATGGATGAGTACCCAGCTGTCTGTCTTATGGCTCAGCGCACCCGCCGAAGAACCGCGTCGGCGACAGTTCGCAATACCATGCTGTGCACCTACTCGGCCTGCTACACAGCTGCTTCAACAGTTCTAAAGTGTGTACAGGAATAGAGGATCTTTGAGAGTGTGAGAATAGTTAGTAAAGAACATAGATACATAGATTTCATAAACAGAGGAATAGGTCACCACACTTCAGAAAGGATGTGAAGTACCCAGAATTTTTGAGAATAGTTCCAAGTGATGAGGGGTCATTGTTAGATTGGAGAAACGGGCTATATCCTTGTTGGGGGAAAAGGTCGACAGAAGCTACCAAAGAGATGTAGAACATCGTGAAAGATTCAGATACAGTAAACAAAAAGAAGTTGTTCCTCAAAGGTAGTTCAACATTCAGCAGTCACAGATTCAAACAAATGAACAAAAAAAAATTTTTTTTTTTTTTAAAAGACACAATGAGTGATTACGATCTGGAATTCAGTACCTGGAAGTACAGTGAAAACAAAGTCAATCCTGCTTTTCAAAGGGAATGGAAAGGCAAATGAGGGAAAATATTTGCAAGTCTACATGGAATGAGCAGTGTTAGAATTCATTGTATTTCTCACCACAAAACAAAGTGAACACAAGAAACCGAATGGGTCATTCCAAGCAATGACAATTTTGCAATTAAACAATGTCATAATCCAGGATTGATTCAATTGAAAGTTTCGAGATAATTTCAAGTTATTGTAAGACTAAGAAATTGGCAGGTGTGTCAAAATTTGGTTTCAGTAGAATGATGAAAAAATAATGAAACCTTCAAACTTAACAGTAAATATGATATAAAGAACATGAATATAAAAAAAATTTTCTCCAGATATTAACATCATGATCTCTAACCTGAAAGCAGATTCTGGGCCAACGATTTAACGGAAGAGCTGAACCTATCCTTCGAACGATGCTACGAGATTTTCCATATCGTTTATTTTGCCACACCAATAAGAGCTGTTTAGAAATCACAGACATTGGCAGCCACAGTTATGACATTTTTGTTGAACAGCAAGATATAAATAATATTTTAATTGCAGTGAGCTCCCCCTTACCAAAAGTCTATTTTCTTTTACCTTCCCATTCTAAAATTACAAGATCCTAAGCACAAATTTATAGTTTATGACAACAAAGTAATTTACATTTAAGCTTAAGTTGGTTTATTTTAGTGCCTTTTCATACTGACAGTATCAACACTTATTTTTCCCTGTCTAGATTGGTAGGAGAACGTTGAGCACAAGTGCGCTTCAGGGAGCGCTATTATGCTGAACACAGGTGTCCCTCAGGGATGTGAGCTCAGCATACTCCTGTTCACACTGCTGACCCATGACTACAATGCTATATCAAACTCCAACATAGCCATTGTTTGCAGGTGACACAACTGGAGAAGTGGAAAATCTCATGAAATAGTGCAACAATAATAACCCGAATCTCAACACGGACAAGACAAATGAGATGATTGTGGACTTCAAGAAGACCAGAGGCTACCACCCTCCACTACACTGTAGTCAGTAGTGGAGAGAATGGAGAGCACCAAGTTCCTTGGAATTCACTTAAGAAGCAAACTATCCTTGTCACATCTCCTCATTTGCCAGGAAGGCACAACAGCACTTCCTTAGAAAGCTGAGGCAGGAAAGGAATAATGGCCACTATTCTGTCAATTTTCCATATGAGCTCTATTGAAAGCATCTTGGCAGGTTGCATCACAGTGTGGCCTGGTTGTTGTAAAGCATCAGCTCGGAGGTCAATTCACAGGATCATAAAAGCAGCAGAGAGACTCACTGAGGTCCTTCCCCACCCAGCATCCCATTATTATGATTTTCCATGATCGTTGATTAAAGAGAGCTTGCAAAATCTGTGGACCCCCTACCACCCCCTATACGCCATCTCTAGCTAGTCACATCAGGAAAGAGATAGAGAAGTATTAGAGCCATATCTACCAGGACGAGGAACAGCTTTCTCCCCGCACAAGCAGAGAGACGTCCCCACTCCTGCCAGGAGGCTGAGGTGGCACCGGGCAACTAGGGGCAGCCACTTCACCTCACAACCTATGTGGTGTTTTGGAACATATGCACAAATTGCTGTCACTCTCCCTCTCTCTCTCTTCAATTTCTCCCTCCATCACCAGTGAAGGCAATCTGTGCAGGCATTCCAAATGATCTTTTAAAAAAAAAACGGCTTTGTGTTCATCCACACACGTTTCATTGACGTCACTACAAGAGGAGCACCAAAACAATGAAGTTTGGGGAGGTGTGGCAGTGGGAAGCAATTTGCATGTGCTGATTGGATGGAAGCGATTCCTTCAGAGAAGGAAAAGCAACCATGGTGATACAGGTAGACCCCAACGTTTGTGTGGTTTCTCTGCTTGTGTTATGACCCTATGAATGTTTGCACTGTTGTTGCACCAATGGATTGGACCATCACAATTGGATGTAAAATTTACAAACTTAATTACATTTCAGAGCATGCTGCCACAAAAATTGTTCTTGGGGTACATCTTTAGTGGGAAACTGTGTCCCCAATAGTAAACTACACAGAACAATATTAGTAGTAGCAACTGTTCAAAAGGTTTTGCAAAATAACATTTAATCAAGAGACAAGAATTAAATATTGGGAACTTACTTTGTCAGATGATACTCCAAAGTACTCAAGAACTTCACAAATAAAGTTTAGTAGACGAGACATTAGATGATTTAAAGCATTCACCACAGGAAAAGAACATAGCTCTGTTCACATTGAATCAGAAGAAACAACTCAGAAGAAAAATCTATAAAAGAGAGAAATTTATAAACAAAATTTGAGAACAGAAACAAATTGCAGTGTTATTCATAGCCTTAGTTCTCTGATTATGAAAAATCTCAAATTATTGTTTTTCTTTTTAAAAAAAGAAAAAAATATTCAAGCCATGAAATTTCTTTTAAACAAACTGGAGAAACACGTAAAAATTTTTGAGACTTGAAACCAAGGAGTAAGCAAACAACATCCAACATTTATAACAAGGCCTTTCTGAACACACTATTAAAATACAATTAAAACACTCCGTGTGTTTGAACATATTAAAAAATATTTACAATGAGAAACTGCACTTCATTGTTCTGATCATATATTACAGCAGAAAATACATAACAAGAGAGCAAAGACAAAATATCTTTTTATTAGGTATCCACATTTCAAAGCAATACTGTGTTTGTCTCTCCTTTGAGTTTGATTCTACCAGTGACAATTATTGAACAAGAACAAAACAAGTTATTTGAGACTGCATTACTATTCAATAAGAGTATGGACTTTTTATCTGCCATTTTTCTTGTAGTAATCCCATATCCATCAACTCCCTTAATACAGTAAAATCCTGTTATCTGGAATTCAAGCAACTGGCAACCTCAAATGGCAAAAAACAACTCCTGAGATAAATAAATAAATGCTTGGAATGAATAAGAATAAAATTTTAAATAAAAATTTAAAATTATAAAAGTAAACATTCTCTGTAGTAACAACTTTTGTTGAAGATGAAAGCAAATATTCAGCCAGTGAAGCGCCTTGGCCGTGCTTTGCTCATAGCACCAGTTTGACTGGCTGATGCTGCTCGCCGTTGTGGGTGACTCTCTTAAAGTGTCTCCTTATCTTTGTTTAGTAAGAGTCTTTATTAGTTTTCAAACTGCCCCCCTAAACTCACATTCCACCTTAAGTAATCTCTATGCCATAAGTGCTCTGTGATTAGTAAGGGATTGCTTCAGGTGGTATGCGAGTGGAAAAAAATTTGAAAACCACTGTTTTAATTGTACCTAATTGACTCATTGTGTGTATGGTTTTATAACTCCAAAGGAAATGGGCCAATGACAATTTTTCTCAAGCAAAATATTTCAGTAACAATTGAGTCAAGAGCGGTGGTTCTCAAACCCCCCACCTACTCACATACCACCTTAAGCAATCCTTTACCAATCAGAGAACAATTATGGCATAGGAATTGCTTAATCTGAAATTATGAGTTTGGGGGTCAGTTTGCAAACCATTGGTCTATTATTAAGTATATTAGTAAACCTTTATATGTAAACTTGGGGGGTGGTGTGGCTAGTGAGAGAAGGAATTCATTATCTATTATATTGTTGTAAAGTAAAATCTTTTAAGCTTTATATATTCATGCAAGTGAAGTTTGTTCAGTGTAAGTACAGTATAGTATTTTTGTTTTTTAAACTGTTTACTCTTTATGCAGGTATATTGGTTAGGCATTGTAAAAGTGAGTCTCAAGCAACTGGAAAACTTGCTTTTCCCACATCTACCAATACTGGATACCAGAGGCTTTACGTAAATCTTGAATAAACTGAATGACTAGATCTCCAGTGTCCATGGATCCAGAATTCTTAAGATTTACTCTCTTTTAGGGAATAAATTTCTTTTTTTTTTCAAACTTTATTTAAAAGATAATAAACAAAAACATAACATACAGTATAGAAATAATCAAGAAAAAAAGATTTTACATTTACACCCATCCCACCCTCCCACCACTACAGCCAACTCCCTTAAGGGGAGCAACAAAAAAAAACCCAAATAGATTATATATATATGAAAAGAAAATAAAGAAAATATTATAAATGTTAATAACATTTTTAAGTATATTTAAATGCATATATTTCAAATATGGAGACCACTTACTAACAAAAGAGGAATAATTATCATGTAAATTATAAGTAATTTTTTCCATAACAATACATACTTTCAATTCGTTATGCCAACGTGCTATATTATTCTCAGTATCATCTTTCCGAGTACTAGCAACACATTTATGCGCTACTGATGACACCAAATGTACAAAAACAATTTGAATTTTGTCCAATCCCACTCCCCTTAACGAATACAAATTTCCCAACAAAAAAATCGTTGGATCTAACGGTAATATAAAATTATATAATTTTTCCTAAACTACTTTAATTCCTTATCAAAATGATTGAACTTTAACACAAGTCCAAACAGCATGCAGAAAAGTTCCAATACATGAGCCACATGTAAAACAAGAATTCGAATTACTAAACCCATTTTTTTTTAAGCTTTTCTGGGGTCAAATATAATTGATGTAAAAAATAATTAACCATTCCATATCTTACACTTGCCAATTTAATTACATTGTCCTGACACATATTCACAAAATCATCTTCGGGAGAAATAAATACTAAATCACTCTCCCATTTAAGTTTAGATTTCTCCCAATCTGGTTTATCCATAACAAATTATACAGATTATACCTGGCAGAGAGGAAACCTGACAGAAAAAGCTTATGTGAGGCATAGATAGGGTAAACAGTTGATTATTTTCTCCATGATTAAAAATGTCAAATAATGAAGGACATGTATTTAAACAGAAAGGAGGAAAGTTTGAAGTAGATGCGACAATTTTCAGTTACTCTACATTCTGCTTTAGCCTCAGACCACCTTCCATGCAATCCACAAGTTTACAACTCCTTCTTTCATATCCAATTCTTTGATATATGTCACAAAGGTCCCAGAACCAATCTCTGCACGACAGTGGTCAGACTTCAATTTAGGAAAGCATCCTTCCATTATCACCCACTACCTGCTAGCAGCATGTCAACTTTGGATCCAATTAACCAGCTCACCTTGGAACTCGACCAGTTTACCATGGGAGACCTTGTCAAGTGCCTTACCAGATTTCCGTCCAAATTTTTATTTCCAATAAAAACAGAAATGCAGGAAATAATCAGCAAGTCAGATTACATCTGTGGGACGAGAAAGGCAGATGCATATTTCAGATCTAAGACACCTGTTGCATATTTTCATCGTTTTGGACTTTTATTTTTTAAATTTACAGCTTCTGTAATTGTTTTTCTTTTATTTTCAGTTTTCAAAATAGTCAAATGCAGATTATAATTTTACTCTTGTTATTCTTTGGCTTGGCTTCGCGGACGAAGATTTATGGAGGGGGTAAAAAGTCCACGTCAGCTGCAGGCTCGTTTGTGGCTGACCAGTCCGATGCGGGACAGGCAGACACGATTGCAGCGGTTGCAAGGGAAAATTGGTTGGTTGGGGTTGGGTGTTGGGTTTTTCCTCCTTTGCCTTTTGTCAGTGAGGTGGGCTCTGCGGTCTTCTTCAAAGGAGGCTGCTGCCCGCCAAACTGTGAGGCGCCAAGATGCACGGTTTGAGGCGTTATCAGCCCACTGGCGGTGGTCAATGTGGCAGGCACCAAGAGATTTCTTTAGGCAGTCCTTGTACCTTTTCTTTGGTGCACCTCTGTCACGGTGGCCAGTGGAGAGCTCGCCATATAATACGATCTTGGGAAGGCGATGGTCCTCCATTCTGGAGACGTGACCCATCCAGCGCAGCTGGATCTTCAGCAGCGTGGACTCGATGCTGTCGACCTCTGCCATCTCGAGTACCTCGACGTTAGGGGTGTGAGCGCTCCAATGGATGTTGAGGATGGAGCGGAGACAACGCTGGTGGAAGCGTTCTAGGAGCCGTAGGTGGTGCCGGTAGAGGACCCATGATTCGGAGCCGAACAGGAGTGTGGGTATGACAACGGCTCTGTATACGCTTATCTTTGTGAGGTTTTTCAGTTGGTTGTTTTTCCAGACTCTTTTGTGTAGTCTTCCAAAGGCGCTATTTGCCTTGGCGAGTCTGTTGTCTATCTCATTGTCGATCCTTGCATCTGATGAAATGGTGCAGCCGAGATAGGTAAACTGGTTGACCGTTTTGAGTTTTGTGTGCCCGATGGAGATGTGGGGGGGCTGGTAGTCATGGTGGGGAGCTGGCTGATGGAGGACCTCAGTTTTCTTCAGGCTGACTTCCAGGCCAAACATTTTGGCAGTTTCCGCAAAGCAGGACGTCAAGCGCTGAAGAGCTGGCTCTGAATGGGCAACTAAAGCGGCATCATCTGCAAAGAGTAGTTCACGGACAAGTTTCTCTTGTGTCTTGGTGTGAGCTTGCAGGCGCCTCAGATTGAAGAGACTGCCATCCGTGCGGTACCGGATGTAAACAGCGTCTTCATTGTTGGGGTCTTTCATGGCTTGGTTCAGCATCATGCTGAAGAAGATTGAAAAGAGGGTTGGTGCGAGAACACAGCCTTGCTTCACGCCATTGTTAATGGAGAAGGGTTCAGAGAGCTCATTGCTGTATCTGACCCGACCTTGTTGGTTTTCGTGCAGTTGGATAATCATGTTGAGGAACTTTGGGGGACATCCGATGCGCTCTAGTATTTGCCAAAGCCCTTTCCTGCTCACGGTGTCGAAGGCTTTGGTGAGGTCAACAAAGGTGATGTAGAGTCCTTTGTTTTGTTCTCTACCTAAAAGCTCCTTTGCGCAGGCCCGAGGACAGGTCCACGTCCTCCCCCTCCACGTCCTCCCCCTCAAAAGATGCTCACAAACTCAAGCTAGCATGCTGGAACATCAGAACCATGCTAGATAAGACTGACAGCCATCGACCTGAACGTCGGTCTGCCCTCATTGCACATGAACTCCTCAGACTTGACATCGACATAGCCGCTCTCAGTGAAGTCCGCCTGGCAGATGTAGGCAGCTTCCAAGAACGCGGCGCGGGCTACACACTCTACTGGTCTGGCAAGCCTTCGGATGAACGACGCCTATCTGGTGTAGGCTTCATGGTCAAGAGCTTCATTGCCTCCAAACTCGAAAACCTTCCGACAGGCCTCTCGGACCGAATCATGTCCATGCGACTCCCACTTCAAAACAAGCGTCACATCACCCTCATCAGTGTCTATGCTCCAACCCTCCAGGCGGAACCAGCAGAAAAGAACAAGTTCTACACCGACCTGCGCAACCTCATCCAACGTACCCCTACAGCCGACAAGGTTGTCATCCTGGGCGACTTCAACGCTCGTGTCGGCAAAGACTCAGAAACCTGGCCAGGAATCCTGGGCAAGCATGGCGTCGGCAAGTGCAACGACAATGGGCGCCTCCTGTTGGAGCTCTGCGCAGAACAGCGGCTTGTCATTACAAACACCCTTTTTCAGCAGAGGGACAGCCTTAAGACCACCTGGATGCATCCCCGATCCAAACACTGGCACCTCCTGGACTACATCCTGGTGCGAGAAAGTGACAAACAAGATGTGCTCCACACCAGGGTCATGCCTAGCGCGGAATGCCACACTGACCACCGGCTGGTTCGCTGCAAGCTCAACCTTCACTTCAAGCCAAAGCCCAGGAACAATAAAGCCCCCAGAAAGAGGTTCAATGTTGGAAAACTGCAGTCAGACGAAGCGAGAGGAAACTTCCAGGCAAACCTCAAAGCAAAGCTCGACGTTGCAACCCGCCTCACGGACCCGTCCCCTGAAACCCTCTGGGATCAGTTGAAGACTACCATACTGCAATCCACTGAAGAGGTACTGGGCTTCTCCTCCAGGAAAAACAAGGACTGGTTTGACGAAAACAGCCAGGAAATCCAGGAGCTGCTGGCAAAGAAGCGAGCTGCCCACCAGGCTCACCTTACAAAGCCGTCCTGTCCAGAGAAGAAACAAGCCTTCCGTCGCGCATGCAGCCATCTTCAGCGCAAACTCCGGGAGATCCAAAATGAGTGGTGGACTAGCCTCGCCAAACGAACACAGCTCAGCGCGGACATTGGCGACTTCAGGGGTTTCTACGAGGCTCTAAAGGCTGTGTACGGCCCCTCACCCCAAGTCCAAAGCCCGCTGCGCAGCTCAGACGGCAAAGTCCTCCTCAGCGACAAGATCTCCATCCTCAACCGATGGTCAGAACACTTCCAATCTCTTTTCAGTACCAACCGCTCAGTCCAAGATTCCGCCCTGCTCCAGCTCCCTCAACAGCCCCTAAGGCTAGAGCTGGATGAGGTTCCCACCCTGGATGAGACATATAAGGCAATCGAACAACTGAAAAGTGGCAAAGCAGCAGGTATGGATGGAATCCCCCCAGAAGTCTGGAAGGCTGGCGGCAAAACTCTGCATGCCAAACTGCATGAGTTTTTCAAGCTTTGTTGGGACCAAGGTAAACTGCCTCAGGATCTTCGTGATGCCACCATCATCACCCTGTACAAAAACAAAGGCGAGAAATCAGACTGCTCAAACTACAGGGGAATCACGTTGCTCTCCATTGCAGGCAAAATCTTCGCTAGGATTCTACTAAATAGAATAATACCTAGTGTCGCTGAGAATATTCTCCCAGAATCACAGTGCGGCTTTCGCGCTAACAGAGGAACCACTGACATGGTCTTTGCCCTCAGACAGCTCCAAGAAAAGTGTAGAGAACTCTTGTTATTAGACAATCGTTTAAAACATAGGAATTAGAACATAATACATAGGAATTTGACATCAATCTCTGAAATTCTGTACCCCATAGGATTCTAGACACCAGATCATTGGAGGTATTTAAAGAGAAGGCCATGTCCCGGAATTGGGGGCTTTGACAACAGGCACAGATGGCCTACGGAATCACACTGACGGAGCGGGCCTGGATGGACCATTCCTGCTGGGTTTTTATATATATATATTTGGTGTTCCCTCGAAACGTACACAACAACCTTTCTCTCCTCCCTTCCCCTCTCCTCCTTTCAACTCACCTCCAACATCAACTCGACCTCCAACGTCAATTCAAAGTTAGAGCCAGTAACCAATAAAAGAGGGAGCTATCAGTAAAGCTTCTGGTGATTGGTCACTTAAAGCTGCTCTCTGAAGCGGACCAATGGGGAGCCGGTTCTTGCAGGACTGGGACCAGCGACCCGACCGATCTTTTTCTGCCCTCACTCATGCGGCCTGGCGCGTTTCGTGCTTTAATTACTTTGCAGTTTTCATGTTTGTTTCACGGTTTTAGCAGTTAACAAACAATCGCGAAAATTTGTCCAGAAATCGGGCAAATGTAAATTCCCATTGACTCTGAGTGAGGGTGGAAAATGCGGGGCTGCTCATTGATTCACCGTTTGACTTGAATCAGGACAACTTGCTGGCCTGATCACAGCCTTACTCCAAACATGGACCCGAATCGAACTCCAGTGGCGAGTCGAGAACATGAGAAAAGACGAGACATGGTGCTGGAATGTGGGGCGAAAAGGTCGAGTAGCATCGGTGAGAGAAAAAGAATGACGGTTCGGGTTGAAAGCCTTCATCATCAAGACTGCAGATGCAAATGGCCAGTATAATGAGGATGGAGGAGGAGGTTTTGGACAGGGTCCTGGTAATCCGGTGAGGACCGCAGGATGACAGAAGGAAGGTGCGGGGTGGATTTGGGAAAGTTGATTGGCAGACACCACACAAAAGAGAGGCAAGGGACAAAAAGGGCATCGAGTAGCCACTTGGATTTTTTTTAATATATTTTATTTTTGATTTTCAAAGACTCAATACAAATCCAAACAAACACAATCTCATTCAACAATAGTATATAGCATACAGTCTATTTTCCCTTAGCTCCCTTCCCTCCCTCCCATACAACAAAAAGATTATATAAATTAAACACAAATAACCAAATACCAGTAGTCACAAACCCTTGAGAACCAGAAAAACCCAAGGAAAACTAAAATTAAAAAAAAGATGAGAAACAAAATACAAGAGCTGCGCCACAACCCACTTCATCGATCTCAAATCATTTCACTATTGCCATGGATTGTTGCATTTCCTATATTCAGAAGTGGTATAATTATATCTGTACCATGTGTTGCAGATAGGGTTGTCACACCCTAACTGTTATTGTCATCAGGATAATGTGAACTAATTTGTAACCACCTAAGAATACACCCTTCTCACTGTAGTAACAGTACACTGTGGGGCATATATATATATATATATATATATATATATATATATCTATGGAGTGTGTGTGAACAGTTTCCTGAGATGGTGGAAGACCATCTCTGGTCTCTTCTGTTATTTGAATCTTGCATTTCCAAGTTATTTAAGAACCCTCCTGAGTAACATAGAGACATAATATGGTGGAAGTGGTATAAGAGAACAAGAATAAAGCCATGCAATTGATTGTAAGTCACTGAAATACAAAGAGGAAGAAGAGAAAAAGTAAAATGAAAAAAAAATGACTGGAGCAACAGCAGTGCACCTAGTGATGGACTGGAAGGCTGAAAACATTGTTGAATCACTTTAAAAAGTTTCAGAAGTGCAATTTAGTATTCAAAAGCTATTTTAAAAATGCAACAGCAGAGGAGAAGGCCAGTTATATAATTCTCTAGACAGGGAAGCAAGACCTTGACTTATTTAATAGCTGGGAGCTTACAGAGGTGGAGAATAGTGATCCAGAGCAGATATTTGCAAAGTTTGCTTCTCACCTTGAACCCATTTTTGATCATAAGAGTTAAATGCTATGAATTTCAAGGCTTAATGCAACAAACTGATAAAACTGCTGACAACTTCTTCACTAAACTAAAAATTGTTGTTGCAAAATGCAGATTTAAGGATTTATAGGAAAATTTAGTTGATCAACTAATATGGTAGAGTGCCCATCCCAAAGTGCAAAAGTCTCTTATAGGGAAGGATAGCTTGAAACTGGCTGAAGCTATAGACACTGCCAGAGCCTTCGAAGCCACGAGGATGCAAATGAAATCCCACCCTCAGCAAAGCGAAGGAACGGTTGATGCTATAAAGAACACAATCAGAAAAGTGCAAACCCCCCCAAAACCTACAGGAAGTGTGGCAGACAACACCCCTTCGATGACCAAAACAAATGCCCTGAATGTAGAGTCTGTGGTAAAGCAAACCACTGGGTGAAGATGTGCAAGCTGGTATGAAGAAAACAGTAATATCAGTGAAGAAAAAAGACAAGAGGATCCACCACATAAAAGGAAACAACAATGAGGACTCCGACACCCAGATACTGGACGTTGAATCCATACACCTTCATGAGATGTCAGGTGAGATGAAGGAAGGAAATGAGTTGCACACAAGGATCCAAATACAGAGGACAATCCAGAACAAGCCTACAATATTTAACCTAAAGGTGAAGCTGGATACTAGATCACAAAGCAACGTACTTCCACTCAGATTCTACTGCCAGATGTTCCCAGAGAACATAATATAAGGGTATCCAAAAGATGGTGCACTGGAAATCGCAATTGTCACATTAACGCCCTATGGTGAACCCATGATCAAGCAGCTAGGGAGAGTTAAGATCAATGGCTTCCAAAAGGGAAAGAACATCCTCTGTACATTCTATGTGGTAGATGCAGACGGACCAGCAATTCTAGGTCTGGATAGCTGCTGGAGTTGCAATTGATCTCTGTCAATTATGAGATCCAGTTGAAGAAAATATGCCAAAAGTACAGAAACACACAACAAAAAGAGGAAATTATTTCCACAGAAGTACCTGCCAGGCCATGGCACACATTGGGAGCAGACTTGTTCACCTAGAATTAAGAATGGTATTTAATATTAGCCTGTTACTACGCTAAGTTTCTATTCGTCAAAAGGGCGAAAGACCTGAGAACGTCAATAATCACCTCAGAAATGAGACCACTCCTTGCTGAACAAGGAATACCAGAGCAAGTAATATCTGACAATGGAATACAGTTCACATCACAAGCATTCAGAAAGCTAGCTACAGTGTATGTTCACATCATGCAGTTCACATCATCCCCACACTACCCCAAAGATCATGGGTTCATTGCAAGACAAGTGCAAACTGTCAAACACACACTAGTTAAGTATTGTGAAACGAAAAAAGACCCTTACCTAACTCTTCTATCATTAAGAGCAACATCTTTAAGGCCTGACATGAAGTCCCTGGCAGAACTTCTAAATGGCAAGAGATATAACACAACTCTGCCAAGCAAAACGCACCCTTCCGAAGACCAGGACGAAATCAGAAGAAGACTGGCTGACACACAAGAAGGACGCCAGCATTATAACAAACATTGCCAGAACTCTTCAGAGGGCATCATATTCAAGAGCTGATGTTGAAAATATGGATCCAAGCAAAGGTCATCAGAAAAACTGAAAACACCAAGATCATACATTGTCAAGACAGACTCTGACAATCAGCTGAGGAGGAACAGAATTCATATCCGGCCAACATAAGATGTGATGAAACAGAAAGTTTTAATACTAGCAAAGCCTGCAACATCAATATCAAGTGAAGAGACCACAATCACTAATTCTGAAACATCAACAGAGCAGTTGTCAGGTGAAACACAACAAACTACATCACCTACATGTGTACCAGCAAAACAGAGCCCAATGGTCGCAGCCAAATCGACAAGAGGGCAAAGCAACATACTGCCACCAGTGATATTGATAAGAACTATTTTAAAATAGTTGTGTAAATAAACTAGTGTACAAGTTCAGTTACTTAAGTTGCACTGGAAAGAAAGTGATAAAGAACACTAAATCTTTCTTTATCTTGAAAAGGAAGGACGTTACATAGTCAGGATAATGTGAAATATTTTGTAACTGCATAAGAATATACCCTTCTCTCTGTAGTAACTGTAGTGTACCACTGTTGGGCATATGTGCATCTATAGAGTGTGTGTGTGAACAGTTTCCTGAAATGGTGCAAGGCATCAATAAGTAAAGTCTCTTCTGTTATTTGAATCTTGGATCTTTAAGTTATTTAGAAGCCTCCCAAATATTACAGAAACATAACGCTAACAAATGTGCCATATATATTATTTTCTCCAAGGGAATACAACTCTGAATTTCCATATTCCATCATGTAATATTTAGTTGGGAGTCAGACTACCATGTGACCGTAATACTCTTCCTTGCTACCTTCAAGGTGACCATCACAAACTGAATTTGCTATCTGGACAGTTTAAAACTCATGTCCATAATGTTTCCCAGAAGGTACAATTCTGGATCTTGTGGAAAATCCTGTTCAGAATGTCCCCCAGGTCCTCCCAGAAGGATCTCACCTTTGTACACAGCAAGGTTGAATGGATGAAGGTTCCAATTTCGACACCACACCAAAAGCACATTTACAAAATTTCTGATTTAGATTTGTAATTTTTGTGTTCTGAGGTATAGTTGATGAAGGAAATTGTGTGGCACCTATCTGTACTTGGAATTAATAACTGCTGTCAAGCTGTACCGACACAGGTCTGAGCAGGTCTGTTGTGCCCAAATCCGACTCCCACCTTTCCCTCGCCTTGTGTAAACTTGGCTTCAGGACCTCACTTTGGAATAGGAGATACATTATAAACTTGCATGTATTCCCCCTTCGAATTAGAGTCTCCATGTCAATACACATAGCCAGGAACGTAGTCGGTCCCAAATTATCCCTTAAGAAAGATCTTAGCTGAAGATAGCAGAAGAAAATTTTATTAGACAAATCCTATCCTTTAACCATTCAAATGACATAAGCTTCTCTTGCTTATAACAATCTTCGATACACCTGATCCCCTTCCATACCAAGTGTCCAGGATCTTATTATCCAGAGTCATGGTATTAATTTGTTCTGGGTCAAAGGCACTTTAGGAGATATCCCCACCTTTATTCTGATACATTGATTTATTTTTTTTCACATGTTTTAATATAGGGTTATCTGTTTTCTTTGATATCTCTTTAGTGTCCCATTAATATATAAACTCTCCTGCTATCTTTTCTCCTACTGTGTGTAGTCCAATTTGGCACATGGACTTTTAAAATTTCTCTGCCACTTGAAAGGGAGTATGAAGCACTCCAGTTAATACTGTTTTGGTGTAACAATTCCAGAGAACCAGATTCTTTTTTTTAAACTTGGTTGCTGCTCTGCAATTTACACATCCTCTGCTACAGCTAGAGTTAAATCCTGAAGAGAGCCAGATTCATCTTTTTTTAATTACATTGACAACTACATTGGTGCTGCCTCGTGCACCTTTGATGAGCTCGTCAACTTTATCAACTTTGCTTCTAACTTTCACCCCGACCTCAAATTCATCTGGTCCATCTCTGGCAACACTCCCTCCTTTCTCAATCTCTCTGTTGCCATCTCAGGAGACAAGCTTTCTGCAGACATTTTTTATAAACTTACCAACTCCCACAACTACACATCTTCACACCCAGTCCCCTGCAAGAATACTATTCCTCCATCCCCCATCATATCTGCTCACAAGATAAGGTCTTCCAGTCCAGATAATCTCAGTTGTCCATAAAAATGGCTTCCCCTCTATCACTATCAACTCAGCCTTTACCCACATCTCCTCCATTTCCTGCTCATCTGCCCGTGCCCCCTCTGCTCCAAGACAGAACAAAAACTGGATTCCCCATGTCCTCATTTACCACCCACCAGCTCCGCATTCAACACGTTATCCTCTGCAATTTCTGTCACCTACATGTCCCACCACCAGACACGTCTTCCCCACTTCTCCCTCTCCACCTTCTGTAAGAACCACTCCCTCTGTGACTCCTTCATCCACCTATCCTTTACCACCAATTGCATCCCCCATTGCCACCTTCCCCTGAAGATGTAGAAAATGCCACACTTGCACCCATACCTCCTCCCGCACAACCATTTGAGGCACCAAGAAGTCCTTCCAAGTGAAGCAAAGTCTCAGTTGTGAACCTGGGGAATCATCTACTGAATCTGGTGTTCCCATTGTGATGTTCTCTACATTGGAGATTAGATACACAGACTGGATGATCACTTCACTGAGCACCTTCGCTCTGTCTGCATCAATGACAGGGATCTCCCAATGGCCAACCATTTCAATTCTGCACCCCTCTCCACCGCTATACCTGTCCAAGACCTCATGCACTGCCAAACCAAGACCACCTGTAAATTGGAGGAGCAACACCCAATATTCTATATGGGTACACTCCAACTGGATGGCATTAACTTCGATTTCTGTTTTCTGCTAATCCATTCCCCATTTTTCCTCTCTTCTCTGTCTTTCCTCCAGTTATCCACCCCCTTCCCTTTCCATTCACAGCACCTTCCCCCCTCCCTGTTTGATGGTGTTCCCCCCTCTTGCCTGTGGAACTCTGCTCCTCCTGCACCCTTTTGTTTGGGCACCTGTCTACATTTTGTCAATACCTTGAAGGGCTTAAGCCCAAAACATTCGTTATGAATTTTTATCTTTGCTATGGTATATAGAGTTTGACCCACTGAGTTTCTCCAGAATTGTGTTTTTACTTTAATCGCTGTGCAGACTTTTGTGTTTTATGCTCAGATTTTTAAAACTTGGTCACTGCGCTGCAGTTCGCATGTACTCTCTATTAAAACTAGTTACATCTTAATGCTCTAATTTCCATCAACAAACCAAAAACATACTGAAAGGTTAAATGACTGTTAATTACCCAACTACAAGGATAGAAGAGCCGACAAGTGTTGAAGGCAAGTATTATCCTGTCTTAAAGACAAAAACCATGACACCAAAGCCCCGCTATTATAAACTCCCACTCTTGTAATCTATTGCTCTAACAATTTAGACATTGTTTTCCACCATAATTACTTGTTGAACCTGTGTGCTAAACAAATTTCTATTTTTCCTACCAAATGTGTATAACCTGATCCTTCTCATTAAACCCATTCATTTGCCTTTGTGTCTATCTTTCCAGAATGTGTCCTCTTAGTTTCCAATTTTTAATCCACAAATTGAAAACATTCTGCTCAGTGTCTTCAAATCATTAATATAGATTATGTGGTAAACCACTGTAATGTATAATTATCTGGTCAAGCCTGTTGTATCTCTGGCCCTTCCCCACAGTCTCCTGTATAAAGGTGGCTGTTCCACAGTCCCCTGCAACTCAGTACAGGACAGCCAAACAGGAAGGATATGTTCTCAAGTGAATTAAAGCCTACTGGTTTCACCACAAAAGTCTCCTGAGTGACTGATGGTGCATCAATGTAATTCACTTGAAGTTTTCTACAATGGAGCAGATCCTTAAATCAGAAAAACTGAAAATCGACCCTCAATCACCTGAGGCATCTACCAGCTTCAAACTCTGGCTGCGCTGTTTTGAGGCATTCCTGCAGGCCTCCTCTACCATTGCGTGATTCGAAACGGACAAACTGCAAATACTGCACTCCCAGATCGGCACCCTGGTGTACTCCGTGCCACAATGTTCCAGGAGGCCATGGACACCCTCAAAGGGCAATACCTGTGTAGGTCTATGCTAGACACCTTCTAGTGATCAGAAAGCCACAACCCGATGAGTCAAACGCCGAATATCTCCGGGCTCTGTGAACACTCAGCAGGGCCTGTGAATGCAAAGCCATGTCCGCCGCGGAGCATACAGAGGACCTCATCAGGGACACCTACATCGCAGGGATCAAGTCAAATTATATACAACAGACTTTTGGAGCAAGGGGAACATAGCCTGTGGAGAGCAGTCGAGCTGGCAGATATGCTGGAGGTGACTCTCCAGAACATGGAGGCCTACTCGACCAACAATGCAGCCACCTCATGGTCACCCCAGTGGCAGCCATCCTGGGACGCACCATCACCCCTCTGCTCCACTGACGACCAGACTACAGCAGCAGTGCTCTGCAAAACCCTCCCGACCAGATCTGGTAGCAACCCGTCCACAGCTGCGGTATTCCAAGAACCCCCAAAGTGAAACTTCTGAGACCTGGGCAAGCATCAGAGGAAACGCTGCCCAGCGAAGGATTTGATCTGCTCCACCTGCGGAAAAAAGGGCCATTATGCCAAAGTGTACAAGTCTAAACCCATTCCTAGCAGCGCTGTGTATGGATTGTGGGGGCCGTCTTCCACAACGCCACCATCACCTAGGCATAGCAGCGCCACATTCAATCCACAGGGGCTGCCTACTTGGATGCCACCTTCAGAACCCAGCTGTGCCATGTGCAGGCCACAGAGGACGCCATTTTCTGGATCCGGCAACACTGCGTGTGGTCCCTGGGGGCTACCATCTTGGACACTGCCACCTTCTACTGTAGCAATGTGCAGCAACTCAACCCTAGCCTCCATAACCCTCAACCAGGACAGTTCACACCAACTTGCCAGGTCGATAATGGACATCAAGGTAAATGGCCACATGATGAGTTGTTTGCTTAATAACAGGAGCACAGTTTTATACATCTGGACATGGTGCGGAGCCTCTCCCTCACAGAATTGCTTGTGAACCAGGTCTCCCTGGCATTTAAGTCATTTACAGTGGACATTTGGGGTTTTCTGTATTGTGACTTTAACGGTGCGGGGTACTGTATATGACAAATTTAGACTGATGGTAGTGCCACAGCTCTGTGCTTCTGTACTGTTGGGGCTTTATTTTCAATGTCACCTTAAAAATGTGGCAATGGCATTTGATGGGCCCCATCCATCTGTCACCATTTGTAATCAGCATTTCGATAGGCAACCAAACCACTCACCATGCACGACTTGCAGGCTCTCCACACTTAAAAGTCTCCCCTCCATCACTATTCTCACCCAACTGCAAACTCGTCACCACACTAAAAGCAGACAGCACAGCGCCAGGGACAGGGCCTTCATTCAGGCAGAGGTACAGCATTTACTTAAGGAAGGGGTTATTGAAGCCAGCAATAGCCCTTGGAGAGTGCAGGTGCGGGGAAAAGAATAGAATGATCATTGACTAGTCAGTCCATCAATAGATACACTCAATTGGATGTATACCCTCTTCTGTGAATCACTGACACGGAGAATCGAATTGCCCAGTATTGGGTCTTCTTGACTATCAACCTAAAGTCAGCATATCATCAGCTATCTATCCTCCCAGAGCACCGCCAGTATATGGCGTTTGAGGTGGATGACCACCTCTACCATTTTCTATGGGTCCCCTTTGACATCACAAATGGCATCTCGGTCTTTCAGCAGATGGACACAAGGTGGATCAGTGCAAGTTGTGACCCACTTTCCCATATCTCGACAATGTCACCATCTGCAGCCTCAACCTGCAGGACCATGATGCCAATCTCCAGAGATTTCTCGAGACAGCTCCTTAATCCGACATACAAGGCCAAGCGCACGTTTCACACAACTTGCCTGGCCATCCTTGGCTGTGTCGTGGAGAATGGCATCTTTGGCCTGGACCCAGACTGCATGCGACCACTTCTGGAGCTTCCTCTCCCACACAGCCTCAAGGACCTGAAGAGGTGCCTTGGGCTTTTTCCAATTATGCGGACAAGGCCCACCCCCTTATCAAAGCTACGTCCTTCCCCCTGGCAGAGGAGGCTCGTGCAGCCTTCGGCCACATCAAGCCTGACATCGCCAAGGCCAGGATGTATACTGTGGACGAATCCACCCCTTTTCAGGTGGAAAGCGTTATGTCAGACTTCGCCCTGGCAGCCACCCTTAATCAGGCTGGCAGGCCCATCGCATTTTCACTCACCCTGCAGGGCCCTGAGATTCGACTTTTCAGTCAAAAAAGAGGCCCAAGCCATTGTTGAGGCAGTGCGGCACAGGGGCCATTACCTGGCCGGTAAAAGATTCACCTTGCTGACTGATCAATACACTGTCGCATTCATGTTCAACAATCAACAGCGAGGCAAAAACAAAAACAAATAGTGCGGTGGAGAATAGAATTATCCACCTATAACTATCACATCACACACCAGCCAGGGAAATTTAACAAACCACCAGATGTCATCCCATGGAACTTGTGCCAGCTCCCAGATTGACCAACTGCAAAAACTCCGTAATGATCTGTCACCCCAGAGTCACCAGGTTCTTTCACTTTGTCAAAGCAGACAACCTATCGTAACCCAGCGATGAGATAAGGATCATGACAAAGAACTGCCAGGTCTGTGCTGAGAGCAAGCCGCACTTCTACTGGCCAGATAGGACACAACTCATTAAAGCCACTCAACCCTTTGAGTGACTCATTGTCAACTTTAAAGGACCCCTGACCTCAACCAACCATAAAGTAGGCAAATACTCCTGCTTTCCATTTGCCATTCCCTGCTTGGATATGACCGTTGTCAGTCTTCAAGGTCCTGCACAGCTTCTCCAATTATATACACAGCGACTGGGGGGGGGGGGGTCCTTTCTGAGTGACGAATTGCACCAGCACCTGTTGGCCAGAGGCATTGTCACAAGCAGGACCACCAGTTACAATCCCCAGGGTAATAGGCAAGTGGAGAGGGAGAATACTACAGTCTCGAAGACAGTCCTCCTGATCTTGCAGTCAAATGGCCTCCCAGTGTCCCCCTGGCAGAAGGTTCTCCCACAGGCCCTCCACTCTTATCAGGTCCCAGCTGTGAACCACCACTGACACTACACCACATGAAGTTTTCCTTCCCCAGGAAATCTGTGACAGGGACACTACCGGTATGAGCCTGACCAGTCCACCTCCTCCATGCCAACCCCCAATATGCCTGAGGCATATCCAGATGGACACAAGGACACCATTTCCATTAGGGTCTTGGCTCCCTCAGGGGCCCTGGAGACCACTGCTAATCACCCTACACCCTCCTCACATGATGCACCCGACCTCTTGTATCCTGCATCTGTCCCAATGGAGGGTACACCAGGCATAGCACCCACCCACCAGCACAGTACTGATGGATACAAACAGGCGCCCAAGACCATCCAGGATCCCGCTGCTATACCACAGCCACAACCAGTTCTATGTCAGTCTCAGCAGAATGACCAGACCATATGATAGGCTGAACTTATGACTTTTAAATTGTAAATGTATAACTTTCTGTTCTATTTCACCTCATTGGGTTTTTTTTTAAAAAAACAAGGGGTGAATGTGGTAAACCAATGTAATGTATAATTATCTGGTCAAGCATGCCTATTGGCCAGTTGTACCTGTGGCCCCTCCCCACAGGCTCCTGTATAAAGATGGCTGTTCCACAGCTCCCTGCAACTCAGTACAAGACACTCAAACAGTAGGGATATGCTATGTTCTCAAGTGAATTAAAGCCTATTGGTTTCTCCACAATAGTCTCCTGAATGATTGATGGTGCATCAGATTATAAATAGCTGAGTCACAATACTGATCCAGAGTCATCTCTTCAGTTGAAGATTGCTTATTTTTTGGGGGCAAGTGTCTTATTTATTACCAATTTTCATTTTACGACTGTTAAATTGACCTACATTACCAGAGGCAGGAATAGGCAGAAGTGCAATGGCTCAAATCAAAATAACATGTTTTAAATAATTCATAGTATATACTTCAATTTATAGGTCATGATTCCTCTTGAATGTGGTAATGGAGAAATAGAACAGTTGAATCTGCCTGATAAACCCAGAAAACAATCTATTTTACAATATGGTGGAAAAAGAAAAGGGGTGACTTGCTTCCTCTTCAGTTTTGTGGGTTTTGAGATGACCACTGAGGCCAATGTGAGAAATATAGACACTTTTACTGATGGTGTGGGTATCTTGTGATGCAGGTGAGTAATTTGTGACACAAGGAGCTCCTTCCACTGTGTTGCAAGATTTGTGGGTGCGCAAAAACATGGCCTCAAGAATTTTCACGCAACTTATCAAATGTTTCTTAAATGTTACAAATAATCAATATTACAGATATAGCTATATGAACAGTCTACAAGCACTATATTTCTTGCGCCATTAACTATTTTCCACACGGTTTAACTACATAGTTTCATAATATAGCACCCTGGCCACTTTTCTGCTCTGGATCCTTGAAGCAATAATTGCTTTGTATATAGATTTGTCCCGATTGGCTGCAGTTGCATCATGCTGCCTTTACTGGATACAAATAGAGAAAGAGAGAGAGATTATTACACAGTGCCATTGTATTAGCCTGGAAATTGAAAATCCACGCTGACATTCAAACACCCATTTACACTAATCCTCCATTCCATTTATTCTTGACAACATTATCCACTTTCTCCAGATTCTGCCACTCATCTACACAATCAGGACAATTAACCAACCAATTAACCTTCCAATCTCCATATCTTTTGGATTATAGATGAATCCAGAGCACCTAGAGGAAAATCACAGTCACAGGTGCAATTTACGAACTACACAGTTAGGACATGGTCAGAATTGACTGAACTCTGGCGCTGTGAGGCTGCATTTCCATTAGCTCTTATCACACATATAGTTATTTAAGATTTTGGTTGCCTATATTTTGTTCAATTAATGGTTATAGCCTCTAACTAATCATTTTTGTATAACATTAAGAACTATGGAAATGGTTCCAGACTTCCATTTAAAATGCAAGCAACATCTGGCAACACTGCCCATTCAATTTCCTCAGATTTTTAAATAATTTTTCTCCATCTCCATGAACACCTTATAAAATGTAATATTTTGGACAAATGAAACTTTAGTTTGATGTCTCAAATTACAGATCTGCAATACCAGATAATAATCTATGCTTATTTGTTTAATTGCAGAGTGCCATTTAATGACTCTTGTTTGAGAAGTTATCACCCTAATTATTATGCATACATACAAATGATTGCATCAGTGGTCAGAAAAAACCCATTATCTGCCCATTTTGAACTAGTAACAAGTTATCAAAGAGGTCAAAATGCCGTTGGCAGGACAGAATCTAAGACTGTATACAAGGAAGAGACAAGACACGTTTCATTAAGCAAATATTATTTGAGAAGCAAAGACTAAATACAGCCACACACGATAAAAAAAATCCCCACGTTTTTCTCCAAATACAAGATGTTCATTTACTAAACTGTGCTTTTATGTTATACATCAAATAGCCATGCAGTTATCAATATCTAAAAAATACTGCTGTATACTCAATAATTAATAGTGAACAATTAAGGCAGACATTTCACACATATGTACTCTTCAAAACTAGAAGATTTTGACTCAACTTTAGAATTTAATTAAAGGTTAACATTTGACAATAAATCAAAAGGTGAGTAAAGGACAGTAGATGGAAATTCCATGTAAAATTCAAACGATGGGGCTAATTTCATTCCATGTGGAGAAAAATATTTAAATGTGTTCCTGTAAAACAAAAAGAAAAAATACAAATGTATGCAGAATTGTACTAAAAAAAATAATTTACCAAAATATGACATTTAAGTTTCTGCTGAATTTGAAAGAGGAGTCCATTACAATTTTATAAACTATCTGACACTGACTTCATGGAATAATGTTAACACATTTTTAAATGCTTTCCATTTTAGCTGCAGATGAGTAGAGTGATGTTCACCATGATATTTTCAGACTAGTTTTAAAACATTATAATACAAAGTTGAGCATAATTCTCATTGTTTATGCTAATTTGATGGCTGTGAACCAGAATTATTCAATTAGTCATGCCAATGTCGTGACTGTATATTGTTAGCGAAATTAAATCAGAACAATTTTAAACATTCTGATAAATGATAAATCACTATCTATAGAACAGATTAAAATAATGGCTGTTTAACAGGATTGAAAATAGTCAAGTACAAATTATACCAAATGTGCCAGTCTTATCAATAACACACTAATATAAAAACAAAATTAGTGAAATAAAATTGTATTTCAGGAAGACTACCAATTTTAGGAATATATATTTTAAGCATATCCTTAGTCATTTTACTCCAAAGGAGGAGGTAAATGCTTTTAATAGTTTCTAGAATATGAAACTGTCCTACAGCTATTATTATAATAAAATGATTAGTGTCATGAAAACTCAAAACAATGTAACCATCAAACTATTATTTGAAAGGGTTATTTGTAATTTAAGTGCATGATTTACCATAAATTTTAAAAGTACTACATTTTTAAGATGAAATCATTAGTTTGCTATTTTAAGTCATAAAATTCTCCAAGAAATGCATAATTTATTCTTACAATGAACAAGAAGAATGATATTGCTGTAGTCTTTTGCAAGCAACAATTCTTAAAATACTGTGACTGGTTTTCAAATTTGTTCTGTCAAAATAGGAATAGGGAAATTCCAGGTAAAATTTTATATTTCGACTGAGGTCATTGAGCCAAAGAAGCAATGCCACTGTAACTGGATTTAACAACTGAATTCAAAGCAAATTGTTAGTGTTCCCACTTTCTGTGATCTGGCAAATCATGCAGAAAAACTGCATATTATCAATGATACAGTTAAGAGAGAAATCAGGTGCAAAATGAACTTCCCATTCTAAAAGATCAAATAGCCTACCAATGCCTTGTCTAATCCTAAACACAAATGAAATCTAGGGAAATGTACTGCAGGGGCAACATTCCTTGTAGAACTTATTCTGAAGTCTCAGAAAAGACGCAAAGAAGGAGATAAGAAAAAAAATACACCATAAGCTCTCTCAGCCATTTCCTTCAGCTATTAAACAAAACAGGCATTTATTTAAAATTTTATCTTTACTTCTGTGAGACACTGAAAGAAATATATTTGGGCAAATTTAATTCTTGAAGAGATATTGGATAATTTAGTTAGTGCAAATATGATGAGTGACCAGTATTCAGTTAACATTTCAGCATACTGTTTGTTGTTAACATAGGTGTAACTTTACATCTTTGCAGTTACGAGTGCTTAAAATATATCTGCGCTGATGGTACAGTTTAATTATGCTACCACCACTTATCATTTGGAATGAAAGGAGACATTTCAATCAGCGTACCAGTCCACCTATCCTTGTACATTTCTTCATTACCATTTTACAAATCGAACATTTAAATAAATATATATATATAAAACAGTACAACTCCGATCATCCAAAGCCAGATTCTCCAAAATCCTCATTTATTTGAAAAAAAATTTAAGATAAATAAGAATATCCGAAACAAATCAGAAATCCTCATTCGTCTGAAATTTTTTTCCAGAGCCAAACCGACCCCATAGTTTGAAAAATTCACTCAACCTGAAATTAGAACGATGATTGTCCTCGTTTCAGGTACCTTCCTTCCCTCTCTCATTCCATTTACCTTTCCCTATTAACTTTTCTCTCCAACTCTCCCTCTCAAACTGTGTACCACTGTCTCCCAGCCACAAGCAGTCAGAAGAATCCCTTGTCCAGGTGTCATCAAGGAGGCAGCCTCCCAGGCAGTGCGCGGCTCCCGACACCAACTCCGAACCCTCCCCTCGGACTACTATAGCGCACGCATACTGGACTCCTTGGTGTGCTTGTGTGATAGGCCTAGGGGAGGACTCGGATTCGGGAGCTCCGGTGACTGGGGAGGCAGGAGCCCACTGACTCACCAGTGTTCCACTGGCCTGGGATGCCTCCTCAGAGATCAGCAGCAAGGACGAGTTGGGGTTTGCCATCAACAGATGGGAGATCTCGGTGATCAGTTGCTGCTAGCATTTTTTTGGTGAGCGGGAGGTTTGAGCTAGTGGAGTTATTCTAGTGAACCGGTGCGGACTTGAAAGGCCGACATGGCCTGTTTCCGCTCCGTAAATGGTTATATGGTTAAAACGTAATTTTAATGCTTAAAAATCCTTCCCATGTTGTTTAAAGATTAATACAAGTGATTTGCTCTTGGTACTGGGCTGTTTTTTTTAAAAAATGACTAGTCACCCGAAAAAAGATTGATCTGATAATCGGGGGGGGGGGGGGGAAGAGAAAGAGAGAGAGATAGTACATGTATACACACACACACACACACGTAATGCTGTATGTTTTCTACTAAATGCCCTGAATGTGAGTGCATGGGGAAAAGGCAGGTAGGTGGAGTTAGGTCATAAATTAGATCAGCCATGATCTTATTGAATGGCGGAGCAGGCTCGATGGGCCATTTTTGGCCTACTCCTGTTCCTACTTCCTATGTTCCTATTTCCCAAATGAGTGAAAAAACTACATACCTTTAACACTCTGTGGTACAACAGTAGCTTCCTACCCCTCCCATTGAGGCCATTCAAAAATTGACTGACTGGAAAAGACTAATAGAGATTGAGACTAAAACTGGATTGAGATGGTGTGGCCAAGAACTATCAACATAGTTAAGACGAGGGTAATAATATTTTTAAGAGAGCTGCATTTGAGAACAAGTAATGGTAAACAAGTTAGTAAATTTGGGGGTAAACAAGTTAGTAAATTTGGGGCTACGGGTAAATAATGGATTGTTTTCACCAATGGACAATTGAGAAACAAGAGGATAAAGACAAAGAGGCTTCAAGTTTGAAGCAATACATTGTCTCAATAAATTTAACAACAAAATTCTGAAGGACTTAAGTTGTACTGTGGAGGCATTGAGGAGCTAGCTGCCTTGTAATTCTGCCTCTTATGGACCTGCAAAAAATATTCACATTGCCTCAGATGACTCTTTTAGTGTATTAAGGTTACTTTAGAAATGGAAAAAATACATTGATTTTTGATGCCAAACATGAGTCCACCTGGTTTTTCCAAGATCTACAAATAGGTTGTTCCTTCTTTGTATATTCCATTACTATGTAAGGGAGCAATTCAACAAATCTATAAGATTTGGGTTCAATATGACACTGGAATACCATAAGCAAAATTTGTATTGCATGACCTCATTTTATTTGATTGCCCATTGCCAATTATTTACCACTGCGTTCAAATAAATATTGCGAGTTTTGATCCATGTAATTTGGCAGGATTTTGTATTGGGAGCTCTATGTAATTATATGTTTGACACCTCTAACCTGGTTAATATCAAAAATAAACTCAAATAACAGAAACATGCCTGATACAAATGATCCCTACCATACTAACTTCATTCCCTGTATGATTAACTACTGCAGATAGGTCAAGTACAGCTTAATTCCCACATTTAGGGTTCCCATTTGATTGTTCAGTCACCTACATGATTTCCTTGAAAAATAATAATTTTCAAGGTTTGCTCATTTTGTTGCTTCACACTGTAAGAGCTGGTATCTGGTTAGGGAAAATTACATGTCCTAAAAGTTATTTAGAATCAGCTGTGAACTGCACAGTAGGACGATCAGATCATTGCGATACGCTGCACAAACTCAAACCAACCTTAAAGGAACATAGGGTGTTTTTGAAACAATGCAAGCATGGAATATTTTAAATTGAGCCAAATGTCAAGAATTTTTGAAACAATAAAATTGATCCTTACGAAATGATCTTTTGACATTGTGCTTTTTTTTAAAGATACATATTGTTACCAAATTTTCAGAGTTTGAATAAACTTCATGCAAACATTTGCCCAAAAGGTTGCGAATACAATCATGTTTCTGCTGACAAGGCATGAACGGATCGTTGTGTTACTCAGTCTTAAAATTACTGCCCACACAGATTCATAACTGAATACGGGTATCTAACTGCTGAATGACACTGGTATACATTATGAAAGTGGACCAAAAAAAGTTCATTTATCTTAAAATACAATTTTAAAGAAAACAGCTGGTCATCACTCAAATCTACTTATCACAGTGAAATATTCAAACCTTGACCTAGATACCAGTATAAGGAAACATTCTGCTCTCCTATCACATTGATAAACCTCTGGTACTACTGATGATAAACAGCTACATAGTTACTACCTGGATGGGCTAGTGGGTTGAAATGACTTTCCTCCCAACTTTTGGAGAAGATGCAAAGGGGAACTTTGAAATAAGTTTGTCTAAAAATACACAAATCTTAGAAAATCCAAGTATTAATTCCAGCTCTCATCAAAAGATATACCTTTTCCTTTTTGTGTCTGTCCTTTCTCTCCTCTTCATCTTCTATTCCTCCATTTTCTTCTTCTTTTTCATCGTTTCCCTGATATTTGTCATGTGTCCACTTTGGACTGCTGCTCGATTTTTTGAAAATAAATCGCCCACGTCCTCTTGGAAAAGTACCTCGCCCCCTTCCCCTTTTGGCCCAGTAATCCACCCCATCATCTCTGTCATCATGCTACCATGAAGAGAGAAAAGAACAGGAAATACTTCACCATTTTATCAGATTATGTCTTCTGGAATTCCCCATAATTATAATTCACTCATATAGATAAGAACAGACACATGCAAGCTACCATGAAAAAGTGTATCAAATACTGTAACAATCTATATCACCTCTTAACATATGCACATCTGATTAGCCACATGGAGATGCAGCAGAATGTGGCAGATAAGCAAACTTGGGTGACAGGATAATTCAGGATCAAATCCAGCATCACCGTTAACTTGGAACATGTATGATTGAAGAATTCAACATTCAGAAACCAACAGCAAATTCAAGTATTGGAAAGGAAGCCATTTCTAGTTTACATGATTAGAATATTTCAGAACTGCTTAGCTAAAAATAGGGTCTCATTGGAAAGATTTGAAGGATTTCAACCATCCTGGAACCATGCCTAATTTGATGATTCATGGATTACAGCAGCAACATTAATGCTGGTAAATAGTATTCTTAAAATGTTTGCATTACCTATTTTAGAACTTGTGCAGATTTTTCAAATTCTGCTTCAATTGACAATTCTGACCTGGCATTTCAAATCTTTTTTGATCAAAGTAATGTGCAGTGTCTCTCAATGACTGGAGGGGAACTAAAAACAGACTTGTAATAAAGATGAATGCTAACAAAATGCCAACTCTCCCATCAACCATTTTGTACTAAATATGAGTGTGTACTTGTATGTATGTGGTGGGGCAGTTGGAAGTCGAGAGAAACCTCAGCAAATTCTGAGGAGCAGGCAATCCCAATACCTACCAAGAAGTATTTCTTGCTCTTTGGAGTATATTCAGGATCCCATTCCTCTTCCTTGGATCGCTTTTGAAAATGTGGATTTGCAGTATTAGCAGAAACAGTATTCGAACCAGAGAAAGCTCCTCTGGCTCTCCCTCTGCCACCTTTTATTCGAAACTGCTAAATGTTCAAAGCACAGAAGATGTTAGATATTTCTGAAAACAGTATCTAGAAATATTTCAGAAAGTGGGAAATTAAGTGGGGTGGATGCAAAGATAAAGGGTAGTATGAGAAAATATGAACCATCCTGATTAGCTACCTATTCTTAGTTAATTGAAACAAGGCAATTTACATTGATCTACTTGATGTTCTCATCTTTTCTTTTATGTCCTTCATTTTATTTAATCAGTACATAATTTCAATGCCAGACTTAGAAGATAGTTTGCAAATTAAAGCTGCTGACTTACATATAAATATTTTGTTTCAAGTTAGAAAAGTGTAATTTTCCACTATGTGTATATATATATATATTTAGATATTTAAAGGCAAGAATATAAGACATCAATTTTAGAATTCTGGCTATAATCATAAATCTCCAAACAGAATAACAGATTTACAATCACTTAAAAGGAGACATCATTGTAGATAATGCTCATATATTTACTAACAACCAGAATATCCTTTTTAATGTTCAGGATCCCTGCCTCTGAAAGACTAAAGGTCATAGAAATGCACAGAAACAAGCCATTCCGATCACCATGTCTGTGCAGACTATATGCTAATCAAAACTAATCCTATCAGTTGTCCCTTTATTCCCTTCCCAATTATGTCTGTCCAATTGCCTCTTACACATTATATCTGCTTCCAAGCATCTACAACTCTGTATATAAAATAACCTTTCTACCTTCACAAACCTATGCCCTTTAATATTTGATATTTCCATCCCATGAAATCTATCCTATTTATGCCTCTCATAATTGTACATATAACTTTAATTATCCAAAATTCAGAATATCCGAAATCCTTGGTTATCTAATTTTTTTTTTGATCCAGAAGTGACGTCTGTTCGGCGCCAAAATTTTTTTTCGGATCTCCTCATTTATCCAAAAAAATTTGAAGCCGAAATTATGTCATTTTGCCTCCAAAACATTTTGGATAAATAAGGATATCTGAAACAATCAGAAATCCTCAGGTATCTGTAATTTTTTTTTCAGAACCTCTGAGTAAAATTTCAAGTTTTTAAACATTGGACTTATCTTATTTTGTTCAGGTTGCTTTTGGAGAGAATTAAACATTATTTCATGCTTAAAAAGCCTTCCCTTGTTGTTTGTTGTGTAAACACTGTTATAAGTGATTTGGTGCTGTTGCTGGGCTGTTTTTTAAAAAATGACCAGTTGTCCAAAAGTATCATTTATCCGAAATAGGCCCAGTCCCGACCATTTTGGATAATCGGAGTTGTACTGTACTTCTATCAGCTCGCCCCTCTGCCTCCAATGCTCAAGAGATAAGAATCCAAGTTTCTCCAACTGTTCCTTGTAGAGGAAACTCTCCAATCCTTGCAATCCTCTAGAGGCATTGGAATTTGCTGCGTACAATTAAATAAATCTCACAACTGATCCTAATGCATTTTTTTTAAAGTTTTTAAATGCTCCATTATCTTTTCCAAAGTTCAACATTCTTGCATACTTCTTGAATCATTCACTTAGATCTTGGCATTCAAAATGTACAAAATATATTTATATTTTAATACAGTAAACCCGGATATCCAGCACTTATGGGGATTAGTAGATGCCGGATAAGTGAATTTTCCAGTTGCTTGAGATTGTGTGTTGCATGGTTGGTGAACTAGGTGCACTATTTTTAAACTTCCTTCTTTTTTTTAACCCATTTATTTTCCGCAATTTTTTATTTGCTGGTTGCTTGAGGCTGCAGTTAGTTGAATTCTGGATAAACGGATTTTACTGCACAATACATAGTTATTTATATTCTCGTGTCAGTTTAATGGTTTCTTAATCTACATCTGAAATAAAATAAATAATTTCATTTTTTGGGCAGTGCGGTTGGCGTAGCGATTAGGACAACACCTTTACAGCACCAGCGATCAGGACTTGGGTTCGAATCCCAAGCTGTCGACAAGGAGTTTGTACATTCCCCCTGTATCTGCATGGTAATCAGATTCCTCCCACCATTTGAAAAGTACTGGGAGTGTAGGTTAATTGGGTGTAAATTGGGCAGTATGGATTTGTGGGGCAAAAGGCCCATTACCATGCTGTATGTCTAAATTTAATTTTTTTTTTAAAAGTAAATGACTGAGTGCAACATGCCCCAAGTATTAGACAAATACAAGGATACAAAAATTTCTAGCTAATATTTCCTAAATTGTTGCAGTTTTGTTTGTGAAAAGATCTGAATTTATTTATACATACACCAATAACTTACATGATGCTATTTCACCAAAACAAGGTACATAGATATTATGGTAACAAGCACAAGAGAAAAGTGAAATTTATAAATTCTCTTACTTTAATTTTTGTTAGTTCATAAGAGAATGCAGGACAAAAAACTGCTGGAGAATCTCAAAAGGCCACACAGCATCTAAGGGAAGGGTAACTAATGCTTTGGGCCGGACCCTTTGTTAAGGTATGAACAAAAAGCAAGTAGGCTCCTGAATAAAAAGATGGGGAGAGGTGTACCAGAAGGGGAGGAGAGGAGAGGAGAAGGCTGGGAGAAGAGCAGAGGCTAACAGGTAAGAGGTGGATACAAGTGGGAGGGTAGAAGAGAAAAAAAAAGCTGAGGTGAAAAGGGAGGGAGAAGCTCTGAATGTTGGGGGAAAAAGTTGGGAATTTGGAGGAAAGTAGATCAACGTCAATGCTGGTTGGTTGGAAAGAGCCCAGACAGATTATCAGACATTGTTCCTCCAATTTGTAGGTAGCCTCAGTTTGACAATGCACGTGGTCATGGATAGACATCAATGTCCAGTGATCATAATGCCATTAGTTTCAAGTTAATTATGGTGAAGGATAGGTCTAGGCCTCGGGTTGAGATTCTAAATTGGGGAAAGGCTAATTTTAAGGAAATGAGAAAGGATCTAGAACACATGGACTGGGATAAGTTGTTTTTGGGCAAGGTAAGTGGAACACCTTCAAAAGTCAAATTTTGAGAGTACAGTTTGTGTGTTCCTGTCAGAATTAAAGGGAAGTTAGCAGGCATAGGGAAGTTTATTTTTTTGAGGGAATATTGGGGATCTGGTTCAGAAGAGAGAGGTCTATAGCAGGTACAGGCAACACTGTGCAAATGAAATACAGGTACATGATCCTTTATCTGGACATCTAAAATCCGGAAAGCTCCAAAATCTGGCAAGTGGGGACCAGCGGTTGGGGGAGGCGGCGAGGTAGGTGGCCGGAAGGGGGTGGGGGTGGATATGGCAGCACAATTCGGGTGGGCTTTCAGAAATCCGGAAAAATATGAAATTCGGAACACACTGTCCCTCAAGGGTTACAGATAAAGGATCATGTACCTGTATTTGAGTTTTTAAAAATGCAAGAAATACATCAAGAAAGAAATCAGAAACGCTAATGGACACAAGGTTGCTTTGGCAGACAATGTGAAGAAAAATCCTAAGGGTTTCTACAGGCATAATTAAGAGCAAAAGGATAAAGGTACAATATTGGTCCGCTTGATCAGAGTGGGGTTGGCTTTGTATGGAGCCAAAAGAGATGGGGAGATCTTAATTATTTTTTCCCTCATCAGTATTCACTCAGGAAATGGGCAGAGTTGTGGGAAGTAAGGAAAATAAGGATTGTGGAGGAGGTGGGTGACCCTGGCCATGCATCCCGAGGCGGGGGTGGAGGATCAGGCGGTTCAAGGAAAACAGCCGTACCTGCATCCCAGAGGCAGCAGAGGCTACGAGGTGGCATCAGAGCATCCGGAGCAATACAGAGGAAGAGGGGGAGAGTGTTTGACTGGGAGGCCCGTCGTCACTGGCAGGAGAGAGAAAGAGAACGCGGAGGAGAGAAGGAGGGGGCTCGGAGCCCTTCATGGAAAACATCATGAAGACAATGGAGGTTGTGGTTGAGGCCTCCGAAAAAAGACTAAGAAATGTTTTAAAATACAACACCAGAAATAGGGGAATTCAGGAGAGCCAAGGGGGAGGTATCTGGAAGGCTGAATATGGTGGAAGAGTGGGCCAATAGCATGGAGGACAGTGTAGAAAGGTTAGAGAATGATAAAAGACATGGGGGTAAAGTACAAGCAAAAGATTTGGGATAAACTAGATATGCTAGAAATCCTTAACAGGAAAAATAATATAAAAATTGTAGGTCTTAAAGAGGGGAAGGAGAGGAAAAGCTCCATTGCAATTGAGATATTGGGAATAGAAAGGGGAGGAGAGGAACTTCAGGTGGAAGAGGTCTATTGGTCCCCCTTCCCCAAACCAGGATATTCATAGATCAAAGTATTGATTATTAGATTTGGGATGTTGTGGTAAAGTTGTATAAAACATTGGTGAGGCCAAATTTGGAGTATTGTGTGCTGTTTTGGTCATCTAAATACTAGAAATATATCAATAAGATAGAAGATTTACTTGGATGTTGCCCAAACTTCTGGAACTGAGTTATAGAGAAAGGTTAGAACTTTATTCCCTGGAGTGTAGAAGAATGAGGGGATATTTGATAAAAGGTATTTAAAAATTATGAGGAGGATAGACAGAGTAATGTAGGTAGGCATTTTTCCACTGTGGATAGGTAAGATACAAACCAGAGGATGTAGATTAAGAGTGAAAGGGGAAAAGTTTAGGAAATTTCTTCACATAGAGATTGGTAGGAGTATGGAACGTGCTGCCAGCTGAGGTGGTGAATGCAGACTCATTTTAATATTTAAGAAAAGTTTATTCAAGTACATGGATGGCTATGAACTGGGTGCAGGTCAGTTGGACTAGGCAAAAAATAAGGTTCAGCACAGACAAGAAGGGCTGAAGGGGGCCTGTTTCTGTGCCATAGTGTTGTACGGTTCTGTGGGAACGGTGTGTGGAATTAAAATCATTCGTCATTCAGTGGATATTGCAGCAGACTGAGCGAAGGGATTCAATGAAACGATCTCCCAGCATGCATCCAGTCTTCAATGTAGAGGGACACAATGGGAACACCGGATGCAGTAGATGACCCCTGCATATTCACAAAGGACTATTTGGGGCCTTGAATGGTGCTGAGGGAAGAGTAGTACAGGTGTTGCATTTCTTGAGTTCACAGGGGTAGCTAACTGTTGTAATTTTTATTTTCCTCTCATTTTAATTTTCTTCTGTATCAGACTATGAGGATTATGCTGAATTACTTTTTAAGAATTTGCATAATATTTTAATGTTCAATTTTATAATTGAAATTGCCAGGTACATTTTGAAAACGAGAATAATACTGACATTAGATGTTAACAGAATCTAGAATTCATCCTTCTGTTGTTTGTCTTGTATAAGGATAATGGTGATTAGTGGAAAGGGATGAGTGGACGAGGGAATCCTAGAGGAAGTGATCTCTAAGGAAAGCGGTCATGGGAGAGGAAGGCAAGTCTGGTGGTGTGATCAAGTTATAAGTGGTGTATTGGTTGTGAAGGCTGGTGGGGTGGTAGATGAGGACAGTCTGTCTACTGTCCTTGTAGTATCTCCGTGCAGAGGGGGCCAGGGCAGATGTGAGGGAAATAGAGAAAATGCAGGTAATGGCTGAGTTGATGGCTGTAGGGGGCAGTCACATTTTTTTGAAGATATCTAGGATGTTTTCTGCTATCCACCCATGACTTCTTACCGGTTAGCCTATGTTCCTCCACTGCCCCTTCCTCCCTTTTGTCTCTCCCTCTTCCCTCCACCTTCTAATTTAGGCACCTGCCTGCTTTTTGCTCATACCTTGACGAAGGGCTCAAGCCTGAAACATTGATTAACCTTTCCTTCCTAAAGATGCAGTGTGTCCTGTTTTTTTTCTCCACCATTTTTGTATATTGCACTACAATCCTGCCACCTGCAATCTTTCCTGTTTAACTTCATATGAGTGACAATGCTTTTTGAGGAAATAAGTCATTTGTAAAAACAAATGGGATTGTCTGAAGTCCTCTCCTAATTCAGAGTGATAAATTGTCCATAGCAAGTAAATCTTGACGGATCCCTGGCAGTTGTCACAAGCAGATTTAAAGTTTAAATGTCATTGCACTAATAAGCAATTTTAGATCCAAATAACAATCTTAATTGTCTTGCACATTTTTTAGATTTTAATATACCAATAGTCTCCAGAAACTCAAAACAGCAAGATGACAAATATCTCCACAGCCTTTGTCTGCCTCAAACAATGATTCAATAAATTTCTGTTTTTATCCAAGCCCTGAACTTGGCATCTCGAACTGTCATTTCTTATAGCAAGTGAGTTTTACAGAATCAGTCCTTCTACCCAACTTGTCCATGACGACCAAGTTGTCTACAAAGGTAGTCCCATTTATGAGCATTCAGCCCACATGCTTCTAAAACTTTCCTATCCTTGTACCAATTGTTATGAGCCCAGAGGACTCCAAAACCCAGCAGCAATAGAAATTCACCAAGGCAAATAGTTACTTAAACAAAAGTTACTTTTAATTTTCTTTAAACATAAAAACAGGATCAAACTTTAACTTATTACTATTAACTTAACCCCCTTCTAATTCTAAGGCGCAAGTGTATGTACTGTGTATATGTTCAGGAAAGTTCTTTGATTCACAGTCCAATCATTCACCTCACTTCTCCAAGTTCACCGGTATCAGGCAATTCTTATACTGTGTGCAGAATTTAACATTTTATGAATTTTCACCAGGCTCTGGTGCTTAAAGGTAAATGGTTACCACTCAGGAAGGTTCTTGTTGGTTTCAGAGAGATACTTGTTGTGTTGGACACACACAAACTGATTTCCTCCAATCAGTCACTAGTGTCTTGCCAAAGAAACTTGTCCAATTATGGGTTTTCCAAATGATAACCTCTTCTTCCAGATCACCACCTAGTTCCTCTTGTTTCCCTTATTTCAGGAGAAACATTCTAGCCAGCCATTTTCTCTTGTAAGAACTACAAGGGTTTTGGACAGGCTGAACTCAGAACTCACAACCAGTCTTCAAATGGAGTTTTCAATAAGTGTGCCAGCTTGCCATGTTGCAGCCTCAAAAGTTACTACAGAACTAACTTCTCTCTCTCTCCCTCTATAAGAGAAATTCTGTTTGTTCTTTCATCTCTCTCTGCTTGTAAAAACCAAATGACTTCTCCAGACTCCAAGCCCAAACTTTAAAAGATCTTTATCAGCATTTGAGCCCGGACTTTTCCATTGGCACTTGCTTTTGAAATTCTTTCCAAAGCACTTCCATTGTCTGCAAAATCATGGGGCCTGAATGTCTGGCTTCAGCAAAGCTCTTGCATTTTAATTGAAATGTGGTGTAAGTATGTTTGTGAAGTGACCTACACTAAACCCCCACAATCTATCTCTTTTAATAACATATTTATATAATATATAACCCATAATACTCTCCCCCTACAAAGGAATTTTAATTCAAATTAAAATTGTTTCTAAAATTGCTGAGTTAGACAGGCACACAGGAACCATGGTTTCTTTAAGATTACCCACACAAGATTCTGTTTCAATAATCTTTGATCCATAACTTCCTCAACCCTGTTAACAACTAACACCTCTGATACAGATTATTATTTTTCCTCATAAGATTTCAACGTATTTTTATGTCAAACCTGAGTTTTAATCCTACAATTTGGAGTGTTTTAAATTCTTTTGAGCCAAAGTCCACACTTTTTGTAACTAATCTTTAAATTTAAAAACATTATACAAGTCCAATTGTACATCCTCATTAAACCACTGTTCATTTAACAACATTAAAGGTTCTCTAACCTGATGTCCAAACACAATATCAAAAGGGCTGAAACCTAATGAATACTGCACAGACTCTCTTGCTGCAAATAACAGTAAATGAGTATCTTCGACCCAATCTTTCCTATTTTCCAGACAATAAATACTCATCATATTTTTAAAGAGTAGAATGAAATATTTATCTGTTTAATTTCCAACTCATAAATCAACTGCTGAAATAACCCAGACAGTTAATTCTTTGAACACTACAGTTTAGGTAACATAAAAACTGAAAAAAAATTCTAAAGCCTTTACCACTGTTTTTGCTTTAATATTCCTCAATGGCTAGCTTCTGTAAATCTGGACGCTGTACACAAAATGTTAACAAGTACTGATTCCCAGCTTTTGTTTTAGGCAGGGGACATGTCTGACACCAATTCACAACATCCTTCCTCAAACCAGGCCAGAAAAATTGTTTCAAAATTTTATTCATTATTTTCTTTACACCAAGATGACCACTCAAAAGTGTACTATGGTCCAAATTTAAAATTACATTCCAGTAAATTCTAGGAATGACCACCTGCTGAATCACTGCCCACACTTTATTTGCAGGAACATCAAGAGGTCTCCATTTCCTCATTAACAATTCACCCTTCAAGTGATATCCACAGGACATTTCCTTAATCTCCTCCTTATTCATAGCTTTCTCCCTTAAATCAACAAGTTCAGAATCTGTCTTTTGCAGATCAATTAACTCTTCCCTTGACAAAGACAAATCCAGACTCTCACATTTAACCTCCTCCCTCTGGACTATTTCAGAAGTACTTGATCTTCCTCAGCTCTCATCATTTTCTTAGACAAAGATCTTGTTACACCATAACCATATAACCATTTACGGAGCGGAAACAGGCCATGTTGGCCTTTCGAGTCCACACCGGTTCACTGATTTTGTGCACCCTCTTCAGGCACTGGTCCCGGTAGATCTTAATTCAATAACGATGGGCAAATTCAATGCAGGTGGAATCAGACTTAGAAATGTTTGTAAAACGTGCAGTTCAATACTTCTGGGCACATTCAATACAGGGTCAACTAGTCCGAGAAATGTTTGTGAAACGCATCTTGATTGATTTTATCTATCACCACGTGCAGAATATATCTCACAATCTTCTTCAACTTCATCCTTACTAGGCTTATTTGTTAATCTCTAAACTGACCCAAATTTATCCTCTGCCAAATCATTCCCTAATAAAATTGAGACTCCTTGCATGGGTAACTTTGAAATAACTCCTACTACAACAGGTCCTTTAACTTATTCTGAATTCAACACTATTTTGTGAAGATATATTGACTCCACATCTCCACCAACACCTCTAATCGAAGTCATCTCTCCTATATCCGTCTTTTGATCAAGAGTTCAAACATTCTCCGACAACAGTGACTGGGCAGCTCCAGTATCTCTAAGAACTTTAACTGGAACCTGGGAATTTCCATCCTTTACTTGAAACCAAACCCTCTGACACAAAAGGTTTGAATACATCCATAACATCCTTACCAGGTATGGAATATCTGTTCTCATTAAATACATGCTCCTGGTAATATCTCCTTTTCTCGTCTCTTTTTTAACACTAAACAATTTGCAAGAACATGACCAGGTTTCTTACAACAATGACATACAAATCCAGAAGTTCTGTCCTTTCCCACCTTACCTTCATTTTTTTTTTCTTAATGTTCTCTCCAGACTCAATTTCAGGCTTACTAATCTGCTCCACATTAACCATCTGAAAAAGCTTACTGTACTGAAGTTTGTTGCTTTTTTTAAATTAGGGCATATTCATCTGCTAACCTAGCCATATGTTGCCACAACCCCACATCTTTCTAATCCAGATATAATTTGATCACACTGGGAGCACACCTTTTAATTTCCTCAATTAATATCAATTCTCTTAATCTGTCAAAATCATTATTTATTCCTTTTAAGGTGCACAATGGTCAAAACATACAGATTACTTCAGAGCAAAATCCATACAAGATTGGTTCCATGTTTTCACCAAACTCCTAAATGTTTGCCTATATACTTCTGGAACCAACTCATAAGCTTTCAATACTGCTTGTTTAACAGTATCAAAATTTGCCACTTGCTCTGTAATCAAACTAAAATATGCAATTTGTGCTTTTCCCTTCAATACACTTTGGAGCATAAGAGGCCATTTTTCTTTTGGCCATCTTGAGCTCTCAACAACCATTTCAAAAAGCTGAAAATATGTATCTATATCTCTCTCATCAAAAGGAGGAACTAAATTTACCTCTCGACTAGCCAAAAACCTCTCCCCAGAAGTTATAGTCACACTTCTCTTACCTCCCTCCATCACAATATTTAACTTCTCTAATTCAAGCCATCTGTCTCTTTCAACATCTTCCTCCAATTTTTCATTCTCCTTCCTTCGTTTTTCAGATTCCTCTGCCTCATGTCTTTGTTTTTCAGCTTCTTCTGCCTCATATTGTAATCTCTGCAATTCAAACTCACATTTCTCGCATTCTTCTACCACCCTCTGTTTCTCTCTTTCTTCTTCCACCCTCAATTTCTCCAATTCCAATTCAAAAGATCTATCTTCTGGAAAATTGTCTATCACAACAAATTTTCTCTCACCTTTATTTCACTATAATCCTCTATATTTGTAATTTCTTCTTCCAATGCCCGACTTCAGCCAGCTTTAATTCCTTAGCAATGACCATCAGTTCCTCTTTTCTTTTTCTCTGCAGCTCCACAGGTGATGGGTGTAACAATGGGTGTATTAAGATTCATTGCTGCTGTTTTTCCCACACACACAAGCTTTGAATTAGCTTGGAAAAACAAATTAACTAATAAATCGCAAAAACTCCAAAAGTTTAAGATCTCAAAACTCCAAATATTTCAATCATAAAAGGACGATCCCCCACTTTGTTATGAGCCCTGAGGACTCCAAGACCTAGCAGCAACAGAAATTCACCAACGCAAATGGTTACTTAAACAAAAGTTGCTTTTAATTTTCTTTAAACATAAAAACAGGATCAAACTTTAACTTATTATTATTAACTTAACCTAACTTAACCCTCTTCTAATTCTAAGCAAACATTACATATGTATGTCATGTGTATATGTTCAGGAAAGTTCTTCAATTCAACAGTCCAATTATTCACCTCACTTCTCCAAGTTCACCGGTATTAGGCAATTCTTATACTGTGCAGAATTTAACATTTATAAATTTTCGCCAGGCTCTGGTGCTTAAGAGTAAATGGTTACCACTCTGGAAGGTTTTTGTTGGTTTCAGAGAGATTTGTTGCTCGTTGGATACACTCAAACTGATTTCCTCCAATCAGTCACTTCACTATCTTGCAGAAGAAATTTGCCCCATTATGGGTTTTCCAAATGATAACATCTTCTTCAAGGTCACCATCGAGTTACTCTTGTTACCTCTATTTCAGGAGAAACACTCCAGCCAGTCATTTTCTCTTGTATGGACTAAAAAGGTTTTGAAACAGGCTGAACTCAGAACTCACAACCAGTCTTCAAAATGGAGTTTTCAATAAGCCTACCAACTTGCCATGTTGCAGCCTCAAAATTTACTGCAGAACTGACTTTTCTCGCTCTCTCTCTATAAGAGAAATCCTGTTTGTTCTTTCATTTCTCTCTCTGCTTGTAAAAGCCAAATGACTTCTTACAGGGCTCCAAGCCCAATCTTTGAAAGATCTTTATCAGCACTTGAGCCCGGACTTTTCCATTGGCACTTGCTTTTGAAATTCTTTCCAAAGCAGTTCCATTGTTTCCAAAATCATGGAGCCTGAATGTCTGGCTTCAGCAAAGCTCTTGCATTTTAAATGAGATGTGAAAGTGTAATTATCTGTTTGTGAACTGACCTACACTAAACCCCCACAATCTATTTTAAAGACATTTATATAATATAACCTGTAACACAATCAATATGTCATTTGCATTTTGAAATTGAAGCTGCCTCTTCCACTTCCTCCAGCAGCAAATTCCAATTCTCACCCAGTTCCCCACTCACCTTAAATCTACGCTCTCAAGTTTTAGACCCAGGGGACTGTGACCATTTACCTTATCTATATCCCTCATGATTTTGTTATCCCTCAGTTCCTACAGTCAAGAGAGAAAAGTCCCAGCTTATCCAGCCTCTCCTTATAATAAAAGCCTGCCAATTCAGTAGCATTCTCAGGAATCTTTTCTGCACTTTCTAGGTTCATGAAATCTTTGCTATATCTGGGTGATCAGAACTGCAAGATTTCAAGCAAGATCTTACCAACATCTTGTACAGTTGCAATGTGACATCCCAACTCCTGTACGCAATGCCCTGACTGATGAAGACAAGTCAAATGCCTTCTTCACCACACTGTCTACTCATGTCACTACTGTACATTCAAGCAACTATGAAGAGCTTCTTTAATGCCCACCTCCAAGATGCTGCTATTGGGCATCTCTACAATGATCATCTTAGCATCCATTTATATTCATTGTAGTTTTGTTAAACAATTTGGCATGCATTTCTACATTACAACTGCTGTGTTAAATGATTTTCTTATTTTATTCAGTACCATTTTCCTTCATTTTATAATTCAATGAAAACCAAAATCTTGATTATACGGGAAAAAAAAAATCAAAAATCAGCCCGAACTTAAGTTTAAATTTACAAAGGCTAATAATGGCCAGATTCAATAGTTAGCCCAACGGAAACTTCAAAATTGAAAGAAAATTTAAATTGACTTGTTCAGTTGTTATAAGATTTAAAGTGCAGCTTAATAATCTTGTTCAACTCCAGAATTATAGCACGATGTTGATCTTACAAAATTTCCTCTGGATCTTCCTCGCCCTTGAAAAATTGCACTGTCTGCATGACCTTGGAACGACTTAAAACTACTTGATCCATCATCCTTTTCTTTTCTGACTTCACTATCAGGTGAAGGTGAAGGTGAAGATGTTGATGAGCAACTGGATTGATCCCGATCTTTGTTTCTAAACTTGCTGAAGGAAACAATATTTACAAAAATTACTAAAGACCACAACTTCATCAGACAACTCTTTTTTTTTTACTATCAATGAAACACAAAAAATAAATCAACAAAAACAATTGAAAATAATAATTTTCCACTAACTTATTTTCAAAAAAATTTTAACTTGGTAATGGCAGGTTAGGAACTCTGACATTAAATACAGAGCCATATCAATCATTCAATTACATTCAGGACAATGATGCTTTCATATTTATAAATGTCTGAGCTACTTTGACCTTTTCAAAGTTGATTGGCTATTCTGCAGTTTTATTTGTACTGAAACATATGCTTTTGAAAAAGAAATGCTCATTCTTACATCAAATGACCCGCTTGCAAATTCCAAACTGCAGGTTTGGCAGCCAAACCTCAAGTCCCATCGTGTTGAGCACTGGCGCACCTCAGGGCTGTGTGCTCAACTCATAACTCTTCACGCTGCTGACTCATTACTGAACTGCCAAGATTCAGATCTACCAGAATCATCAAGTTTGCAGATGATGTAACAGTAGTTGGCCTCAATAGCAACAATGAGTCAGCTTACAAAGAGGAGAATGGGCAGCTAGTAAAGTGGTGCAAGAACAACAACCCGAGCCTCAACATGGACAAGACAATTATGGATTCGGGTTCAAAGGTCAACCAATCCCCATTACACATTAATGTTCCTTTGTGAAAAGCACAAATTTCCTTGGTGAGCTCATTAATCTATCCTAGAGCCACAACATCTTCTGATTAGGCACCTACACCTGCTAATGAGGTTCAGGAGGGTAAGGCTACCAGCTCCCAACAATAATTTTTTATAGGAGCACAATTGAGTGTGTCCTGTCTGTCTGGCTGCATCTTTGTGTGCGATGGCAGCTGTAAAGCATCGGACCAGAAGTCAACACAGAGGATCATTAAAATGGCCAATACGATAACCAAATTCGTAATTTCCTCTATTGACAACATTTACCAAGAGCATTGCTTTCATCGGGCTCAAAGAATTATAGACGACTGTTTCCATCAAGCACACAGTTTCTTTGACCCACTACCATCAGGATCATCAAAATAAAGATTGTCGGGCTGGGAAATAGCTTCTTCCTGCAGGCTGAGAGATTGATGAACAGAATCCTGTAACCGAGTAAATCATCCCAAAATATTTAAATTCACTTAAAATTATATCTATGTATATATGTGATTATTACATACTTAGTATTGTATGTCTATGTGTGTGCAGTGCATTGTTCCCAGAGAAACCATGTTTTGCCAGGTTGTATATGAACAGTCAGGTGACAATAAACTATTTAAAATAATTTCTATCACCAGACACATGGAATTTCACAGCAGTTCAGGCCACTTGGCCCACATCACATTGTCCCCTCTCCTCCCTGGCCCACTTTTCACACGGTCCGGTCCCTCTGGAACCTCCACGTTCACTCATTCCTTCCCACTAATCACCGCCTCAGTATCTACCCCTGTGAATGCAAGAAATGCTACACTTGCACCTACAGCCTTCCCCTCACCACTATTCAGGGCCCCTGTTCTTCCATCTGAAGTAACAGTTCAATTGTGAATCTGCAGGGGGTCATCTATTATATCCAGTGTTCCTGTGATGGCCTCCTCTACATTGGAAAGACTGATCACCATCGCTCTGTCCACTGCAATAACAGGAAGACCTCCAAGTGGCCAAACATTTTAATTCCACACACATGTTCATTAATGGCCTCATACACTAACAAACTGAAACTACTCACAAATTTGAGCAACACCACTTAATATTCTCTGAGTACTCTCCAACCAGACGGCATTAATCTATCTCTTTCCCTATCTCCTTTCGTCCAGTTCCCCCCCCCCCACATCCTTCCATCTCCATTCAGAGCTATCCCCTCTCCCTAGCACTTTTCAGCTTTTTTCACTTCTACCCTCCCATCCACATGACCTCCTAACTGTTAGGCTGTACTCTTCCCTCTGCACTTTTCTCCCTACTCTTTCCCCCTCCCCCCCTTTTATGCAAGCACCTGCTGCTTTTTGTTCATACCTTGCTCAGGCCCTAAACATCGTCTCCTATGGATGCTGTGTGACCTGCTGAGTTTCTCCAGCTCTTTTGTCTATTCCCCTACATATCAGCATCTGCAGACTTTACTGTTTTAACACCCATATTTAAAAGTTTAAAAAATACAATCTCACCTGCCCTCCTTGAAAGTTTTGAAATCTTTGTACTCTTTTTGGTCTTTCCCTGATTTTTCTAAGGAAAGTTTCTTTGATGTACTGGATTCTCGTGAACCCTCACGTTCTTTACTTTTCTCTTTTCTACGTCGATCAATATCATGGCGCAAGTCAGCTGCATCACATTTCAACTTTTTTTCTGCCTAATTATTTTTGAAAAAAGAACACTGAAGCCATAAGCAATACATAAGGAAAACCTTTCATGTGCCTGGTATTAGATGAAAATTACACATTTACATTTATTTTAAAATAAAGATCTGATAAATGCAGTGTAGGATTTTACAAACACTGCATGTGGCTTAATTTTATTATGGTACCCTTAAAATTAATATATAATACCACAATTTACTATGGTTAATTGCACAAAATTAGGAACATGCAGAATCCTTTTAAACTGCACAAATTTATCCAACAATCAAGTGAGATATCTAATAATCAAAGATGTTCACAAGATACTACAATCACTGGACAAAGAGTCTGAAAGGTGACTTGGTTTAGGAATCAGCACAAGGAGGTATATCGGCTTTGATGAGAGGCAGTCAAGATACAAGTTTCAATTTTTTGTCATTGTAATAAAACAATGTCATATTGCAGGAAATTGCTTTTGCCTGCTCTAAGGCAGACAGATTCACCATCGGTAGAAATTGCCTGAAACACCTCTTACAGTCAGAGAAAGAAAAGCAAAAGAGAACCCCCAGAGTCACCTAGTGTCCATAGATTCACTTTCATAGCCCATATTTACAAATTGCAGGAATTAATTTATAGATATTTTCGCTAAACTGAGATAACCTCGTTAATCTCCTTCTAAGAATTTTTAGAAAGTAAATGGTTAGAACCATGTGGTGGGTGGTGTCTTCTTGGAAATCAGGTTTCTTTACTTTCTCTTATTTCTTTTCTTGTTTTTTTTCCTATCATTATTTCTTTCTTTTTTTTTAATTTGGCGATTTTTTTTGCTGGGGAGAGGGGGTTGGGAGTTTTATTCCATCATGCATAATGGAAATGACATTAATATTTGATTATTGTATTTTGCTACTAATACATATATGGATAAAAAATTTAAATAAAATACTCCAAAAAAGGGAAGGGGCTGAAGAGGTGTCAAGAGGTGACAAGATTCTGCAGATATGAAGGTAGGAGGGATAATAAGACATGTGGGGAGGAATGTAGGAACCGAGGGAAGGGGATGTGAGGGGGTGCTGTTGGAGAAAAATAGAAAGGAAGCAGACAAAAGGACAGATGGAAACAATGAAACTGGATTAAGGGGTTACCACAACTTGGAAAACCCAAGTAACCTTCCTCCCCGATCCGGTTCCACTGTTCTAGGATACCCAAGAGAAATATAACATGTTGTTCAATTTTAAACTTCGCCTAACCTCGGCCTATGACAAACATGTCAGCATGCGAATGGTGAATGGAATTAAAGTGTCTGGCAACCAGGAGTTTCTGATTGCACCCAACAAAAATCCTGTGCTTGATGAAATGATCACCTAATCTGCATTTGTAGAGGACTCATATGAGATAACAAGAGATTAAATAAATTAGAAGGCACAATCAAACCACTAGCATTGATTGAGGGTTAATTAACAATTAGAAACCAGTGGAAAAATAAACAGGCTTTTTAGGATTGGCAGGCTGTGACTGGTGCATTGCCTCAGGGAATGTCTGAGGCCCAGACTGTGTTTTTAATTTATATAAAGACCCCAACAATGAAGACGCTGTTTACATCCGGTACCGCACGGATGGCAGTCTCTTCAATCTGAGGCGCCTGCAAGCTCACACCAAGACACAAGAGAAACTTGTCCGTGAACTACTCTTTGCAGATGATGCCGCTTTAGTTGCCCATTCAGAGCCAGCTCTTCAGCGCTTGACGTCCTGCTTTGCGGAAACTGCCAAAATGTTTGGCCTGGAAGTCAGCCTGAAGAAAACTGAGGTCCTCCATCAGCCAGCTCCCCACCATGACTACCAGCCCCCCCACATCTCCATCGGGCACACAAAACTCAAAACGGTCAACCAGTTTACCTATCTCGGCTGCACCATTTCATCAGATGCAAGGATCGACAATGAGATAGACAACAGACTCGCCAAGGCAAATAGCGCCTTTGGAAGACTACACAAAAGAGTCTGGAAAAACAACCAACTGAAAAACCTCACAAAGATAAGCGTATACAGAGCCGTTGTCATACCCACACTCCTGTTCGGCTCCGAATCATGGGTCCTCTACCGGCACCACCTACGGCTCCTAGAACGCTTCCACCAGCGTTGTCTCCGCTCCATCCTCAACATCCATTGGAGCGCTCACACCCCTAACGTCGAGGTACTCGAGATGGCAGAGGTCGACAGCATCGAGTCCACGCTGCTGAAGATCCAGCTGCGCTGGATGGGTCACGTCTCCAGAATGGAGGACCATCGCCTTCCCAAGATCGTATTATATGGCGAGCTCTCCACTGGCCACCGTGACAGAGGTGCACCAAAGAAAAGGTACAAGGACTGCCTAAAGAAATCTCTTGGTGCCTGCCACATTGACCACCGCCAGTGGGCTGATAACGCCTCAAACCGTGCATCTTGGCGCCTCACAGTTTGGCGGGCAGCAGCCTCCTTTGAAGAAGACCGCAGAGCCCACCTCACTGACAAAAGGCAAAGGAGGAAAAACCCAACACCCAACCCCAACCAACCAATTTTCCCTTGCAACCGCTGCAATCGTGTCTGCCTGTCCCGCATCGGACTGGTCAGCCACAAACGAGCCTGCAGCTGACGTGGACTTTTTACCCCCTCCATAAATCTTCGTCCGCGAAGCCAAGCCAAAGAAAGTAAATTAATTAGCTGACGGATGTAAATATAACATATCCAAGTGTACTAATAGTACAAAATTAGAGATTAGCAAATTTTTGGAATTCTCTAGAGGGCTGTGGAGGTTTAGTGCTGAGCTCATTCAGGAAAGGCATCAATAGATTTTTAGATTTTAAGGAAATTGAGGCATATGTATGGGATTGCCAAATCTCACATGGCCAACCTGTCTGCTCCCATTTGCCTGGAGATGGGAGTTTCAAAGGATGTTAGACCTCTTTTCATAATGAAACCGTCAGTGACACTGAAATAAACTAACTAGAAATACTTCTAAAACATGAAGTATAAACATGTTAAACTGTTGGGACAAGCTTTTTGGATTAAATACTCTTTTCCAACAATCTTACCCAGAACATATTGCTGTCAAAAATCCACAAAAATAAAATATTTAAAACTTAGACAATAAAATTGAAACACAAAATGTTCACCTTTCGGTTCTCTTCCTTAGAGTTTATATCTTCCTCTGTGATGTGAGTATGTTTTCGTAGAGAGGTGGGGGAAATATCAATTCTCCTAAAAGTCAACAATAATGCATGAATAACCAATGTCAGAGCAAAAACTAAGCTGCAATCTTCCTTTTATGACAAATGCACCCTCAACCCTCTAGGCAATGTAATCGTCAGCTTGTTCAGGATGACACTTACACTGAGAAATAAACTGCAGTTTATTACGACAAATAAATTGTTTTTCAAAAATAAATCCTTATTGAACAGATATTAAAAAAAATTCAGTAAGGCATTTGATAAGGTTCCCCGTGCAAGGCTCATTCAGAAATTAAGATGGCATGGAGCCCAAGGAGGCCTTACTTTGTGGATACAGAAATGGCTTGCCCAGAGAAGGCAGAGGATGGTTCGTATTCTGCAGAGAGGTCGGTAACTATTGTTGTTCTGCAGGGATCTGTTCTGGGACCCTTCCTCTTTGGTACTTTTATAAATGACCTGAATAATAGAGTGGAAGGGTCCCAGAACAGATCCCTGCAGAACAACAATGGTTACTGACCTTCCTTCAAGTGGGTGGTGTTGTGGATAGTATGGAGGATTTGGCAGAGATTACAAAGGGACATTGATAGGAAGTGCTGAGATGTGGCATATGGAGCTTAACCCATTTTCGTACATCAAATATGATGGTGGAATACAATGTTAATAGGAGGACTCTGAATAGTGTGGACAAACTAAAAGACCTTGAAGTCCGTGTCCATTAGACACTCAAAGCTGCTGCAGTTGATGGCGTTGTTAAAAAGGCATATGGTGTGTTGGCCTTCATTAACTGTTGGATCAAGTTCAAGAGCTGTGAGATAATGTTAAAGCTATTCAAGAACTTGGTTAGACCCCCATTTGGAACATTATGTTCAGTTCTGGTCACCTCATTACAAGAAAGATGGGGAAGCTATAGAGAGGGTACAGAGGAGATTTACAAGGATGTTGCCTGGATTGCCGCATGAGGATAGTTTGAGTGAAAAGTCTTTTCTTCCTGGATCAACAGAGGATGAGAGGTGACCTGATAAGAGGTGTAAAAGATGAGAGCCATTGAACAAAGGGGCACAGTTTTAAGGTGTTTGGGAGAAAGTATGGGGGTGGGGGGGATGTAAGAGACAGATTCCGTCCACCCCAGAGTGGTGGATGCATGGAATGAGCTGCCGGCCACAGTGGAAGTACATTAGTATGCAGTATGGATTTCCTCAGCAGTTGTTAGAGCAGATAATTAGGTCAGCACAATATCTTCTGTTATGTAACAATTAGCTTCTTATTGTCCATGAGTTTTCCCAATTTCGATAAAGTGAACAATATTAAGTACAGTATGAAATGTTACACCTGTGGATTTCAGGACTTTTCTGTTTAGTTCCATGATCTTCTGCTGTCTTCTGATACATTGTAAAGCGCTCATTTAGGGTCATTCCTGTTGACTTGAAATAGTGCTCTGTTGATTTTAGAGGAGAAATATTTTTCAGTTAGTTCAATTTCATATCAGACACTGTGTTTTTGAAGATGTGTTAGAGTGTGTGTGTGTGTATATATATATTTTTGTGTGTATGTGATATATATATTATATATATATATACATATATATAAAAACACACACACACACACATACATACACACACACATGAAACCTGGCAGAAGTAAAAGTAGAATCATGCAGTAAATATAATGGCTGCAAGTTAACTTTCTTAGTTGTATGTTAGACTTGTGGTAATCTGAACCATGTACATACACATTAAGCAATACAAATTTCATATAATGCATAATAGCAATGATTCCAACTGCCTTATACTCAACAGCTGCATCACACACTAAAGTAACAATGCAGCATTTTGATTTTACAGCAAACAGACCAGTTATTTACAATGCAAGTTTTTTTTAAAATTGCCTAACCCATGCTAGTTTGAGAACTGAGTAGTGATTCATAACCAAACACTGTGCTGAAAACTTATCCTGGATCTGGAGGAATTATCTTGTGTACTAACTAAAAAAAAAGGAACCTTTCCCACTTGTGGATGACTTTTGAAGTTAGCAATGCCAATAAAACCATTATATTTTGATCAACAAATCTATTCCTTTATCAACGTGACAAAAAACTTTCAAATTTGGCTATGGAATAAAAAAATGGTTAATAAAATCACAAGTACAATATCTATGGGAAAACTTACCGCCTGAAATCCAGAAACTGCCTCACAACCAACCATAAACACTTCAATGGGTCACTACAACAGTAGTGCCTCGATCACAATTCCATGAAACCCAACAAGGAGTGCAGAGGAATTTTGTTGTTAGCAATTCAGTTATAAGCCTTTTTTCCAGGAAGACAGAAGCTTCAACTTTGCCTGTGTTTTTTGCATCTGTATCTTTCAACCGTTATTATATTTTTTAACATGGGACTTGGCATTTCAATACATGAACACATCCCAGGATTGCCATGACCTATTTGCAATGAAAAAGAAAACATCACTGGGCTTTTAGCTCAGCATAAAAATTGTACCTGTAACAGCGTATTGGTGTACTAACATTATTATGTATTTTATTTTCATAACTGTTTCACTAGAAAATGATCAAGGTGATTAAAGGCTGGTGGATTTATAAAGTGCTAAAGTATCAATTTCATGTACATTGGTGATCAATAATATTGGTAAAGATAGGGGGCTTCAAGTTTTCTCTGCATATCTGATGTTTTATGTCAAGCATGATGGTCAAAAGCAACAAAATGATAAAAGCATATGATTATATACCATTATAATGTACATGCAGGGGGAGGGCAAATCAACTTACAAACAGTGTGATGTTAATGGTGTTTAAAAGCAGTGTGATATTAATGGTTCCCCAGAACATATGCAATTGTATATTAAATATGTTCTAATTTAATCACGTTACAATTATTTACATACAAAACAAAAATTTTAAAAAACTAAAAAATTCCAACAGTCAGATATTTATAATAGCTAACAAAATATTTGATAAATGATGGCTGGAGAGGAAAAGATGAAGCAATTTTTTTTCTCCCTCCCCATCTTCATTTCCAAAGTTGATTATATCGTTTAACATCCTTTCTAAGAAGGTTGTTATGAAGATCTTTGTAAACACTTTTGTGACTGTCAAAATTGGGGATTTTTCTAAATGTCTAAAGAAAATACATTCCAAAAGAAAAAAATGCTATATTCTGACTACCTAAAAACATTTTTGTTCTATCTCAACCATGTCAAAATTACTCTTATCAAAATGGCACATGAGTCACACAAGTTAGATCAATGCAAGTTCTTGCTTAAGCTACAAGGAAGCATACATTTCATTTATTGTGGGCAGGAAATTCTATTTCAAGTTGGACAGTTCTCCAGATTAAAAAGGCAAAACTAGCTGAAGCTAATTTTATTCGATGGTACAATACTGTAATTCAACTCCTCTGAACAGTATTTTTTTTGATAAAGAAAATAACTATAAAAAACTATTTTGAAGATTTTCAATCCATATTTTCAGTTTGTTACTCAAGTAATTGTTTGCTGCCTCAGCATTTACAATATCTAGTCAATAGCAGTGAACTCAAAGTATTTGTTGTACTTTACCTTAAAGCTAACTTTTAAAAGTCAATGCAATTATACTGAAATCCATCATTGCCTTTTTTATTGTGATGTTGAGATTTGCACGCCATTAATTCCTTAGTATTCCAATTACAAATGCATGAAGTACCCACTAAATCTACAAACCACAAATAATGATTAAACACAACTTAAGTAGTGAAGTCACTGTTAATTTACTATGGCATTTTCAAAGAGGCAAATTGAAAAAAAAATTAAGCGGGCTGTTTCCAGATTCTCAAATGAAGGTAAATGCATTTAAAAGAACAAATAGTTCATTGTCACTTATTCTATATCAGTATAGTTCATAAAATGTTTGAGTTTTACACTAAATGCCTACATGGTACAATCTAACACTACCAAAGTCAATGCTGCATCATAAACTGTTGGATAGAGGTTCAAATTAACTTCACCAATAATAAGAGAATTTTGCTGATACCTACAAGACAGGTGATCATTTTCAGTATTCACAGAAATTTGAGAATGCTATTCAATCTATGCTGCAATTCAGGGGCTTAAGTTTGAACATTTCATTTCAGAGCTGAGCTCTGAACCATAGAGAATGTTAAGTAGAACATTATCAAGTGTACATCAAATTACATAGCTTTACAGACAAATGACTAATTAATAAAAACTGATTTAATGCATACTCTTTGACAAATTAACCAATAAATACCATTATGATAGCCACATTTTCAAAAATTACAAAGTTTAAAGTGAAAAATAGCAATTGGCTCTCTGTGCAGCTCAAGCTATGAACATGAAAACTCATTTAGTTTTTAAATCACTGGTAGGAAAAAAGGCGGCGTAATAATGAAATTGTCATTTTAATAAAACTAGTGACAGAACCTATAGAAAATGTTTAATGAGAAAAACTACCTTTAATGCTCCAGAAATATATTATAGCAAGCACCTACAAATAGGAACATATCTTTACTCCTTTCGGATGTATATTTAACATTTATTTAGATCGCCTTTTGAAATTATCCCCAATTTTATACTGGTCAAAAATAAGTAAAAGCACATTGTAACTTAAAGAAATAAACAATTAATAATTCTGAATCACCAATGCTAGATACCAAAAAGTTAGCTAGCAGTGTGCTCCTGAACATAAATTTTACATTCCATTTTAATGCATTCAATTGTTTAAAAAAATACAATAAGCAACATCCAGAGCAAACACTAATCACTGAGTGCAGACATGTTATCAAACACAATGATCCACTGGCTATTGACAACCGAATCAGCGAATCAGTCTTCTACACGCCACCCTCTCCAACCACCAACAACTGCCCACCCCTATAATTTAACCTATAAAGTGTATTATAAAGATAATGGTCAACTGATAAGGTACAAGAGTGTAATCTTATTAATTCAGATGAAGCAAAATATGCTGTTAAATAATTTTTTAGTATCCTATGTACTCTCTATGTCTGAATGATAAAATCTCTGAATCTCTTACAAACTTCTATCAATACCTAATTTAGATGCAAAGTAATGTGCATTTTGCAATTCCATGTTAGAATAATCTGAGTAGGTATGGTTGGCGTAGCGGTTAGTGTAATGCCTTTACAGTGCCAGTGATCGGGACAGGCCCAGGGTTCAAATTCCGTGCTGTCTGTAAGGAATTTGTACGTCCTCCCCGTGTCTTGAGTTGTTTTTCTTCGGGGGCTCCGGTTTCCTCCCACCGTTCAAAACGTACCAGAGGTGTAAGTAAATGGAGTATATTGAGTGGCATGGACTCGTGGGCCGAAGTGGCCTGTTACTGTACTGTATGTCTAAAACAAAATCAAGTATCTTCCATAATCTATCTACTGAAATTTTGATTTTTTTTCCAACTTGTCACCATCCTTCAGTTAATTTCAATGAAAAAGACAGAAAAACATAATTCAAAGCAGTTGATCAAGCATAAATTGACCATCTCAATTAAGTTAGTTACTGTAATAACATACATACACACACCAATATTATATTTAGCAGTTATATCATTTCAAATACTTTGAAATGTTATCCTCTTCCAAATTTTGTTTGGCACATCACGGAACTTCAAACCAAAAGTTTCACTTTCACATAAAGTACACATTTCCAATACAAGTCACTTCCCTGGAAAAAAATGAGGAAACTGAAAAAGTACAACCTATAAATGCAGCTAATTAGACGTCAATTAAAAGCATTTATTCCAAGAAAAATATATCACCAAACTATTTCAGAAATGTGTATTGCCAAAAGGTTGTTATAATTCTCAAAATTAATTTCAGTGAAGACATTTCATTAGGGCTTTTTGTTAACCTTACTAAATGATATATGTGCTAATACAAATATGTACACATAAATAGACACAACACTTAATTTTGTTTGTTACAAATTGTCAACACTAGTTTACACACATCATGTTACAGACAATGTGACTGCTTTGTGATGCATCTATAATAATAAAATGTGAAGAGAAATCAAGAACCTTAGGTTTACATGGAACTCGTGTTACCTCAGGATGCCAAAAGCATATCAGTAAATGGAGTTGTAATGTGGATAATGTGCAAAGAAGAATCCCAGAAACAATAATGTAATAAATAAACATTTTTTCATTGCCATATTTAAGGATGAATGTTGCTGAGGTAAATAGAACTTGTTTTTTTTCCCCCCCAAATTAAATCACAAATTCCACCAGATTTCTGACCACATTTATCCGTTAATCAATAATCAGAACACGAAATTCTGTATACATTTAATTAAAACTGAAATGTCAGATTTTGTACATGAATAACAACAAACGTATATAAACATATTACCATTTACAGCACAGAAACAGGCCAGTTCGGCCCTTTTAGTCCATGCCGAACAATTTCTCCCACCTAGTCCCACTAGCCCGTATTCGGCCCATAACCCTCCATACCTCTCCCATCCATACACCTATCCAACTTTTCCATAAATATTAAGATCGATCTCGCTTCTACCACCTCTGCTGGAAGTTCATTCCACACCCCCACCACCCTCTGTGTGAAGAAATTCCCCGTCATGTTTCCCCTAAACTTTTCTCCTTTTGTTCTCAATCCATGCCCTCTTTTTTTTGAACCTCCCCCTCTCAATGGAAAAAGCCTATCCACATTGACTTTATCTGTCCCTCTCATAATTAAGAATACCTGTTTCAAATTATCCTTCAATCATCTACGCTCCAGGGAATAAAGTTCCAGCCAGCTCAACCTTTCCCTGTAACTCAAACCCTGAAATCCTGGCAACATTCTCATAAACTTTCTCTGCACTCTCTCAATTCTGTTTATATCCTTCCTGTAATATGGTAACTAAAACTGCACACAGTATTCCAAATTTGGCCTCACCAATGCCCGATACAACTTCAATATAACATCCTAACTCTTGTATTCAATACTCTGATTTATGAAAACCAAAATACCAAGTGCCTTCTTCACCACCCTAACTACATGTGATTCAACTTTCAGGGAATTATGTACTACGACTCCTAAATCCCTTTGTTCCACTGCACTCAATTATCTACCATTTAACATGCATGACCTGTTTTGTTAGTCCTACCAAAATGTAGCACCTCACATTTTTCAGTATTAAACTCCATCTGCCATCTTCTAGCCCACTCTTCTAACAGTCCTAGATCACCATGCAAGCTTTGATAATCTTCCTTACTGTCCACAACACCACCAACCTTTGTATCATCTGCAAATTTACTAAGCCAATTTGTCACCCTATCATCTAGATTGTTAATATATATGACAAAGAGCAGTAGATCTAGTACCAATCTCTGAGGCACTCCACTAGTCACCGGCCTCCAATTTGACAAACAATTTTCCACCACAATTCTCTGGCATCTCCATTGTTGAATCCATTTCACTATTTCACCATTAATATCTAATGCTTCCACCTTCCTTACTAACCTCTTATGGGGAACATTGTCAAAAGCCTTACTAAAGTCCAAATAGACCTCATCCACAGCCTTCCCCATATCAACCTTTTTAGTAACCTCCTCGAAAAACTAAGATTTGTTAAATATGATCTGCCCGTACAAAACCATGCTTGACTACTCCGAATCAATCCCTGTCCTTCCAAATAGTTGAATATACCATCTTTAAGTATACTTTCCATTAATTTACCCACCAATGACAACAGACTTAAAGGCCTAAAATTACCAGGTTGACTTTTGGATCCTTTTTTTTTGAACAGCAGAACAACATGAGCCACCCTCCATTTCTCCAGCACCACCCCTGTGGCCAATGACATTTTAAATATTTCTGTTAACACTCCCACTATTTGTACACTAACCTCCCTCAGGATCCTAGGGAATATTTTGTCAGGATCTGGAGATTTATCCATCTTTTTAATATATCCGACACTAACTCCTCATTAATCTTTATATTATCCATGACTTCCCTACCATATTTCTTCACTTCATCTGGCTCAATATTCTTTTCCTTAGTAAATAATGAAGGAAAAAAAAATTAAAATTTCTCCCATCTCTGACTTCTCAAGGAACCTACCCACTTACCCCACCCCGATCTTCAAGGACCCAATTTTATCCCTCACTATTCTTTTAATGTATCTATAGAAACCCTTTTGATTTATTTTTACTTTGCCTGGCAAAGCAGCTTCATATCTCCTTTTAGCCCTATTTTATTTCAAATGTGGGTTTATAGTTCAGATTGAGTTCTTCTCAGTGTAAGATTCTTCTCATCAGAGTAACTCAATTCTGGAGAAACTCACCAGGTCAAATTGTGTGCTTTATATAGCAATATAAAGATACATAATCAATTTATCAAGCTTGAGGCCTCATCTAGGCATGAGCAAAATGTAGGCAGGTGCCTGAATAAAATGGAGGGGGGGGGGAAAGAAAGGGGAGCACAGGCCCACAGACAAGAGGTAATAGGTGGAAGTAAAACACAAAAGTCTGTAGACATCATAGTTGAAGTAAAAACACAATGCAGGAGAACCTCAACAGGTCAAACAGTGTCCTTTACATAAAATTAAATAACTAACCTTTTAAGCTTGAGCCCTTCATAAAAGTATGGAAAAATGTCAGCAGGCATCTGAATAAAAGGGTAAGGGAGGAGGCGTGGTCACAAAGACAGGAGGTAATAGGTGGAGAAGAGTGAGGGCACAGCAGCAAGCAATGAGAGGAAGGATAGCTAGGTGAATAGAGAGGGAAGGTAATGGAGAGCTGACGGGGTAGGGAAGGGAGGGGGAAAGGGAAGCAGGTTAGCAGAAGCTGGGAAAGTCGATGTTAATGCCATCTGGCTGGAGAGTGCGCAGACGGAAAATCAGGTATTGCTCCTCCAATTTACAGGTAGTCTTGTTGGGAGAGTATGTGAGGCCATGGATAGACAATGCTACCTCAGTTCTTTAAGGAGGAATTTGCAAAATATACCTCAAACTGGTTATACTGTATTTAAGACAACTTTGACCAACTATTAGAAATACAATAAAGAATTCCTACTCATCTTTTAGGACAATGCAGTAAATGTTAGATAAACTATATTTTCCACATTTAAAATGTGAAATCCTTATTCATAATGGGTAAATAGTCAAGATTTTCTGAAGGTTTCAGCAGTCTAAAACTGTTAAGAATTAATACCCATGGGATTTGTATTTTGCTACCTCAACATTCCTTGATGAGATACGGTCAAGATACGTTGTCTATTATTATGCAATGAGTTCACATTAACTTGGGTATAATGCCTGCCTTGATATAGAATAGCCTGCCAGGATTTACTGTACTTCCTTAGATATTATGAAAGACTATTTGCTTGAATATTTTATGCCTGGTGGTATTAAATAAGTACAAGTAAAGGAATTGCCCCAGTACCAATGAAAGGCTGTGGACCTGCAATATTAATTTTTTCTTTCACACCCTATAGTTTCGGTTTTGTGCAAGTATTTACAGAATTTTCCTTCTCTCACAATAGGATATGGCTGCTGTATTTTCTACTTTTATTTCAGATTTCTAGTATCCTGAGTACACTGCTCTTAGAAAATGTAGTATTTATAGGTGAGAGGTGAAACACGAAGAGAACATTCTTCAACAAATAGCTCTCAATGTTTGAACAATAATGAAAACTTCTATTTTACTGAAGACCATCAAAATGTTGCACTAAAAATTGCAAACATAAGTTGATAATTTTATTTCCATTTCTCCTACCTTCAGGGAAAACAATCTTTCAGAACAAAATAAATGACTTCATATGTTAAAAACCACCATCTAAAATTGTCTCTTTCAAGGAAATAAATTTGTACTTGTACTTTTAAAAAAAACAACTGAACAGAATCAGAGATCAAACAAACACTGATATTTAACAATCCAAATCTAGCTACATTAAATTTAAGATGAGGCAAGAGAGATTTTAATTAAAATATTAAAATGCTTCTAGCATGCTGTTTACAATGCTGTTCTATCCAGGTACCAACATACCTTTAACATGCTGAACCAGGGTCACAATATGGTGAATGAATGACTCTGAGGAACTGTAAATGTGAGGCAACTTAAGGTGATCAAAGATTGAACGGAATCCTTGTTCTTTCGTATTGGAATGGACAAGAGCACTGGAAAGCAGTCTTTCAGTTGTCAAAGAACTTCCTGGTCTGTAAAGAAAAGAAAAAACAAATTATAATTATTTTTTGTATGCAGCATTTGGATGTGAAAATATCTAAGCAATATTTGTATTTTCCTGTTCACTTAAGTTTTTTCTTAGCAGGCAAATAAGGTTTTTGGTAATGGTTTTTTGATCCAGAAATCATGTTTGGATTTAAATTCTACCCTGAAAAGTTGAAAAATTCAATTAAATAAATATGGTAATCTAGAAGAATGTATTTGAACTGCTTTTAAAAGGCTTTTTTAACTAATGTCTTTTAAGTAAGTAAACCAATCACCTCAAACCTTAGCATTCTTCAGTCAAGATTCCAGTCATGCAATGAAAGGACTAATTTAAGGACTCTTAATTGTGCACTTTAATTTTTTTTTAATTCTCTCCGTATTGCACAGTTTGTTTATATTGGTTTCTTTAATTGTTTACATGTATATGCTGTGTAGTTTTTTTCCCCCCACTATCACCAAGCGGTAATTCTGCCTTGCCAAAGAAAAAAAGAATCTCAGGGTTGTATGTGAAGTCATGTATGTACGCCAACAATAAATCTGAAAAATGACTTTTAATGCCTCCAAGAGAATGCGGCAAAGACAACAAATCATGGTTCACTATTATTTCACACATTCCAAGAACAAGAAAATTCTTTCTCTTTAATCATAATTCTGGGAACTATTAAAATCATCTATGTTACCTCAAAAAAGATATTCACTTCCATTTAATGTGGAGTTTTTGGAGAATGGGAGAAGGAATTAGGGAGCAATGAAAAGAAAATAAGAATTAAGAAAATAATTAATTTAGAAATAAGTAATTACTTGAGCCTTATAATGCTTTGCTTATCCTTTCACGTTTGCTTCACAGTTTTTTTTTACTGAAAATTCTTACCCCCGAAATGAAGCAAAAAATCCTGGAAGTCAATCATCTTTCTCCAGAAGAACATTTGACCTGAAATGTTGATTCTGTTTCTCTCTTCACTGATCTGATGAGTCCTTTAGATTCAGAATTCAGATTTATTGTCAGAGTACATACATGACATCACATACAACCCTGAGATTCCTTTTTTCCTGTAGGCGTGGCAGAATTACCACTAATTGGCAGTGCAAAAAAAATAAACTATACACAATGAAAACATGTAAACAATCAAAAGAACTGTGAATGGAAAACAAATGTAAACAAACTTTGCAATTCAGTGAGACCAAAGAAAATCAATAAAGTGCACAAGAGTCCTTATATGAGTCTCTTATTGACTTTATTGTTGAAGATTCTGATGGTAGAGGGGTAGCAGCTGTTCTTGAAACTGGTGGCGTGAATCTTGTGGCACCTATACCTCTTTCCTGATGGCGGCAGCAGCAAGAGCGTATGCTTGGTGGTATGGGTCTTTGACGAATGCTGCTGCCCTCTGACGGCAGTGTTCCCTGTAGATGTACTCAATAGTGGGGAGGGTTTTGCCTGTAATATTCTGGGCTGTGTCCACTACATTTTGGAGAGCTTTACGCTCAGGGGTATTGGTGTTCCCTTACCAGACAATCAGCACACTTTCCACCACACATCTGTAGAAATTTGCCAGGGTTTCATACCAAATCTCTGCAAACTCCTGAGGAACTAGAGGCACTGACACACTTTCTTCACGAAGCCATTGGTGTAAAGAGTCCAGGAAAGATCCTCTGAGATAGAGACTCCCAAGAATCTAAATTTGCTCACACTCTCCAACTCTGATTCGCCCAAAGATCACTGGATTGTATACCTCTGGCTTTCCCTTTCTGAAGTCAACAATCGCTCCTTAGTTTTGGTGACATTGAGTACAAGGTTGTTATTGGTGCATCCAATCACCATTCTTGAAATTAAGCTCAATGTAGTAGGTTTACAACTATTAATAGTTGGTTTTCAGTGGCAACTCCTCCCCTGCCCTTCATCCCTTCTCTCCTCACACCACATTTTTAATCAGGCACCTGTCTACTTTTTGCTCATACTTTGATGAAAGGCTCAGGGCAGAATTTACCCTTTACTTCCAATAGATGCTGCGTTACCTGATGAGTTTCTCCAGCACTTTTGTGTATTGCACTACAATCACAGCAGTTGCAGACTCTCCGGTTTCATCAATCTAACACTTTCCTCCTTCACAGCCCAAAGCCCTAAATTAATCTTACATTCATCTGCCCATCAAGTAGTTTTTTAAATATCCCTTCTGTGTTGCCTTCCACCATCACAATAGCAATGCATTCGAGGCACCCACCACTTTTTGTATAAACAAAACCCACCTGAAACAAATGCCCTTCGGTATTGGCCCACTGTGCCCTGGGTAAAAGGTGGTGGCTGTCCACGCTATTTCTCACATAATCTATCACACCTCTATTAAGTCACCTCTCATCTTGCTTCACTCCAAAAAGTTTACGGTCACTCAATCTTTCTTTATGAGACATGTTCTCTATTTGAGGTAAGATCCTAGTAAATCTGTACCCTCTCTAAAGCTTCTATATTCTTTCTATAATGAGGGAATCAGAAGTACCAGTTTTATAGAGCTGCAACATTACCATGCAGCTCTTGAACAATCCCCCAACTAATGATGGGCGATACACCATATGTCTTCCTAACCACCTTATCAACTTGTGCACAACTATGAGGGATCAATGGATTTTGACCCCAAGATCCCTCTATTCTTCCACACTTCTAAGAATTCTGCCACTAACCTTGTACTTCACCTTCAGGTCTATCTGGCAAAATGTTTCACTTCACACTTTTCTGGCTCACTCACACTTTTCAGAATTGTGATTCCATTTTGTCATGTAAAATAACATAACCTAGTAGTCCCTTTTATTAGAAAATAAAATTAGCTAGAGTTATCTAAAACTTGTTGCACAGCATCTTATCAGTGTGCCAATAATCCTTGAAGTATTGATAAGTTGGTCTTTTCTCCATGACCCTATTACTCCCTCTGAATATTTTATGCCGTAGCATGAAATCTACAATGATAATGAAATGAAGTTTGTCTGTCTTGAACAAGGATGACTTTAAGAGGATAGAACCAAAAATAATTTCCCCCAAAGAAGGGCAATGGTAGGATTTTGTCCTAATAATAGGAAGAACCATTTTTTTGAAATATACTGTGAGGAACGAGGCTAAATAATTTTAAATATTGTAAAACAAACAGAAGGGTTAGTCGGTTATTCCTTTTCCTTTTCCAGAGAATCATAAACCAGCAAAATAAAGTGTTGACTTTCTGTTTCTCTTCACGGTCAACCCAGAATGGTTTTTGACAAAGACAGAGCTTATATTATACATGGTCTTTACATGCATTTCCTCCACACTAACCCCAGAATAGTTTTTAAAATCATACATGGTGCTCAAGAGGAAGATAAATTTTATCCTTTGCCGAACTTGGGGTTTTTCTATTTTCATGTCCCTCTGACAATATTACATAACTACAGGGAGTAGATGGAAAACTCAATCAATCATTATTAACAATTATCTATTCTGGTGGTTCTCAATTTTTTTCTTTCAACTCACATACCACTTTAAGTAATCCCTCTGCAATTAGTACTCTGTGATTAGTAAGGGATTGCTTAAGGTGGACGTAAGTGGGAAGAGAAGTTTGAGATTCACTGCTCTAGACCAAATTGTTACTGAAATATTTTGCTTGAGAAAAACTGTCATTGGCCCATTTCCTTTGGAGTTATGAAACCGTGCACATAACGAGTCAATTAGGTACGATTAAAACAGTGGTATTCAAACTTTTTCTTTCCACCCACATACTACCTTAAGTAATCCCTTACTAATCACAGATGGCATAGGGAAAACTTTAAAAAGTGGTATGTGAGTGGAAAGAAAAAGGTTGAGAACCACTGATCTATTCGATTTTAATCAACCAAAAGGAATAGAATGGAGATAACAGCACGTGTTCATTCAAACTAATTGGTAAATAAAAGTACAACAATGCATTTTTAGATAAATTGCATTTTTGAAGCATGCATGCAACAATTCAACAACAATCTTTCACAAAAAGTAACTATAGCACAAATGAAATGAGCACTGACTTACAGAGCAGAATCTTCAAACTGGGAGGCAGACATTTTCAATTTCACGTCAGGTTGACAGGATGCAGTGGGTAAGGTTTTCATTCTGGGTGGACTTTCCTCTGTGAAACACATTTTATCCCTGTCTCTGACATCCATGTTTTTTGGTTGTGGCAACGAAGAGCATGTATCATAGAGCTCTTTTAAGTTTTCACCTTTCATTGGCTCAGGTGAAATAGATTCTTTCTTTGGCACTATTCTTTCCTCATATTTTTTCTCTGCATACCTGTCTTCTTCCCTCAGTTTCTCTCTAATTACACTTGATGAAAAGCTGGCCACATTAAATTTGAAAGATCTTTCATCTTCAAATCTACCTGGCTCTTTTTCTCTTTTGATTACAATTTTTGTATTATATTTATCTTCATCATAGCCAATATCTCTATCAACATTTTTGTCCTTATCATTGATCACCGTATATTTAAATTTAGGTCTATGACTGTCTAGTTCAGCCATTTCATCAGTTAACCCAACCAAAATAAATTGTCTGCGCCTCTCTGGAGACTCAGTTAAATACATTTTCTCAGCTTCTTTCCTAACATACTCATTTTTAGAGCTACCATAATCTATTCCTCCTTTATCCCCCCATTCCCTTCCCTTTGCCCTGTCTTTGTCCAAACCCCTTTCTTTTTCAGTATCTTTCTCTCTTCCATCACTTCTATCCAGCACAAAGGTTCTACACTCCTCTTTCTCGGCATACCTATTTAGAGAGAAAAAAGGCAATGTAAAATGCAAGACACATTCTTCTGCAGCGGTACAATTAAGATTTTGAAAATGTGAATGCTATTGAAATGGGAATTGAAGTCCATACAGAATGAAATGCTCTAGCAGCTTGTAAAATTTCCATTATTTCTGTAATGTGTTTTTACCCACACATAGAGCCATTTAATTGATAAAATTAATTCATGTTTGATTTCTCAAACTCTTTAAAGCCTATTTGGTACAACTTCTGCACAGCTAATTTGATGATTCCTAGCTCCTCCAATTTACAGAACAGTGCAACTTACTCGTTATTATACAAAGTAATTTGTTCAACACTAACCATAGACATTTTCCTTCTAAATTTAGAATGAATTTCAGTAGGGCCAACAACAAAACAAGTAGCTAGAGCTACACAAAATAAATGTTTATTCGTATTATTAATCCATGCACAGGATGTGGACACAGCTGGCAAAGCCAGGATTTATTGTCCATCTCTAACTGGCCAGGCAGAGGCCAAGTATGTATTGGGTCTGGAGTGACTTTAAACCCAGACTGATAGCAGATTCCTTCTCTAAAGAAGAAACAATCTAGTTGTTTCAAGGTCACTATTTCTCACTTTGTCTATAGACAAAAAACAATTGCTTGCTTTTTTTTGTTGTTGAAGAGATGGATTAAAGGACGCAATAAAAATGCAGAAAATATGGTTCACTACAAATAATTTTTAAACCAGAGGAAACCACCAAATTCTGTAATAATAATGATAAATTATCCTATATCCATTTCCATTCTACAATAATTTTTGAATATTTATACTAAGCTTGTTTTGAAAGCAAAAATTGTTTCCAAAAAGCAAAATTTAAACAAAAACGATCAGTTACCTTTTCAGGTACTTGGATTTAATAAATTCCAGGCCTACAGCATCACCCGAAAAAGCAGACTGTTTCAGTTGACCTTCTTCCCTTGGAACACTGTGCTGAGTTGAAACAAGTTTTGCAGGGCTTTTTTGTATTGGACTGCACTGAGAAGGGCTGTATTGTGAAGCACTGTGCCCTGAGGAACTATGCTGTTCAGGGCTGTGCTGCAAACTTGACGACAGTGGACTGGCCTTCGATGAACCTAACCTGGGTAGTCCAATGTGTGAGAAACTATGAAGGGAAGGAATGGAACGTGTAGGACTAAGACTGGATGGGCTAGGAAGTGAAGATAAACTGTGATGAGATCGTGGACTATTGTCATTGTAGGTTGAAAGTCCTGCCCAGCTTTCACTTCGAATGGGAGGAGTTTTGCGAAACTCACTGTACACCTTTGTAGTATCAGAATCACATTTGATATTCGTTGCAGCCTTTTCTGTTTGCTTATTTTTTCCAGTCTCCTCTTGTAGAGCAGTTCTATCAATTTTTTTCCCTCGTTTGTCAGTTGACCTGCGCTGTTTTGAAGACACTGGAGATCTGCTGTGACGTGAAGAAGATCTGGAGGTTGATGAACCAGGCGATCTGGCAGAAGAGGATCTGCGTGAATGTCGAGATCGACTTCTGGATCGTTGAGAGATTGATCTATGTTTTGGCGTTCTTGACCTTGAACGGCCTCGTCGTGGACTGCGAGACAGTCTTCGATTCTGCCAGTTAAGTCTATAACCACCTCGATAATATCGAGGTCCTCCTTGGTAATAGCCTCGCCCTCTTCCACGATGACCATAAGGACGTCTCATTCCTCTGTTACCACGATAATCTCGATAGTCTCTGAAATAGTTACGATCCCGACTGCGAGATCGGGAGTAGGATCTAGAACGTGATCTGGAGCTGAGAACCCACAGAAAAGATATCACAACAATAGCATTATTTAATCAAAGGAATATTCCAGAAGACCTCTCACTGAATTATACTACAATGCTTTTCATTACACTATTTTTCTTGACTGAAATGTAAGCATATTTTAGAAATTAATGAAATTTTCACTTTTACTTATGGGGGGGGATGGCTTTAAATAGGTGATCGCCATAAGATGCTAAAGGATAGTTTTACTTCTTGTGCTATAGAGTAATTGGATGAACAGCAGCTAAACTGCTATTAAAAAGTTTTGTAAACAACTCTCTAACATATTAAGCATAGCATAGTTGAAATAGCCAAAAGAGAGGATCAGAGGCCAAGAGGCAACCGTACAAAAAAGTATAAACTTATGACAAACATAAATAGGGTAGATAGTCTTTTTCCCCAAGATGTAAATGTCAAATATTAAAAGAACATAGAATGAAGGTGAGAGAGGGGAAATTTAAAGATTTGCGAAGCACTTTTTTTTATACTGAACACAGACTGGTAGATGCTTAGAACATACCATCAGGGCAGGATAATGGAAGCAGATACAAATAGCAATATCTAATGGCATTTAGAGAGGAACGTGAACAGGCAGGGTGGCAAGGTAAAAGACCAGGCTGCAAAATTTAATGCAGAAAAGTGTGTGAATGATAGATCTGGCAGAAAGAATGAGAGATAGTACAAATTAAATAGCAGAGTCCTAAGGGCTATGCGTAAGCAGAGGAAAATGGGTGTAAATAAGCATGAAACTTAAAATTATAGGATGTGTCAAAGAGCACATGGCATCATGGGCTTCAAATATACAGGAAAAGGAAGAGTATTTATTAATCTTTAGTAAAATAAACTAGATTAGTCACAGGTCTAATTTTCTCTCAACAGATGAGAATTTCATGTTTGTTACATTCTAAATGAGTATTACATGACAATAATGGAACCTTTATTTTTATTTTTACCTTTTAATTCTGGTCACAACACTTTAGGAAGGATATAAGTGACTGAGATGGCAGGTTTAATAAGAGATAAATGAATAATCCAATTTGTTCCATGGGTAAGAAATTTCTATAACATGATTGAATACCTAGGAATGTTATCCTCAGAATAAAGAAAATTGAGGGAAGTGACAGAGGTATTCAAAACTACCATGGATTCAGATCAATTCCCATATGCACATGGTTTGTGGGCTAAGGGATGTAAATTTAAAATCATGGGCAAAAGATGCCAGGGAATAAGAAACATTTTTTAAAATGTGGAGAAAGTGGTTATGATCTGGAACTCACTGCAAGAGTCTTGTTTATTTATTTAGATACAAAATGGGATATTACTAGCAACACTGACATTGATTAATGCATCGGTAATTTCACCTAACAGAATGTGTAGTGATGAATCAACAATTTTGCTGAACCTAGAATCAGATATAGTCCAGACAGGCATGAAGAGAAGATTTCATTCCCTGAAGGATATCAGAAAGTTTTATTTGCCTTATGGCAATCTAGCTATATGCAAATACTGCAACTGAGTCTAGTTGTACAGATTTTAGTAAATCACTTGAATTTTAAATTCCCCTTCTGCCACGGTGAGATCTAAACTTGTCCTGAACTCTGGCAGCTTCCTTATTCAAAAAAACTGTAGTTAGCATTATTCAGTTTTCAAAACCTCCCCTACCTTATATCCCTCTATTTTTCTTTCATCCATGTGCTTAATAGCCTTTTAAATATCCCCATTGAACCAGCCCTTCACCCCTGGCAACACATTCCAGGCACCCACTATATATATATTAAAAACCTACCACTGATTCTCCCCTAAACATTCCTTCCTTCACTTCGTACAGATATCCTCTAATGTTTGTTACTCTCACTGTGGGAAAAAAGGTGCTGGCTGTCCACCCTATTTATGCCTCTCATAATCTTGTAGACCTCTATTAAGTCACCACTCATCCTTCTTCGCTCCAAAGAGAAATGCCATAGGTCTGCTAACCTTACCGAATAAGACATGTTCTCCAATCCATGCAACATCCTGGTAAATTTCCTCTGCACCCTCTCCACACCTTCCAAATCCTTCCTGTAATGAGGTGTCCCAAACGGAAGACAAATGTTTCAAGTGTAGTCTCACCACAGTTTTACAGAGCAATATTACCTCACAACTCTTGAACTCAATCCCCCCCAACTAATGAAGGCCAGCATACCATAGGTCTTCTTAACTACTCTATCAACCTGTGAGGCATCCTGGTGAGATCTATTGATTTGGAGCCAAAGGTCCCTGCTGCTGCCCGAGGTTCACTGCACTTTTGCTCAAAAGCAGCAGTGAGAAGACTGATGGGCCCCAATCCAAGCTCTTGAGCATGGAAACCATTTAAAAACACAGAAAATTAAGTTTAAAAATGCTGAAAATTCACATGCCTGCAATTGGGCTCATGAGATACGACCTACCCCTACAAAGCTAGGCTGACTATTCCTAAAAAGACTACAAGTTTCTAAATGCCCGTAAATCCTGTCCATAAGAATCCTCTCCAATAGTATGCCCATCAATGATGCATGACACAGTCTGAAATTCCCAGAATTCTCCCTATTAGCTTTTTAAAACAGTTTACTTTTTTTTAAATATAAAAACTTCTCAGAGTTTTAACTGCTCTTCATAAATCTGCCAAACCTGTTACAAAATCTACTGACAATTGATTCTATAAAAGTACATTGAAAAGAATGGTAGCATCGCAATGTGCACTTTAAAGTATAAAATATATCATTTGGAATTATTAAAAATACCATTGCATCACTGAATCACGTTTTGGTCAGATCAACGTGTAATTCAAATAATTTAGGAATAAATGTGATATGTAATTTATAGCATATCACACACATACTCACATTTACAATATTAAAAATAAAAACTATTAGTGTACATGGCAATCTCCCAGTAGATACATGATGTCCCTGGGTTACAAACTGATTCTATTCTTCCAGATGTCCATGATTTGATTTTGTCCACAAGTCAGAAAATATACAAGAACCACTCGATATGGTATCCATTCTCAACATTATTATAATAAATGATATCAAAAGCAGATAAGAATATTATTAAAAGTGGAGAAATAGGAAACAAATGCTGCCCTTTGTAAGTACAAAATTATATATGTATATACATCAGACTTTTGATTTTAATGAATTTATTGGTACTGTCCATAAGTCTGGTATTTATAATCTGGTGATGGCCTGTACCACATTTTAAGCACATACATTAAAAAACCCCACCATGTAATAACATGAATAAATGGTGTTTAACCAGTTATATGCATTTTATCTATATTTATTTTCTTTCAAAATCCTCGCATAAAAGCTTAAATATAAATAAAAATCTTAAAGATCTGTATGATTAAAAACTAGAAATATTGTACAACTCAACAGGAGGAGCTTTATATTTAATCTGAATAGGATAGATGAACCTAAGTAATTAGGGCAGTAGTATCAGTGTGGTGACTGATACAGCACTGTTGGTGTTTTTACAAGGTATTCTTTTTTGACTTATTAATTTTTTTAAACCTATGATGAGTTTTCCGGAATGTATCCCCATCTTAAGTTGAGGAGCACCTGTTCTGGGCTTAATAAACCACAGTAGTCATAAATCTGCATCTGACTTAGGAGTACTACCTCTTGACCCTGGACAATGACAACTGTTCTATTCTCAGCTTCATTCTTCCAAATTAGACTTTGGACAAAAAAAAGCAGTTTCACAAATCCTTCAAGGTTACGGATCTAATCATTAATATTTTTATCCTAAACTCTTAAGATAAAAGTATTTTTGGATATAAATATACAATACAACCATGAAGCAGAATTTTAAAGGTCATAATTCGCCAGTCTAAACAAGCACCAAAACCATGAATTAAGATGCAAATCATATATAAAACCCATACCTGTATCTCTTTTTCCTGGAACGGGATCTGGAATGAGATCTTGATCTAGAGCTGGAGCAAGAACGAGACCCTGATCTCGATGAATGAGATCTAGAATTAGATCGAACCATTCTGATCTTCAGGATTAACTGTCAAAATAAAATGTTCACCTACAAAGAAAAAGTCCTGCATTTTATTGTGTATTACACATTAAAACATTCATTGCACTTACTATGACAATCTTATTACTAGCTCAATTTTAAAGCTATCCTAATTTAAAAGAAATGCTAAATATCCTATGGGCATCATGCACTTCCTATCCATGTGTACTCACATTTCCTACATCAAACATTTGTAATTACGCTTTTTAGGTCAAAACAGTGGCTGTGACAGGTGTAAACAACAAGCTGCTGATATTTTGTATATACAAAAATGTGGGTAAAAATCTTTACTGCTCATATCGTCTATGGATCTGTGGTCATAATGGGAATCATATACAGGCCCCAGAACAGTAGCTAGGAGGCAAAATAAATCAGGAGTTAAGATTGGCATGTCAGAATGGTAATAATAGTTGCTTATGGGGTATTTCAACATGCAGGTAGACTGGGAAAATCTGGCTTGACACTATTTAGTCAAGTAACATGCCAGCTGAAAATGAATACTATAATTTACAAGGTTAGGAATATTACAATTTGGAACATACAAAATTGCTGCCAAAAGTGTTAATCTCCCTTTAAGATTTCAAATACAAAAATACTTATACAACATTTTAAGTAGAAAATTATGCTGATACTTCAAAGGAAGAATTAGCCAAGATGTAGATAAATGTGAGGTGCCTCATATTAAAATAGGACATACATGTCATGTGTCAAAAGAAACAATATTTTTGGTTCAACTGTTAAAGTCAAATTTTAATTGTCTGAGAGGATGAGCAAATGTAGGTTCTTGGGAGTCACTATCTCGGAAGATCTTTCCTGGAACCAAGACACCAATGGCATCATGAAGAAAGCCTCTACTTCCTCAGGAGTTTGCGGAGGAGCTAGTGGAGTTGTTCAAGTGAACCGGTACGGACTTGAAGGGCCGACATGGCCTGTTTCTGTGCTGTAAATGGTTATATGGTTATATATGTTCAAATGCAGAGGGAGCTCAAGGATAGTTGAAAGATACAAGTTTTAAGACTTTTTTTTAAATGGGGAGGAGCCAAATAATGAACAAAAATAGATACAAGAGATAATGGATGCAAAGGCTAAAACTGGGGTATTGAGAAAGTGAAGGACTGCGAGACTGTCACCCAACTTAATGCAGATAAAATTCTGAACAAAGATCAGAGCTTTTAAATTGAAAGCTTTGAAGACAAGACCATTTCAAATTGACAGAGCTAATAGGCATTCAGCGTTTAAGTGCATGTGTCTGAGGTTTAATATACAAATTTTATATAAAGTGCAATTTCATGCAAAAAAAGCTTGCCATCAAGTTTCAACTTGATGATGACAAAGTAAAGTGGGTGAGTTCAAAGGTTATTTGCTATTCAGCAATAGATCTGGCCTTGGTTTTGTAGAGAAATAAGAACCAAAATTATGATACTTTGTTTAGATTATTTTTTTCCCTGCACATTGCAGATGCTTTTTTGATTTTTTTTTTAAAGCATCAGGTAGCTTAGTGATTCCCAAAGTGGGTGCTGGCACTTCCCCTGCACCCCACCGCCCCCCACCCCCACACTCTGTGGGTGGTGGAAAGATCCAGGAGGTGGTGAGGAAATAGGGAGCATTGTGGACCTTCAGTCTTTTTATTATTCAGTTTGCTGCAGTTTAATGAAGAAGGCAGTGCAGTAATTTTCCAGCCAGACTTGGGGTGGCAGTAGTGAGCAAAATAAACAGCGACAAGGCGTTCTCGCGAGATCTGGTCTCGGTGGATGCCATGCTGTACTGGCGTCACTAACACCCCTCCCCCAGTGCAATTACCACCCCCCTTTCAGCGCTGCAGTCACCACCCTCCCTCTCAGCACCGCCACCATGCCCCCTCTCAGCGCCGTCACTACCCCCCCACCCTGCCTACCGCCACCACTATCTTCCCACCCATCAAAGCCATTGTATGGTTGAGGGGGGGGTGGGAAGGGGGTGCCTCAGAATGTGGCCTGGAGGCCAAGGGGACAGCATACAAAAAAAGTTTGGAAACCTCTGAGATAGCTGAATCAAAGAACACAAAGTCGACATCTAAATCCCAACCATTCCTCATACGCTCAAGACGTACTGGGGGTTGCAGATTAATTGGGTGTAATTGGGCAGCACTAGCTCGTGGGCCTAAATGGCCTGTTACCATGCTGATGTCTAAATTTAATTTTAATTTAATCTTTTTATTAAATTAAGAATTTCCTTCCTGTAGCACAACTAGGTTTAGAAAGCATAAATGTGTTATATTAAATTCTATAACTTCCAAAGTTATTCAACTGGCTTACAATAAGTGTTATAAAGATACATCTAAATACTGTGATTAATTGCACTGTGTTCTCATTTCAAAATCCACTTTTTAAATCTCTATTACTTAAATGCTATACAAATTGAGAAATGTTAACAGTTGCCCTCTTGAAAGTGAAATAAAAGAAATTCCTGTCTTAGTTATGTGAATTATGCAAAGAAAATCACTGTAAACACATAGTAATCCATTTATCATGTCAAATACAGTAAAATAGTTGAAAAGAACAAAATATTAAACTCGTAAGAGGAAGGAAAAATGCATTTCTCCCAATTGCTGCAACCCCATTCTAACAAACTCCACTGTTTATGTCTGCAATATGTGCGAACACATATTTAATAAAGGACTCTATATATACAATATTATGAAATATTATAGTAATAAAACTTCTGTTGAAGAGTTCTGGTCCCTTTCTTTCTTTCATTAGGGGGTAGTATGGGATGTGGAGGATGGGTCCTGGACAGATCTATATTTCTATCTTTTTTTTTATATATATATATCACATGAATTGGGATTTGAATTATATACTTGTAAAATGAACATATTTTTTTGTGGCTTTAAATCTATAAAATATTAAGTTCATCGAAATTGCTTTAGCAATAGCAAGAAAATGTACTGCCATAACATGGAAGTCGGATACATATATGGGAATAGAAAGATGGAACACTGAAGTTCGGAGTTGTATACCACTTGCGAAAATTGCTTATAATTTAAGAGACAAATATTATTTATTTTGGAAAATATGGAGCCCATATTAACACAATATGGGTGATAATATTTAAATGAAGCTCTGACACTCCTCTTCTCCTTAAGATCTAAGTATACCATAAGAAACTTTAAAGTAATAAGCACCGTTGTTGAGGGTCTCTTGTCTCCTTATTTTTTTTCTTTCCTTTTTTTCTTTGTGGGGATAGAGGAAGGAGTGTGGTATAAAGGGAGGTGTTCTTGTCCTTTTTTCTTTTTATATGCCATTTATATTGATTTGAATTATTTTTCATTATGTGCTTTATTTGTGTGGTTCTAAATTTATTTTTAAAAAATAAAATTATGTTATCCATGCAGTCCAAGCAAATAGATAACCAATAAATACAGCAGTGCATTTCACATTTGAAAAATACATCAATAGAGAGCATAAAAGTATCATTCTAAAGTTCTCACAGAACTGAATTTTTTTGTTCCTCATCTTCAAAGCCAGATTGCACAAATGTTATGATATACACTTCCTGATGGCCCTTTAAAGGGATAGAAAACCAATGTTCTATTAAACAAGTTATCACTCTTTCCCTGTTCTGATGAAGAGTCATCAACTTGAAACATTGATTCTTTATATTTGCACAGATGCTGCCAGATCTGTTGAGTTTATACATTTTACTTTTATTTCATTTTTCCAGCATCTGCAGTATGCTTACTTTCATTTCAGTAAACTGTAATTTTTGCAGATAAACAAGAAAACTATATAATAGCTTGTGGCGGATCACGCCACTTAGTTCTCAAATTGTCGATCGGAGGTTCGGGCTCTTGCGAGAGCATGATGGAGTCCAAGCAGCAGACTCGCAGTGTGAGGCTGGCCGGTTTTGTTTCCTCTCTCCTAATTAGCAGGTCGGCTTGTGTTTTTGACCATGGGTAACAACATTTAAACTGAATTGTTGAATTATTAAACTTAGTGTTTGTACAACTCACAAACAACTACAGTGGTGACTCCGACGATCCAAAATGGCCTCTTTTGGTTTGCAAAATGCTGGAAGGAGACAATTCAGATCTACAGAATGCAGTTTCACTCAAATTGCCCATCTTCTCGGCATCACAACCACAAGTATGGCCAAAGCCCAATTCCATACATGCCAGATAACTTTCAACGCCACAAAGTACTACTACGTGGTCAGTACGCTGGACCAGGAAACTGCTAGATGCATCATCGATTACCTTCACCAACCGACAAATATGAAGGGATCAAAATGCTCCTCAAGCATACATTCAGTCTCTCCCTCCACAATAAGGCGGCAAAACTGCTGCACAAGGATGGCAGAGGTGACCGCAAACTGTCTACGCTCATGAACAAAATGCTTGCCTTGATGGATGGACACAGGACATGCTTCCTCTTCGAACAGGGTTTCCACAAACAAATGCCTGAAGACATCTGCCTGCTCCTCTCAGATGATGATTTCACCGACCCCGACAACTGGCAGCCCGTGCAGACGTAATATGGCAAGCCAAACAGCAGGGAGAAGCAACCATCAACTGGATGGTAGCTATGCTTCACCGGGTGATATGGACAGCCCCAGCCTCCACAGAAAGGGTGACAGTGACGTCAGCCTCAAAGAGCACCAGTAAGGACAAGTGATGCTACTACCACCAAAGATGGAGTTCCACGGCCGGCTGATGGCGACCACCCTGCACACATCCCGGAAACATCTTGGCTGGCCATCAGTAGTGTCAAAGATGGCTGGCTAAAAAAATAGAGTCCTCTACATTTGGGATCATCATTCAGGGTAGTGTTTTCTCATTGACACAGAAGCAGATGTCAGTGTGTTGCCTCCCACCCCAAACATCGACACTCGTATACTCGTTCCTAAAAAAAGGGCCTCCCCTGATCACTGCCAACAGTAGCAGAATCAGGACATATGGGGTCTGTTCAACTTTAACTCCATTTTCAAGTGGACCTTTACCATTGCTGACATCTCACAACCAGTGCTGGGTGCCAATTTTCTCTGGGCACACACCCTGCAGGTCAATTTGAAAGGACAACATCTCATCACTTCTAAGACCTTCAAATCATATAACATAACAATTACAGCACGGAAACAGGCCATTAGGCCCTTCTAGTCCGCACCGAACCAAACACCCCTCTCTAGTCCCACCTCCCTGCACAATGCCCATAACCCTCCATCTTCTTCTCATCCATATACCTGTCCAACATTTTCTTAAATAATACAATTGACTCCGCCGCCACTATTTCTCCCGGAAGCTCATTCCACACGGCTACCACTCTCTGAGTAAAGAAGTTCCCCCTCATGTTACCTCTAAACCTCTGCCCCTTAATTCTTAACTCATGTCCTCTTGTTTTAATCTTTCCTCCTCTTAACGGAAATAGTCTATCCACATCCACTCTGTCTATCCCTTTCATAATCTTAAATACTTCTATCAAATCCCCTCTCAACCTTCTACGCTCTAAAGAATAAAGACCTAATCTGTCTAATCTCTCCCTATACTCTAGATGCTTAAACCCAGGTAACATTCTGGTAAACCTTCTCTGCACTCTCTCCACTCTGTTTATATCCTTCCTATAATTAGGCGACCAGAACTGCACACAGAACTCCAAATTAGGCCGCACCAATGTCTTATACAATCTCAACATCACCTCCCAACTCCTATATTCCATGCAATGATTGATAAAGGCCAGCATACTAAAAGCCTTCTTCACCACCCTATTCACGTGAGTTTCTACCTTCAGGGAACGATGTACCGTTACTCCTAAATCTTTCTGCTCTTCTGTATTCATCAATGCTCTCCCATTTACCACGTATGTCCTATTCTGATTCTTCTTACCAAAATGAAGCACCTCACACTTATCAGCATTAAATTCCATCTGCCATTTTTCAGCCCACTTTTCTAAGCAGCCCAAATCCCTCTGCAATCCTTGAAAACCTTCTTCATTATCCACTATTCCACCTATCTTAGTATCGTCTGCATATTTACTAATCCAATTCACCACCCCATCATCTAGATCATTAATGTATATAACGAACAACAATGGGCCCAATACAGATCCTTGAGGCACACCACTGGTCACCGGCCTCCAACCTGACAGACAATTATCCACTACCACTCTCTGGCCTCTCCCTTTCAGCCAATGTTCAATCCATTTGACTATCTCAAAATTTATACCTAAAGACTGCACCTTCCTAACTAACCTTCCATGTGGTACCTTATCGAAGGCCTTACTGAAGTCCATATAGACAACATCCACTGCGCTACCCTCATCCATATTCCTAGTCACCTCTTCAAAAAATTCAATCAGATTGGTCAAACATGACCTTCCTCCCACAAATCCATGTTGAGTGCTCCTGATCAGACCCTGTCTATCCAGATGTTTATAAGTACTATCTCTAAGAATTTTCTCCATTAATTTACCTACCACAGACGTCAAACTTACAGGCCGAAAGTTGCCAGGCTTCCTCCTTGAACCCTTTTTAAATAACGGAACCACATGCGCAATGCGCCAATCCTCCGGCACTATCCCCATATCTAATGACATTTGGAAAATTACAGCCAGAGCCTCTGCTATTTCCTCCTTCACTTCTCTCAATGTCCTGGGGAAGATCCCGTCTGGTCCCGGAGACTTATCCACCTTTATATTCTTCAAAAGCCTTAAAGCTACACCTTTTGTAATCTCTATATTCCCCATATTTACCCAATTTGCTTTTTTTATCTCACATCTCCCAATATCCTTCTCCTTAGTGAATACTGAAGAAAAGAAACTGTTCAATATCTCCCCTATTTCTCTAGGCTCCACACACAGTTTTCCGCTCTGATTTTCTAAGGGACCAATTTTGTCTCTAGCTTTCCTCTTACCATTAACATATCGGCTAGTGCCATGCCAAATTGACTGTACTCCACTTCAGTGACCTTCTCCGGCAAATATGACAGGATCCTAGCCTATTTCCCAGACATCATAACTCCCAAGTTCACAACGGCCAGCCCAAACGTGGGGTGCAGCACCATATCCCCACCACCGGACTACGAATCCATGCATACACAAGTAGGCTGCCCCCCTCCCCACCACAATAAGCTCCAACTGGTAGAAGATGAGTTCCACAGGATGAGAAAATGGGTATATAGTGTGCCTCTCAGACAGCCTGCGGCATCCCTGCTTCACATGGTTCGCAAAACATCTGAGAGCTGGAGATCCTGTGGGGACCACCAGCGTCTTAATGAGGTCACCACAACTAATGGGTATCCAGGACTTCATGGCACACCCGGATGGTGCCAAGGTTTATTCCAAGAGCAACCTGGTACATGGCTACTATCAGATTCCAGTCCACTCACACATCCCCAAGAGGGCTCTCAAGACGGCGCATGCCTTTCAACCTCAAGAAAGTTGCCAAGCTTTCCAAAGGCATTGCCAGGCGCACTTGTTGAGCATGGTCTGGTGATCAACTTTGCCAAGTGTCATTTTGGCCTCAATTCCATCAACTTTCTTAGCTACCAGCATGTAGCAGTCCGCTCCCATCCAAGGTCAGGGCTATATAAAAGTTTCCCAAACCCACTACTGTGAAGGGACTCCAAGAGTTTGTCAGCTTGGTCATCTACTAGCACTGTTTCGAGCCAGCAGCAGCCAGGATAATGCAACCGCTTTCCAAGATTCTGGCCAACAAGCTGAAAGAGCTCGTTTGGGATGACGTGGGCATGATCGTGTTCGACAACACCAAGGAAGCACTGGCAAAGGCAACAACGCTGGTACATCCACAGGCCAATACACTGACCGCTCTCATGGTCAATGCATCTGGCATAGCCATGGGTGGAGTGCTGGAACAACTGATCATTGGTAGCTGGCAGCCCCTTGCCTTTTTCAGTCATCACCCGAGCAGAAATACAGTGTTTTCAACCAGGAGCTCCTCGTTCTCTACCTCACCATCCAGCATTTCAACTACTTTCTCAAGGGCAGGGATTTCATGGTTTTCAAGGACCACGAACCATTCATGTTTACCTTTGCCAAAGCGTCTGATGCTAGGTCAGCCCGACAGCAGCACCACCTGACCTACATCTCGGAATACACGACTTCCGTCCAGCACATCACAGACAAAAGCAACCAGGTCGCAGATGTGTTATCCCGCAAGGCCATCAATGCTATCCACAGTCTGGCCCAAGGTGTCGACTACTCATCCATGCGAGAGGATAAAGAAATGCTCATCTACCGCACTGCCATCTCAGACCTAAAATTAGAGGATATGAGATTTGGGCCTGCTGACACCACACTCCTCCATGATGTGACTACAGAACAGCCACCAGACCCATCATCCCTGCTGCTTGGGGATGCTGGATCTTTGCTATGGTTCACGGCATAGTACTGACCCTTCCATTTGGGCAACAAAGAAATTTACTGCAGCCAAGTCCACGTGGCATGGATTGCACAAACAGGTCGGCAACTGGGCCAGAGTGTGCATCCCCTGTCAAACCTCCCAAGATTCAGCGATGGCTAGAGGCCATCCCACTCTTGGACACCTCCACTGTGACCTGTGCATGTGCCCTCACCGCACACTGGATAGCCCATTTTGACTTGCTGGCAGACATCTCCTCTGACAGAAGTGCACAGTTCACCTGTGCTGTAGTCAGCAATGGCCCAGCTGCTTGGCACTAAGTTGCATCACACAATGGCCTACCATCCTAAAGCAAAGGGCATAGTGGAACATTTTCACCAGCACTTGAAAACATCCCTCAAGGCATGGCTCACAGACCCAGACTGGATGGACGGATTGCCATGGGTCATGCTAGGCTTATGCACTGCCTCAAAGGGGGACCTCGTAACTTCCTCAGTTGTGCTGGTGTACAGGACCCCTCTTAAGGTCCCAGGGGACTTCATCTCGGTAGCACGTGGACATCAAGAACCGCCCATGACCATGCTGGCATGCCTCCATGGGAAGGTGGGCATGCTTTTTCCAGTCCCAGCATGGCCTCACAACCACGTACGTCCCACCTGACCTCCAGGACTGCCAGTACGTTTTTCCTTTGCCGAAATTCCCACTGTACACCTCTACAAAAGCCATATGAGGGCCCTTCAGAGTACTGCAAAACAGTGCCATGGTTTTCATCATCGACATGGTCAGTAGACACAAAATTGTCTCCATGGACCATTTCAAGCCGGCACACTTGGACATTGACCAACCAGTGCAGGCAGCACAACCTCACTGCAGAGGGCATCCACCATCACGACAAAATCCACCTTCAACTCGATAACCTAACTACTTCCAATATTCCGGCTCTGAGGTGGAGGATCATGTGGTGGATCATGCAACTTAGTCCCCAAACTGTCATTTGGAGGTTCGGGCTCTTGTGAGAGCCCAGGGGCATGATGGGGTCCAAGCAGCAGACTAGCAGCACGAGGCTGGGGAGTTTCTTTTCCTCTCTCTGGATCAGCAGGTCAGTTTGCATTTTCGACCAAGGATAGCACCATCTGATCTGAAGTGTTGAATTATTAAACTTAATGTTTGGACTGAATTATTAAACTTAGTGTTTCTTCAACTCACAAACAACTACAAGCTCAACAATCCATAATGGATGGGGGGGGGGGGGGGGGTGGGGGGGTGGGGTGAGAAAGAGCTGCATTCCTAGAAAATGGATCTATTCAAATTAATCACAACACAAAATCATGTGCATCAAGAAATGAGAGTTGAAAGAAATTGTCTTTATTTTTTTTTCCCACATAAATTTTGCAGTGTTGAATTTTTACTCCATACCTTAGATATTTGGTACCAGTTTGTGAAGTGTGCAAGGGTGAATTTCTATTACCTGAACTTCCATAATGCTCGGGTCCTTCTTTACATTTATTTATTGGATGGAGCGATATTTTTAAATATGTACAATTTTTGACAATAGACTTACAAATTGTAACTTTTTGAAGAGTTTTTTTAAAAATATCAGTTAAAACTTTAAAATGTGCAAAGCACATCTGTCCTGAATACCAGGTTTAAAATCAAATTCCGCTAAAAAGCCTGACAGTTAATGATACATTAACTTTCTGAGGATACAACTTTGAATTCCTGTTTATTGTCGATAATCGATAAAACCACATAGAAAATAACTATTATATTTAGTCTTCTTTGCAGATATTTCACATCATTTTTTAAAATTTCATTGTACAAAACATCACTCCCACCAACTGGAGATTTTAGATAAAAAACTAATTGGATTTTAAATAGACTAATTTGGAGAAAGTGCTAGCCTTCTCCTAGTGAGTAGCTACATCATGCAATCCTAAATGTAGTTCCAAGATTGTGCTGTAAGTTTGTTTCACTTGGAGGTGGCAGCACAGTTAAATAATGAAATTCAACCACATTTTCATTATTGAATAACCTTTAATGCACATCACTTAAGACAATGAGAGGAACAAGAATTAAGATTTTCAGGCATCCAGAACAGTCTGTCCCAATCACACATATTAATTATGTGAGAAGATTGCAAAGAGTGATCATCTTGTATCAATCAGAAGCTGATCCATTGTCCAACAAAAATCACTGGTTTGGCTCTGGCATCATAATTTTATCTACATGCCCAAATTTAGGAGGAAACATCTTAAACACAACATTTTTAATCCCCATTAATAATGGTGAATATTTTATATATTAATAAAGTTAGAAAATTACATGTACACTATAATCCTGGCACTATTCTTTAATTCCAGTTAATTAAAAAAACTCTTGAGAAAGACCCATCTTGTTTTCCATATTTGAGATTGGGTACTCTTGTCCCTTCATCATGATGCGCCAGAATCTGTTCTTTAATTTTTGGGCTGCCTAATTACTGCAAGCCTGTCATAATTATCCCTACGCTGACAGCTCCCCACTCCAAAGAATGTTGATTGTGATTCCATGGTGCTAAAGTGCAATGTTTTCACATTACATAACATTCAAGAAGAGGAACTACTTACAATGAAGTTTTCAAAATTTTCACTCTGCTCTTTTATCATTATAAATATAAAGCCTTAGTATTCATGAATTACTGACTAATGTACTTAATGGGCATCAGTGCAGTATGGGAAAAAGTAAGTTAAATATTTCTAAAAAGAAATCACCTTTGCATCAACCATCAAGCATTTCAATGCATTGACCTTTTGGACGAAGATAATACAATCACTGCTTCACTGTGATTAACGGAGAAAGGGAATGGAAAAAAGGATTATTTTAAACAGAATAGATTCCAGCCTCTTTATCGTCAATGTCTGAGTAACTTCTCAAATACGACCATTTCAAGTGAAAAAAAAACGATGAATGCTGCCAATTATTCTGATCATTTTAAAAGTTAAAACCTACTGGGAGGCAAACATACCTAAACGACACAGATGACGTTTTCAGTCCTGGAGGGAATCAATAAAACAAAACGTTTTGACAAAATACGAAAACGAACATTTTAAACCCGATTAAACTAACCGCCTATTGACGGAGGTTTCACCCCCCAAGTGGCAATAAACTCAAGTCATGTCTAATCAACTCCAAAAGTAACAGCAACCTTTTGAGTCAGGCCCTCCCAATTATAAATAAAAGCCAATTTTTCACCACGAGAGCCCGTCAATTACAATCAAGTGTTTGTCTGTTGGGGCAAACCCGTATTTTGGTCACATTAAGCGTTTCAGTGGCTCCCCAACCAGCAGAGAATGCACGGAGTGGGTCGAGACTGGCACTGATGGCCATTTTGGGCCGTCTGCTCCCCACGACGCTGCGCCGACGAGCGAGCAGAGCGGCATCAGCCCGGAGCCCACCATCAAACCTATTCACTCGCCGGGTCACTCGACCCCGCGCTGGTGAAACTTCTGGATACGCTTTCTCTCCCTCACCCACACATCTTGTCACCCACCTGCCGGATCCTGGCATTCATCAGACGCAACAAGACTCCATCTTGAATCCTGAGCACGAGGGGTGAAAGGGCAGCATTTCTCCTCCGTCGGCGACTCGCCGGTGCAGGGCAGTTCCCGCTTCTGGCCAGCGGAGGGGCGCTGTGCGCGGAGTGTCCCCGTCCCGGCGTCGGTCGTGCAGGGCAGTTCCCTCTTCTGGCCAGCGGAGGGGCGCTGTGCGCGGAGTGTCCCTGTCCCGGTGCCGGTCGCTCAGACCCACTCTTGGAGCTGAATGGACTGCGCGGAGACGCGAGCCCTTTATCCAAAGGTGCAATAGCTGGGGATAAGGACGATGAGTGAAAGGAGAAATTATGGAGAGTGAGGACAAGTTCTGCCAGCCAGAGGAGGGTGGTGGTGGTGATGGAGGGGGACTGGTTGGCTCTATTGTTCAGAAAGAAACAAGGGGAATAGAGGTTATCCCTAGTAAATATGAGGAGATTGAGTTAATGGAACTGGAAGTTGGTGAAGTGATGGAGGGCGTGTGAAGTGTTCCAGATATAGGTGGGGAGGAATTGGACCAGGGAGTACAAAACAGAGTCAAGATAAACGGAGACCAATTTGGGGGGGCAGGTGCACCCACACACATGGGTCTTCTGGGACAATTGAATTTGTTGATCTTGGGTAGGAGGTCGAAACAGGGGGGAAACAATAAGGTTGGAGGCCGTGCCAGGGAGGTGATTGGAAGTGATGAGTTCAGAGATGGTGCATGATACAGTGATTTAATGAATTTTGGTGGGGTCTTGTTGGAGAGAAGATGTCTGAGAGTTGTCATCTGACTTTGGCCAGATAGAGGTCAGTGCACCAGACTGCAACGGCACGAGGCATCTGCGGATTTGACGGTGAGGTTCAGATTGGTGTGGAGGCCCAGGTGTTCCTAGGGGGTGAAATTGGAATGAGCGAGGGGAGTAGTCAAGTTAATGTCACAGCGGCATTTGGAAATATAGAGGTTTTGAGGCTGTGCAGAGGATTCATCCGTGATAATACTGGAATTTCGAAGAATGAAAGGATCTAAAAAAAAAATTAGGAAGAGAATAGACAATAGGAAAGTGCAGACGCTGAGATTGTTGAAATACACAAAAGTGCTGGAGAAACTCAGCAGGACACAGCATCGATAGGAAACCAAGGGTAACACGCCCAATTAGAGTCGTAGCATGGAAACGGGCACTTTGACCATGCCGACCAAGTTGTCCGTCCAGCTGGTACCATCTGGCTTAATCCTTCTAATCTTTTTTTTAATCCATGTATCACTTTAAATGTCCTTTGAACATTGCAATTGTACCTGCCTATACCGCTTCCTCAAGCTGCTTGCTCCACATCCATACTGTATTTGGAAAAAAGGTGCCCCTCAGGTTGTTTTTAAAACTTTCCCTAACACTAGGAAAAAAAGCTATGACAAATCACCCTATTTTTGCCCCTCATTATTTTATATACCACAAGAAATTCACCCCCACAGCCTCCTACACTTTAAATTTAATTTTTAAAATTTAGACATATAGCACAGTGACAGGCCATTTCTGCCTATGAGTCCGTGCTGCCCAATTTACACCCAATTAATCTACACCCCTGGCCTGTTTCGATCGATGGGAGGAAACTGGAACCCCTGGGGAAAACCCATAGAAACAAGGGAGAACATACAAATTCCTTAGAGACAGCACAGGATTTGAAACCTGGCCCTCATCACTGGTGCTGTAAAGGCATTGTGCCAACCACTATACCAACCATGCCACCCAAGGAGTAAAGTCTGAGACTATCTAGCCCAGTGGTTCTCAACCATTTTTTTCCTCTCATAGAGCCATGTGCTCTTTGATTAATAGTGCATGATTTAAGGTGGTATGTGAGTGGAAAATAAAGTTGAGAACTACTTTAGCCTCTCCTTACAAAGACTGCCAAATCCTGATATCCTTGTGAATCTTTTCTGTGCACTTTTCAGCTTAATGACCTCATTCTTAAAAATGTCTGATCAGAACTCCATGCAATTCTTACTTTTCTTTATTTCTTTTTCTCATGCTTATTTTTTTCTTTCTTTTATTGGGCTTTTGTTAAGGGGTGACAGGGTTGGGGTTTTAAACCATCATGTATAATGGACTTGATATTAATATTTGATCATTGTATTTTATATTTAGCTATGATTACAAGTATGGAAAAAATTTTAAATAAAATTTTCAAAAGAAAGGACTGCATGCAATATCCAAGTTTGATTTCACCAACAAGTTGCAAAGTTATAAAATAGCTTCCCAACTCTCGTACTCATTGTCACGACCAATAAAGCCATGCATACCAAATGCCTTCTTCACCAACCTGTCTACCTGTGTTGCCTCTTCTTGTGAACTATAACTTGTATCTTTCGGTGTGGATGCACAAGTGAAAAAAAGCCCAACGGCTTGGTGGCCAGGAAAGGCAATCATTTCAGCTATACTCTATGACTGTGCTTCCATGGGAATGCGCAATCTCTACCACAAATATTTGGTTGGAGTCTGTGACATGGGAAATTTGACCAATCAATAAATAATAAGGGCAGGCATGTACCAAGTTACATTAGAGTTGCATTCCTAGGAACTGTTCCATAAGCCAATTTCACTAAAAGACAAAAAATTTTACATTTCTTTGGCCATCCATATTGCATTACTCTGTATATACTCCCTATAATTCTTTGGGAAAAAAAATCACCCTGACACTACCCACAATTAAATTAATGAAATATTGAATCCAGTGATCATGTTAGCTTGAAAAGAGTGTTTCAAAAATGTATGAGAGAATTGGTCAAATTTTTGTAGGTCAGGTCATTTGTAACCCTGGGATCCACTATACTCCACAGGGTCAGGCCCTGCGGCCCACCATGTCTGCTCTGATCACAATGCTAATCGAAATAAACTCACGATCTGCACACAGACTGGCTCCTCTCCTTGACATGGAAGAAAACAATCCAAGTCTGTCTATCCTCTCCCTAGCTAGTTCTCTCTAAGCCAGGCAATGGAGTGGTAAATTCAGATTTCAGATTTATTGTCAGAGTACAGACATTCTTCTGAACCCTTTCAAAAGTCTCCACATAGATTTTATAGAGTGGCGCCCAGAACTACATAAAATAGTACAAATATGACCGAACAAAAATTTTACATGGTTACAACATAACTTCTGAACTTTTTATATTCACCTGATCAATAGAGATAAGCTGCCACATGCCTTTGTTATTACCTTATCTGCTTGTGTTACCACTTTCAGGAAACTAGGACTTGCTCACTATGATCCTGCCATTTACTGTATACTTTTGTCTTGCATTTGACTTCCCAAAATGCATCAAACACCATCCGTCATTTCTCCAAACCACTTTTCAACTGATGTAACCTGTTTATCCTTTGACAACCTCCCGCATCAACAACTCTTCCAATTTTTCTGTCATTCACAAACTTCCTTATCAGACCACCTTTGTTCTCGTCCAAATCATTAATATGTATTAGAAAAGAACAGAAGTTCCAGCACTGATTCCGGTGGTGCAAGTCTTTCCTGATGGTAGCAGTGAAAACAGAGTGTGCGCTGGGTGTTGTGGAACCTTGATAATTGGTGCTGCTATCCAATGGGAGCGTTCCCTGTAGGTGGTCTCGATGGTGGGTAGGGTCTTCCATAGGATATCCTGGGCTGTGTCTACTACCTTATGCAATGCTTTATGCACAGGGGTATTGATGTCCCCATACCAAACCATGATGCAGCTGGTCAGCACACTTTCCACCACATATTTGTAGAGGTTTGCCAGAGTTTCTGAAGTCATACCAAACCTATGCAAACTCCTGAGGAAGTAGAGGTGCTGATGTGCTTTCTTAATGATGCCTTTAGTGTGTTGGGTGGGGAAAGATCCTTCAAGATCCATGTGGACAGCATCCACTTGCCATACAAAATATACAAATGTGCTGGAAGAGTTCACAGATCTCACAGCATCCATAGGAAGCTGTAGGGACTAACATTTCGGGCTTGGGCCACTCGTCAGGTATAAGAAAAAAACGGCTACTTTTCTCAGGACCCTATAGCCTTTTTCTCATCTGTCTCTCAACCTCTCTCACCTTCATTTATCACCATTTTTACCCCTCCCAGTATGGACCACAACCCCTCACTGCTCACCCTCCCATATAACCATTTACGGAGCGGAAACAGGCCATGTTGGCCTTTCGAGTCCGCACCGGTTCACTGATTTTGTGCGCCCTCTTCAGGCATTGGTGATTTCCCTTACAGAATATCCTGTACCCTCTCAGGGACATCCTTCAACCCGGTTCCAAAAAATTAATATAGTCCTGGAGTCTCATTCATTGCCACAGAAATGCCAATCTCTGCCCCTAACTACTGAGTTTCCTCTTACAATTACACTAAATGTAGTTTAATTCCCATTTAAGTCTTCCGGGAATATTTGTTTGGCTGTATGGATTCAAGATTGACATGGTTATATGCTTATTGATCAAGTGACTGTGTTGCTCAAGACTGAAACTGTTGAGGTGAGATATACAATCATCTGAGTGTGGAATCACAAAGAGCAGAAATTATTATCCTTAGCCCATAATGAAAGAAAATGGCCCACATTCTCCACTTCATAGATATCCTTGGTTCGAATCATCCTTTTATCATTACTATTGTGCTTTCCTGGCACTCATCCCCACCAACCTTTGCTATTGTCTTCCTTTCATTTCTGATTTTCTTAAAAACAATTCTTGGTGAGCACCTTTATTTTTTTTGAAGTGCATGACTCTGAGTCTTCATACAAAATCCAATGGACCTGCTCTTTTTTCACATGCCCCTACATCTCTATGTCTCACTTTATTTAATTATCACTGACCCTCCTCCACAGAACGACAATGCACAGGCTAGAGAAAGTGAGTGACTGATTTGTCTTACTTAAGACACATCCAGAGATGAAATAAAAATGCTCAAAGGACCCCAAAGCCAAGCAGCAATAGATATTCAACATGACAAATAGTTACTTAAACAAAAGTTGTTTTTAATTATCTTTAAACATGAAAACAGAATCAAGCTTTATTACTATTAACTTAGCTAACCCAACTTAACCCCCTTCTAATTCTAAGCGCACGTATATGTAATGTGTGTGTAAATTTTAAAAAACATTCTTTGGTTCACAGTTCAATCTCACTTCTCATTCTTCCAAGTTCACTGGTTGCAGATAATTCTTAAACTCTGCACAGAATTTAACATGTATAAAGTTCACCAGGCTTTGGTGCTCGAAAGGTAAATGTTTAGGTTCTTGTAGGTTTACAGAGAGAGATGTGTTGTTCCAGGATTTCCACAACTGAGGTCCCACCATTAGTCACCTCAATGTCTTGCTAATAAAACCTGCACCATCAGGGTTCTCCAGTTGATAACCTCTTTCTTTCAGGCTAGCACAGAGTTCCTTTCTGTTCCACTTATTCCAAGAGAAACATCAGAAAGATTGCACTTCCAGCCACCCGCCACTCTGGAGCATCTGTTTCAGTTCCAACAAGCTTCTCCTGGCCTGTTACAGCCTTCTGTCTGTCTGTCTGTGTCTCTCTCTCTATCTGAGATTCAAACTGCCAGCAGCATGTCCTTCTCTCTCTCACTTGCAAAAACTCCCTCCTTCTCCAGCAAACAATAGGAGTTAGTCTTCTGCTCCCATCAGTTGTTTTAGTTAAACAAGAACCTCTCAATGAGCTGTGAGTGAGCACTTTACAGAGAGGTCAAAAGCCTTGCAAAAAGGTCCAAAACAGACAACATGGCTCCGGTTGTTCTTCCAAGACAATAGTCCATTCCTTCCATGACATCATTTCAATTAGCACCTACTTGTGAAATGTGCATAGCATTCTCCATAGTTTCTGTAAAGTCACTGAATATGAATTCTTTAGTATTTCAAATAAGATCTGTTTTAAAGTGTGTGTATATAACCTACTCTAATTTTACCAATTTTTCTCCCAAAAACATTCCCAAATATTCCATCACAATGCAGATAATTTGCTAAAAAATGTGTCCTTGTGATTCTTTTGGAAAAAGTGGTCAGAGAATTTTCTGAGATGGGGGTCTATTCGTAATTTCTGTTAAATGCTTTGTGTAGCCCCATTGTATATGAACAAAAAAAATCTGCAGATGCTGGGGTTAAGTGCAATACACAAGAGTGCTGGAGAAACATAGCAGGTCATGCAGCATCCAGACGAAGTTAACAGCAATCAATGTTTCAGATTTATTGTCAGAGTTTATACATGACATCACATACAACCCTGAGATTCTTTTTCCTCCAGGTGAGGAAGAATTACTTATTGGTCATGCAAAAAAAAAATCTGTACTCAATGTACACATGCAAACAACTAAAGAAATGTAAACAAACTGACTGTGCAATACGAAGAGAAAAATAATCAATAAAGTACAATGGTAAGAGTTTTTAAATGAGTTCCAGATTGAGTTTCTTGTCGAGGAATCTGATTGTGAGAGGTAACAGCAGTTCCTGAACCTAGTGGTGCGAGACTTGTGGCATCTTTTCCTCTTTCCTGATGATAGCAGTGAGAATAGAGCATTTGCTGGGTGGCGTGGATCATTGATGAATGCTACTGCTGTCTGACCACAGTGTTCCCAATGGTGGGGAGGGTTTTGCTTGTGATATTCTGGTCTGTGTCCACTACCTTTTGCAGGGATTTACACTTAGTGGTGTTGGTGTTCTCATACTAGATTGTGATGCAGCCAGTCAGCACACTTTACACCTCTCATCTGTAAAAATTTGGCAGGTTTCTGATGTCATACCACACCTCCTTAAACTCCTGAGGAAGTAGAAGCGTGAGTACATTAATAGAAATCTGGAAAAACAGTTGGATGCCTGAATAAAATGATGGGGAGAGAGGGGAGGAATAGAGAAGAAGAGGGATGAAGGGAAGGGACCACAGGCTAATAGATAATAGATAATAGATGGATATGGGAAGGAGGGTAGAAGAGAAAGAAGCAGAGATGTAATAGAGGGAGAGGGCAAAGGGCAAAAAAGGATAGGTCTCTGATAAAAGTTCAAAGGATCTTTTTATTGTCACATAATAATACATTAAAATGTAATATACATAATGATATGTTTCAACTTTTGTTTGCCTTTCGGCAAACAAAGAGCCACTAGAAGCAAAGCCTGGTGCCCTTAACAATAGGAGAAAGAGAAGCAAAAGAGTCTCTTCAGATTCTGTGGATTTTTCCTGATCACTCCGCATAGACTCCAGTTCAAACTGTCAACAATCTAACCTCTAGGTTCGAACCTCCAATATAATCAGAAAGCCTTCAACGTCATTCTGAGGCCCCTTCAGGTTCCGATACCTAGTTCCCATGAGCCAGTTTCCAGCATTCCACAACCTGAGTGACTCCTTCGACTCTGTCGCTAACAGCCTGCAGCCTGTGTGAGTCCTTCACTCGTTGAGCCCCTTGTTGGTTGGCTGCCATGGCTATTGTTTTGTAAGGTTGTCTTCTTTGCTTTTTCTCAATAGGAGGAAGTCAGGAGAACAAAATCTGGTCTTCATCGAGGACTCAGTAACGGAGAGGGTCAAGAACTTCAAATTTCTGGGTGTCAATATCTCCGAGCATTTGTACTGGAGCCTCTATGTTGATGCAATCATGAAGAAGACTGACCAGTGGCTATACTTTGTGAGGTGTCACCTCAATATGTCACCGAAGACTCTCGAAAACTTCTACAGGTGTACCATGGAAAGAATTCTGGCTGCTTGTATCACTGTCTGGTACGATAGTGCCAATGCTCAGGACAAGAATAAACTCCAGAGGGTTGTTAAATTGGCCTGCGACATCAGGGGCACCAGACTTCACTCCATCAATGGCATCTACAAGAGGTGCTGTCTTAAGAATGCAGCCTCTATCCTCAAGGACCCCCACCACCCAGGCCATGCCCTCTTCACTCTGCTATCATCGGGAAAAAAGGTACAGAAGACTAAAGACGAGCACTCAGCAGCACAAGGACAGCTTCTCTGCTGCCATCAGATTCCTGAATGATCAATGAACCAAAGACTCTACCTTACATTGACTTTTCGTGCACTATTTTTATTTATTTTTTGCAAAGTTCCATAGTGCATAGGAAGGAAGGGAAACAAACAGAAGGCCCATGGAACACATGGAGATTAAGGAGGAAGAGGTGTTTGCTGCATTACAGCGAATAAAGGTAGATAAATCACCCAGGCTGGATATGATATTCCCTAAGGCCTTGAGGGAGACTAGTTTAGAAATTTCAGGGCCCCTGGCTGATGTATTCAAAATGTCCTTAGCCACGGGTGAGGTGCCAGAGGATTGGCACCTCATGTTGTCCCATTGTTTAAAAAAGGTTCCAAAAATAAACCAGGTAATTATAGGCCGGTAAGCCTGATGTCAGTAATAGGTAAATTATTAGGAGTCTGAGAGACAGAATATAAAGGTATTTGGACAGTTGTGGGAAAGTCAACATAGCTTTGTGCATGGTAGGTCATGTTTAATGAATCTTGTAGAATTTTTTGAGTTTACCAAGCAGATAGACAAAGGAAAGGCTGTGGATGTTGTCTATATAGACTTTAGTAAAGCCTTTGACTAGATCCCACATGGGACGTTAACTCAGAATGTTATGACACTAGGTATCCATGGAGAGTTGTAAACTGGATTCGTAATTGGCTGTGTGGAAGAAAGCAGAGTGTGATAGTGGATGGTTACTTCTCAGACTGTGACTAGGGGTGTGCTTCAGGGATCAGTGTTGGGATCATTGTTGTTTGTTGTCTATATCAATGATCTGGATGATAATATGGTAAATTGGATCAGCAAGTTTGCTGATCACACAAAGTTAGAAGGCGTTGTGGACAGCGAGGAATATTTTCAAAGCTTGCAGCAGAATTTGGACCAACTTGGAGAATGGGCCAAAAAATGGGAGATGCGGACAAGTGTGAGGTGATGCATGTTGGAGGGAAAACTAAGGTAGGGCATACACAGTAAATGGTAAGGCACTTGTAGAGCTCGTCGAAAGAATCAAAGACTTGTTGATCCAAACCAAGGCTTTTATTAGCAAAAGACAGGAGCTCTTCACAGGTGGCTGACCAGTCCAGAATGATCTGACCTGGCTAGGGACACAACCCTTTAAGGCCCAGACAGTAGGCGTGGCTTAGCTCTCAGCCAATCGCTGTAAGCACACTCTAGATACTGTAACTATATACACTATATACATTGGTGATAGATCTGTACTATCACGTTCACCCCTTCTTAGAGAACTGACCCTGGAAAAAAAAACGAGTGAGAGAATGAAAGGAAGGGGTAGGTTAAGGATTGTAGTGGTCAGGGGGTCTGACCATCCAGCGTGACCACCATGGTGCCGGGATTGGGGTCGCTGGAGTGTTGTCGCCAGCGGGCTCGTCGGGTGCGACCGCTCCTTCGCTCAATTCCCCAGTCTTGTTATCGGCAGGGTGGCCCGGGTCATTGGGGTGCTGTTGGTCCTTCCGTTGCGGCACGGGGCCTGGGGAATAAAGAGTTGGGGAAGGTTGGTGTCTTGGGTAAACTTATACCTCTCATTTTGTTCATTTTAGATTGGTCACAGTGTTTGAGCTACCGAAAGAAAATAGACACACACACCGAGAGCAGCTCTGGTTATACAAATGTTTATTACAAATTCAAAAGCTGATTTCACACTACAATATGCAAGCCCTTCTCAACTATACTTATCAATGCTTGGACTGGTCCCAACTGCCGAAGCGAGGCAACAACTGCACACTTGTAGTAGGTTGTCAGGGCGCTGGTAGCAGCTTCGCCACCTCCCCCGACCGGGACGTTGCTCGGACTCTGGCTGTTCTTCCTTTTTAACAAGGGGTGTTCCCACCCCTCGGAGAGTCTAAACTTCAGCAGCAGGACCACAGGCTTATATACCCCAAAAACAATTAATCATGCACCTACTCCTTCTAACATTTGTCAGTCAAAATCAAAACTGAACATTATATTCTACAATTTAGAAGATTAATTATTATGGAACCAGGATGTTATGATTTCCTGGTTTATCTCGTAGATACAAAGACTTATTAAAACTTCTCGAGCAAGACAGGTTGTGACCAATTCATCAATTTCAGAGTGTTGCATTTGATAACTGCTTTCCCTGGGCCTCACAGTGGAATTCCATTTCAAAGTGTATCTTCAGATAAATCCCCATGGCTGAGTTTAATTACATCTGCTAGTTCTGAAAGTAAGGTGACCTGCGTGTGGACCCAGTGTCGTCAGTTCCACATAAGCAAAAAGCATCTGGGTACATGGTTTTATTCCTCCATTACAGTTGGGTTGGGGGGTTTGCTGGGTCTACCGTGTCCTGAGCTAGGTCCCGCAGCAAAACAGTGTTCTCCTGCCCGTCTGGGAACTCAATGTAGGCGTAATGCGGGTTTGCGTGGAGTAGAGTCACTCGGTCGACCAAGGGGTCATTCTTTGAGTGCTGGACGTGGCGTCGCAAAAGGACGGGGCCAAGGATGGTGAGCCATGCCGGTACAGTGGTTCCTGATTCGGATTTCCTCGGGAAAAGGAACATCCTTTCGTGGGGGGTGGCATTTGTTGCGGTACATAGGAGGGAGCGGATGGAGTGTAAGAGACTAGTGAGAACCTCCTGCCAGTGAGAAGTGGGGAAACCTTTAGACCGGAGAGCCAGTGTAAGTGTAACCGCTCTCCATATGGTGGCATTCTCCCTCTCGACCTGGCCGTTACCACATGGGTTATAGCTGGTGGTCCTGCTTGAAGCGATACCACACTCCAGAAGGTACAGTTGCAGCTCTGCGCTCATGAATGAGGACCCCCTAATCACTGTGGATGGAATTGGGGTTCCTGAAAATGGCAAAAATACTGTGAAGGGTCTGTATCACTGAGGTGGCAGTGGTGTCTGGGCAGAGCACAGCGAACGGGAAGCAGGAGTACTCGTCGATGGCCGTAAGGATGTAGTTATTACAGTTGGTCGACGGTAGGGGCTCTTTAAAGTCTACGCTAAGATGCTCGAAGGGGCAGGTGGCTTTGATAACGTGGGAGTTATCTGGACGGAAGAAGTGGGGCTTGCATTCAGCGCACACTGAACAGGCTCGGGTCATGGAGCGGATCTCGTTGACTGTGTAGGGTAGGTTGCGCGCCTTCACAAAGTGGGCAAACCTAGTGACCCCCGGATGGCAGAGCGCCTCATGGAGTTTCTGTAGTCTGTCCATCTATATGCTGGCGCACGTCCCCCAGGAGAGCGCGTCAGGCGGGTCATTGAGCTTACCAGGCCGGTACAGGATGTCATAGTTAAAGGTGGAGCGTTCGATTCTCCATCTGGCAATTTTGTCGTTTTTTATCTTACCATGCTGGGTGTTGCTGAACATGAAGGAGACCGTGCGTTGATCAGTCAACAGTGTAAAGCGCCTCCCAGTGAGGTAATGTCTCCAACGATGCAGTGCTTCAACTATGGCCTGGGCCTCCTTCTCGATTGAGGAGTGTCTACTCTCTGGACCTTGGAGGGTTCTGGAGAAGAAGGCTACAGGCCGACCGGGCTGGTTCAAGGTGGCTGCCAGGGTGAAGTCGGATGCATCGCTCTCGACTTGAAATCGGACAGACTCATCGATCGCGTGCAGCGTTGCAGCGGCGATGTCGGATTTGATTCGATCGAAAGCCGCTCTGGCTTCGGTCGAGAGGGGAAAGGAAGTGGTCTTGATAAGAGGACGCGCCTTGTCGGCGTAGTGTGGAACCCATTGGGCGTAATATGAGAAAAGGCCCAGGCAGCGTTTGAGCGCTTTCTGGGTATGGGTGGGGGGGTAAGTCCATTAGGGGATGCATGCGGTCAGGATCTGGCATGACTATCCCATTCTCCACCACACAACCTAGAATCGCGAGTCGTGTGGTCCGGAAGACACACTTGTCCAAATTGTAAGTCAGGTTCAGCCGACGGGCAGTTTGAAGAAATTTGTCTAGGTTTGCGTCGTGGTCCTGCGTGTCGTGGCCGCAGATGGTGATATTGTCCAGATACGGGAAGGTAGCAGCATGGGGCCTGGGGAATAAAGAGTTGAGGAAGGTTGGGTTGGGGGGTTTGCTGAGTCTACCATGTCCTCTGGGTAGCGGGGATAATGTCAAGTCCCCAACGGAGGGCCAGATCTGGCCAGATAAAACTGTCAGTTGACCCAGAGTCAAATAAGCAATTGGTGTAGTGTCCATGCACTTTAATCAGTTCCATTGCTTTAGTGAGGGGATGAGAGCATTGCTGGTTTAGTGTTATAGAAGCAGCCACTGATCCAGTTGACAGGGGAGTTCCGCGTGATGATGTCACGCAACGGGATGACATCACGCAACGGGATGACGTCATAGACATAGTCAGCGCTGGAGGAGCAGGTTGGAGGACCTCCCGGAAGTGCTGTTGTGGCGGCGTCGGCAGATGAAAGGTAAGTAGTGGGGTTTGGAGTTGCTCGCAGTTGGTGGTGGGTAGGTCGTCGGTCGCGGCGGTCAGGCCCCAGCGGTCGTCAGCCACGGACGCTAGGGTGAGTACCTGGTTGGGCGCGGCGGGTCCCCAGTCGGTCGTGGTGGCTGCATCGGCGGCGGCGTAGGCAGTGGCAGACGGGGAGCGGGCAGCAGCAGCAGTAGTAGCGTCGGCCCCGGGGGTGGCTGTGGCGGCGGCAGCAGCAGCGGTTGCCACAGTCGGGACCGAGGCGGGTCGAGTGTTCCACACGGGGGCGAGAGGCGGGCCAACACCATGGTTGCGAGGGATATTACATTGCCACGCTGGAAGTACAGGGCGTAACGGTCACCCACTTCAAATTATTCGTCCTTCCCCAATTGTGTGCCCCAGTGTTGCTGGGATTAGACTTTCAATGTCAGTTCCGAACGGTGTCCCTACACTTTGGGGGACCCCACGCCCCCCTCTCAGTCTGCCATCGCCCCACCCCCGAAGCACCCGAGCAACCCGCCCCCGTGCCCCAGGACCAATACTGCAGCCTTTCCACACTCCAGATTGCCCCTTCAGCACTCTTCGCAAACCTCACCCCTGGCTGGAAGCCTGTGGCCACCAAAAGTCGTCAATTCATTAGGAGTGAGGTGCGTAGATTGCTGGATGAGGGCATCATCGAACCCAGTTCATGTCCCTGGTGAGCCCAGGTGGTGGTTGTCAAGAACGGGGAAAAGCTACAGATGGTGGTCGATTATAGCCAGACCATTAACCGCTCCATGCTCCTGGATGCGTACTCCCTGCCACGCATCACGGATGTGGTGAACCAGATCGCCCAATACCGCATATTCTCCACCATTGACCTACGTTCGGCCTACAACCAGCTCCCGATCCGCTGTGAGGACCGACCATTCACAGCCTTCGAAGTGAATGGGCGGCTGTATCAATTTCTCAGGGTACCATTCAGGGTCACGAATGGTGTCGCGGTCTTCCAACGGGAAATGGACTGGATGGTGGACCAGAATGGGCTAACCTCTACCTTCCCGCTGGCACCACGGTTGCGAGGGTGGGCTGCCCCTTCCGGGTTCGGCGTCTCCGTGACGTCAGGCGTTGCTGTGCAGGGGAGCCCTTGCTCTCATTGGACGAGAGCTCTGGGGAAGAAGAGTTTGAATAGGATAGTGGCGGTTGGGTTTCACACGAGGCACTGTCTTTGCTGGTGGGCATTTTAGACCTACAGACTGCAGCAAAGTGGCCGTTTTTAAGGCACTTCTGGCATCTGGTTTTTCTTGCTGGGCACTGGGACCTGCTGTGCTTGTCCCTCCCGCAGAAATAACATCTTGGGTTCGCAGGGGGCAGTGTAGCAGCAGCCGACAGGCCGTCAGTATCTCGGGGAGTGGTAGGGTAGAAGGGCACTCTACTCACATCAGAACGAGGGGTCCAGTCCCTAGAAAACTCATTTGACTTTAAGGCTGCATCCTCCATTGTGATTGCAATCCGGGCCACGTCCTCTAGTTTTTCTACCCCTTGCTCGAGCAAGCGCAGCCTCACTTCGTTCGATCGGAGCCCGGCCACATAGGCATCCTGGACGAGATCATTTGTGATCTCGGCAGCAGTTTTGTCCACACAGTTACAGTCCTTGCCCAACGCCTTTAATACTTGTAAATATGCCCTGCTGGACTCGTCGGGTTGTTGCTTCCTCGACGCAAGCACGAGCCGGGCATGAATTCTGTTCACCAGTTGATCATACAGTTCTTTCAGTACCTTTATGGCTGCGGTGTAAGTGGTCTCATCCTGGATGTTCCCATAGACTCTCAAGGACACCATAGACAGCAATGCTGTTAGACGCTGGTTATCCTCCTCTACCTGAATTAATCTCAGGAAGTTTTCAAAGTTCAGCAGCCAGAACCTAAAGGCTTTGAAGGCTGTAGCTGACTGTGGGTCAGTGTCAAGTTTTTCTGGCCGAGTCAGACGCTCCATTCCTTTCAAAAAAAATTCTTTTTTCTTTTTGGTAATAAAATTGTAGAGCTTGTCAAAAGAATCAAAGACTTGATCCAAACCAAGGCTTTTATTAGCAAAAGACAGGAGTTCTTCACAGGTGGCCGACCAGTCCAGAATGATCCAACCTGGCTAGGGACACAACCCTTTAAGGCCCAGACAGTAGGCGTGGCTTAGCTCTCAGCCAATCGCTGTAAGCACACTCTAGATACTGTAACTATATACACTATATATATTGGTGATAGATCTGTACTATCACAGCACTGAAGAGTGCAGAGGAGCAAAGAGATCTGGGTATACAGATACAGTGTTCCCTGAAGGTGGTGTCGCATGTGGAAAGAGTTGTAAAGAGAGTTTTTGGCATCTTAGCCTTTATAAATCAAAGTATTGACTATAGGAGTTGGGATATTATATTGAAGTTATTTAAGACATTGGTGAGGCCAAATATGGAATATTGTCTGCAGTTCTGGGCATCTAACTACAGGAAGGATATTAATAAGATTGTAATAGTGAAGAGAAGATTTACTAGGATGTTGCTTGGTCTTCAGGAGTTGAGTTACAGAGAAAGATTAAAAAGGTTAGGACTTTATTCCTTGGAGCGAAGAAAAATGAGGGGAGATTTGAGAGAGGTTTACAAGATTATGAGAGGTATAGACAGAGTGAATGTGAGTAGGCTTTTTCCACTTAGATTTGGAGAGATAAATACGAGAGGTTTTTAGTTTTAAGCTGAAAGGGGAAAGGTTTAGGGAAACATTAGGGGGAAGTTCTTCACTCAGAGAGTGGTGGGAGTGTGGAATGAGCTGCCATCTCATGTAGTGAATGTGGGCTCGATCTTGTGTTTTAAGAATAAATTGGATAGATACATGGATGGGAGAGATGGAATGGGAGCAAGTCAGTGGGACTAGTGAGATAGTTGGAACAGACTAGAGGGACCAAATAGCCTGTTTTCTGTGCTGTAGCATTCTATGGTTCTATATGATGCTGCCACAAAACAACAAATTTTATAACTTATTAATAACAATAAATTCTGATTCTGACAAGCAAAAGAAGGGAAGGGGTTGGGAGTTGGAGGAATAGAAACAGGGATAGGGAAAAGATCAGGCAAGGGGGAGTGGGAGTGCCACTGGGAGTGTCCTTGCTATTGCAGTGGAGAAAGTGAAGGTCCTCAACAAAGCTATCTTCCAGTCTGCGTCCAATCCCCCCGATGTAAAGGATGCCGCATTGGGAACACTGGATGGAGTAGATAATCACTACAGATTCATGTGTTGTTTAACTTAGAAAGACTGTTTGGTGGCTGCCTAATAGAATGGGAAGAGATTTAAGTGCAAGTGTAGCACTTACTGTCACAGGAATAAGAATCAAGGGGGAATTTGGTGGGAAGAGGTGTGTGAAAGAGGGGATCGGGGAGGGAACTAACCCTCCAGAAAGTAGAGAGGGGTGGGAAAGTGGGTCTGTGTGGTCCTGTTTTATTGTGGAAAATAATATGTAGACTAGTAGGGTGAATCCCTTTGTCTGGCATACACCATTCCTGCCTCTGTGCATCATATTTTATCAGGTTCACCCCTCTCATCCTGTGCTATTTACTACTTTTAAGCAGTCTCGATAAAGGGTTTTGGCTCAAAATGTGGACCATTCTTTTTTTTTCCCACCGAATATTGCTTGACCTGCTGAGTTTGTCCAGTAGATGTATTTAGCTTCAGATTCCAACATATGCAATCTCCTTCCTGTGTGTCTCCATCTTCAACAAATGTTGGTGGAAGAAATTGTATCAATGAAATAATATCCTAATGGGGCTTATTTTTATTGGAACAATTTTGAACCTACTGTTGATCAACAAACAAACTGACATAAATTATGAGCTCTTAGTAGAAAATGTACCAATAGAACTCATGATGTTGTATAGTATTCTTTTTTAACTTTAGTCTGGGGTCCAAAAGAGGAATTAAAAAGAGGAACAAGATTTATTTAAGCAGTTGTAGACTTTCAGCCTCTCAGCTGAATATCAGTCACATTTTTTCCTTCTGATGTGTGGGCTGGATTTGCTTGGTAGTTTGTACCTCCCTGAGACATAAGGTGAGTTTTGTTCCCGCCCATATTATTAACAGAGTAGCTCAGTTTGGCGTTTGTTATGTTTGCAGTTCAGATGTACACTCTGTTATGGAAACATAGTGAGTGTGTGGCAGGGAAACAAAGGAAGCGAACCAAACTCAAAGTATTAAAATTTGTATTTTGCCAGCAGGGCAGACTTTGAGTGTTGTGAACTTTTGCAATTCTTTGCTTTTGTGATTACATATTAATGTAAGTGTTTTAAGTTTGAAAACTGAAAACTTGTTGAAGCAAACCTGGTGTAGCATATACTCTTTTGTCTGCAGTTAGTGTGATATTTGAAGATTAAGGTCAGAGCCTCCTGTGGGACAAAGACAAGGCTACGCCATGGCAACAATCTGTGACTTGTGTAAGCAGCACCTGAAGAATTTTAAGGAAATGTTAGAGAGGGCTGCAGAAAATCTCCTGGAGATAATAAAAGAATTCTTCAAGAAAATACAATGCTGTTCCTGCCTGAAGCGGAAAAGACCTGAGCCAAACCACCTTTACAAGCCTGTTCTGCAGCAACATGAAAAAGAGGCTGCTCAGGAGTTTTTACAACTCATTGAGGAAGGTAAACATGAAACCAATTATCAAACAACCAGTCTGGATTAATTACATTTACTTTATTATAGGTTTAATTTTCTTGCCTTAAATTTGAACTAGCTTGGAATTGTGACCTGATTCCCAACAGGGATTGTTTTATTTAATCATATTGTTGTGCATTGCAGAAACATTGTAAAGTTCTCCATATTTAAAAAATTATTTTCAGCCTTTGTTTTTATAGTGTAATAATTGTGCATAATTATGAGAGGGTTGAAATATTAATTTTGCCAAACAATATATTTTAATTATCAAAGTAGTTTCAACATGATATGCATTCATATTGTGGTTAGAAATTATCTTGAAGATTTTAAATGAAAGAAAAGTCTTGATGTGAAACAATGGAAAACTGCCTTTTAATGTGGCTTCAGATGTAAATAATTTCTAAGATCGCAATTATTAACTTAGTCATACACTGGTTGGTTGTCTTTGGCCAAGTTTAGGGTATTCAAGTAAGAGTAGGATTCTTGTATGTTTACGAGTTAAGAGATCACGCATCCAAGTGCTGAACCTTAACCATATATACCTGGCAATGATGGGTTTCAAGATAAATTTTGTTAATTGGATTTTTATTTTGAAAAGCAACATCCATCTCCATGTGCCCCTCAAATTTCTGCAACATTTATCTATCTTTCTTTTTTTAATATTTTATTGAGTTTTACAAAAACCGTTTACACAAGGTATACTAACGATAACATAAATCAAATCATATCATATACATATCACATATCAATTGTCAATATGAACCATAACCATAATTATTATATAACTTACTTTGTTCAGGAAATACATTCTATCATTATAATAATGAAACAATTAAATCATAGCTCATACTATTTCCAAAAATAATATTGAATACAAAAATTATTCAAATAATACATGTAAAATTCCCTTATATAAGATATTTTATACTTCTCTGGTGTGATTATATCATATCATCATATCATATCACCATATACAGCACAGAACAGGCCAGTTTGGCCCTACTAGTCTATGCCGGAACCAATCCCCACCCTTCTAGTCCCACTGATGATTGAGCAGCAAAGCATTATGAAATATTGATAGAATAAACAGTGTGTGAACAAAAACTATTGATAATTTAGGAAAGAATTGTGATCATTTTCAGACATGATTAGGTTTGGTTTTAATTTATACAGCGTGGTAACAGGCCCTTTCAGCCCACGACCTCATGTTGTCCAATTACATCCAAATTGAATTTTAAAAATGTCTACTAATCTACCCCCTCCCTCTAAACAAGATTTTCTGTAAATATTGTAAATATGAATCAATCAATGGCCCCCAGACACCAGACAGGAAATCCCCGAAGCACCCACACCACTTAAATCCACATCTTATCAAATTCAGACTTTGCATGTTTAATATTATATCTCATTTTTTCCAAACTGAAATAATACATGTGAGTGAATGTGAGTGGGTGAAACATTATCTTTCCACTTCATCAAAATAAAAGCTAGGATTCTCTTCTGGGTTGAAGACAGAGAAATATCCTCTTCAAGAGAAAAATCAAATAAAGCAATCAAAGGGCATGGTTCTAATTTTGTCTTAAGAATCATTGATAAAATTTGGAAAAGATCTTTCCAAAAATGTCTAAGTTCCGACATTCCCAAAACATATGAATCAATGAAGCTTCAAAAATTTCACACTTATCACATCATGGATCTATATCAGGATAAAAATGAGATAATTTAACTTTAGACACATGTATTCTGTGCATCACCTTAAATTACAACAAACAATGTCCTGCACAAAATAAAGATTCATTGATCAAATTAAGAGTTGTATCCCAATCCTTGTTTGAGAATGCTCTATTCAAATCATGCTCCCAATTGTTCTTAATCTTGGCCATTGAGGCTATTCTTAAATCAATTAATAATAATATTTATAATTTGATAGTAATCCACCATGGGGAAAATTGAAAATCAAAAAATACATCAAGAATATTCACTTCAGAAATTCGAGGTAAGTTTAGACTGAACAAATGGCTAATTTGTAAATATCTAAAAAAGCATCTATTAGAAAGATTAAATTTTGCTGTTAGTTGTTCAAAAGAAGCAAAATGATCTTAAATAAAAAGATTTTTAAAACTTTTAATGCTAATGTATACCATTCCTTAAAACTTGAATCTAACAAAGAGGTTGGAAAAGATGATTAGTTACAATAGGAATGGCAAGAGAAATACTGTTTTCCAAAAAATTTCCTAAATTGTGTCCATATTCTCAATCTATTATTGGGTTCTTAGTCAATTTAGAGAATCAAAAAAGTTAAAAATGAACCTAAAAAATCCAAGGAGAAAATGATCAGACGTAGTCGAGTCGAAGTTCAGTAAAAATCGTTTTTCTCAAACAGTCACACGCAGCTTTTTAAAACCCTGTGTGTTCCAAATGACATCATCACATTGTGACATCATGATGCCATTCTTAACCTCCCAAGCCTGTTAAATTAAACCTCTGGTGAGACATTACGTGGCACCCCCACCCCCAGAACTGGCGATAGGAGGCTAAACCTCTGGTGCCATTACTGTCCACCGCTCTTGGACAGTGGTCCACACCTTCGCATCGGGGGGTCGTGGCAAGTGCCGATCAAGGTTTAGTTGAGCAGGCTAAAGCCTGGTCAATCTCTGAGGATGCCCCTCAATATCCAGTACACAAGTTGTACGATTGTTTTGTAGCACTCTGAAGGGGTCCTCTTATGGCATCTGTAAAGGTGGCCTGTGTGCACCTCTATGCACAAACACAAACTCACCGTCCTGGAGTTCCTTTGGGATGGTTGCCTTGACGTAGGAACTCGGCCAATTTTCCAGGCCGCTCCCGCAGTCTGCCGAAGACTTCAGTCGGTGGTTCCTCTGTCCGCGTGCTGCAGGCACGAACTTCCCAGGTACAATGAGCAGAGCTCCATAAACCAACTTGGCTGATGAGGAGTTGAGATCATCACTGGGTGCCATTCTTAATGCCTAATCTATACCATTCCTTAAAACTTGAATCTAACAAAGAGGTTGGAAAAGATGATTAGGTGACCAGAGGAGTCAGGGTAGCTCGTCTTCCCAATCAGGTCCCTAGAGTTGGGGCCATCAGTGCAGCCTTCCTGTGCTTATGGAACCACTCCACCAGGCCATTTGACTGCAGGTGGTAGGCTGTCATGTGGTGGAGCTGTATTCCCAACAGTTGCGACAAAACATCCCAGAATGTGGAAGTAAACTGTGGGCCTCTGTCGGAGGTAATGTATATGGGTAGGCCGAACCGAGATACTCAGGCAGAAACAAAAGCTCTGGCGCATGAATAGGTTGACAAGTCCATCATAGGAACTGCATCTGGCCACCTAGTGAATCTGTCAATGACCGTTAACAAGTACTTAGACCCTCGTGACACCGGAAGCGGGCCGATAATATTGACATGCACGTGGTTGAATCTGCGCTGCGGTGGCTGGAAAGGCTGAAGCAGCACCTTCACGTGCCTTTGGACTTTTGGAGATCAGCAGTCCATGCGCGTCTTTCCCCAGTACGTGACCTGCTTTTAAGTCCAAGCCATACAAACCTGTCAACTATCAGGTGGACTATCACTCGAATTGAGGGGTTGGACAGTCCATGAATAGCACCGAAAATGTAACATCTTCACACAGCAGGGACGATAGGGTGAGGCTGACTTGTGGAAAAGTCACACAGGAAAGTAGTGCCTCGTGGCCCAAAGCTACATCCTCGAGTTGCAGGTTCATGACAGCAGTTCTTATAAGCCGGGAATCCAACGTCCTGTCGCTGAGCTTTGGCAAGTGCCATGTAGTCTAACCCCAGAGAGAGGCACATATTCCTTGAATGAAGGAGCTGGACAGGGTATCAGCTACCATATTATTCTTAATGGAGATATGTTTAATCCTGGTTGTAAACTAGAATACATAAGATAGGTGGCATTGCTCACAGGCTGACTAGGGATCTGATGCCTTTGTGAATTTGAACGATAGCAGTTTGCGATCAGTAAAAACTATGAATTCCCTGCCTTCCAAAGAATGTGTCTGACTGCTAGGAACAGCGCTAGCAGTTCCCTATCGAATGTGTTGTATTTAGTTTCTGGAAGGTGGAGGTTCCTACTAAAAAATGCTAGAGGCTTCCATTGTCCATTGGTGTATTGTTCCAAGACCCCCTCCCCCAATCGCCGCGTCAGACGCGCCTATCATCAAGGCAGTTTGTGCATCCATTTGTGAATGAACCAGCAATGTTGACTTTGCTGGGTGTCTTTGGTCTGTTGGAATGCTACCATTGTCTCCTTTGTCCACTCGAGTTCTGTGGTATCACTGGACCTGAGGTAGAAGAGGGGTTTCATAATATGAACTGCGGAGGGTAGAAAGCGACGATAGAAATTGACCATCCCCACAAATTCCTTTTGATTGTATCGAGCCTTAGGAATTTGAGGATGGCTTCCACCTTGTTAGGCAATAGAACGACACCCCGGCTGCTGATCTGATGTCCCAAGAACTCGATAGAGTATTGCCTGAATTTTCACTTGGGAGGGTTCTCAGTTAGCCTGAACTCTTGTAGGCGGCAGAGTAAATGCAGATGCTGCAGGTGCACTTTGCGGGGCTGGCTGGGGATGAGTATATCACTTAAGTTTATGAAAAGGAAGTCCGTGGCACACCCCACTGGTGGAATGTTTGGCAGCATTTTTGAGACCAAAGGGCATTCTCAAAAATTCGAAGAGGCTGAACGGTGTTATGATGGCAGTTTTGGGCACATCCTCCGGGTTTACAGGTATCCGTACACCAAACGAATTTTAGAAAATATCCTGGCCCCATGAAGATTAGCTGTAATATCCTGTATATGGGGCACAGGTTAGCAGTCTGCATTGGTAGCGACATTGAGACATCTGTAATCCTCGCAAGATCTCCAGCCTCTCTTGCCTTTGGGCACCATATGTAGTGGGGAAGCCCACAGTATATCAGACCTGTGCATGATTCCAATTTCCTTCATTTTGTGGAACTCTTGTTTTGCAAGCTGCAACTTGTCGGGCAGCTGGTGTCGTGCTCGGGCATGTAGAGGAGGACCTTGGATGAGGATGTGGTGTGCAGTGCCACGTTTGGGTGTGGCAGTGGAGATCTTGGGAGTGACAATATCTGGAAACGGTGAATTTGTTATTCGAGTACTCCATGGTGTCAAGGTGCGAGGCAGGTAGTTTGGCTTTTTCAAGGCAGAAAGTCTGGAACTTTATGGTGTTCACCAGCTGGTACCCTTTTAAGTCCACCATCAGAGAGTAGGTTCTGAGGAAGTTGGTACCCAGCAACGGCCAGGACACAGCAGCAAGAATGAACTTCCATGAGAAGTTATTGTCACCGAATTTCAGGGATATAGTCCATGTGCCATACTTACGAATCAAATTGTTATTCACTGCAGTGAACACCGGACCCACACTCCTAGTACAGGTGTCAAACCCCGAAGGAGGAAGGACACTAACTTCCACATCCATATGGACGAGAAATTTGTGCTCAGAGAGTTCATCCCAGATGTAGAATAGGCTGTTACGGTGGCCAGACACTGTAGCCATTAGCAAAAACTGGCCATGGCATTTACCAGAAAATTGCAAGGGGGCCAGCAGCGGTGATCTCCAGATCCCCAGTATTGATGGTATAAAACACCAGGTGGTTGTCACGGAATCATGCTTGTCTGGGGGAATGTGCACCCTCGTCGCTGGTACATGTGGAACCTGGGCCTTTAGGTGTGACACAGAAATAATTTCTGTAGGCCTTGCACCTTGCTGTTTCACATTGCCATAGAATGTCTGCATGGGTGATCACTGTTTGAGGGTTATCAAAGTCCCTGTCAGCCAACATGAGGCCGATGTTTTCTGGCATATACTCTAAAAACAACTCCTGTAAGAGCAAGCAAGGCCTGTGGCCGTCTGCCAGTGCCAACATGTCATTCATTAACTCCGAAGGTGCATGGTCTCCCAGGCCATCGATATGAGGGAGTCGTGTAGCTCACTCGCACTGTGACAAACTGCAAATCTGGAGAAGGAGGACTTTTAGGGCTTCGTACTTGCCAAGAACTGGTGGGTCTCAAAGGAAATTCACTACTTGACTAGCCATGTCCTGATCGAGGGCGCCTTCCTCATGATTGTACTTAATGGCGTCCACTTCTATCTTGCAAATGTGGAATTGTGCCTCAGCCTGTCTGAACCAATTTTCAGCTCAAGTGGTCCAAAAGACAGGCAGTTTGAGCGAAACTGGTGCATTGTCTATGTTGAGTCCAAAATCCATTTGGGCCCATTGGGGTCACCAATGTAGCAACTGTGTTGCAGTGCAAAATGAAAACGAGAAAATGATCAGATGTAATCAAGTCAAAGTTCAGTAAAAGTAATTTACGGGGGGGGGCCTGGCAAGATGGCGTAGAATCTAGATGTGTAATCTTGACCTCTCTGGCCGGACTTTTAAGTACCCGTTTTTTAACTCTTTGTTTTCAAGTTTAAACTCTTTAAGTTTTAGCTTAAAGTATTGAGGAACTATTATGGCCATTAATGGTAAAAAGATAAATCCTCAAGTGCAGAAGAAGTTACATTTTCGAAGTGCTGAAGATTTGGGGCCTAAACGACTTGTTACAGCTTCAGGTTTAATTTCTTCAGTGTCTAGACCACAAAGACTGCCTGTGGGAGCTGAAAAAAAATGTCTACTACTCACCAAGTGAAGGATGGCGCTGGAATTACCCATTCGCCGGAAGAAGGTGCGTGTTCCCAAGAAGTGGATCCCGATTCTGGAAGCCTTTCGATTTTAACGGAGGGAGCACGCAGGAAGACAACTCCATTGTTTGAAATGCATCAGGAAGCATTTCAACCTGAAGATATCGCTTTCCTCCGTGATTTTGCGCAAAAACAACGAGCTGCGGGGGGAGATCAGTGACGACCCCCTGAGGAAGTCGGGGTGCCATTGCTGGGAGTCCAGACCCGCAGTAAAACCTCTAAAATGTCTTTTGTTGAGTTGCAGCAGGAGCTGCAGTTACCTGGTTCTGCCACTACATCAGAGAAAGCAGGGCTGAGCTTTTCTGAGTTCCAATGTATGCAGTTAAATGCTGTCATTCAACCTTTAATGAATGAGATGGCTGAAATGAATGCTAGTATAAGTTCAGAATTGAATACAGTTAAAGCACGTGTGGAAGCATCTTATGAAGAATTTTTTAAAATTTCAGACTGCTTTTTTGGACTGTAAACAGCAAGTGGTTTCTAACACAGAAAAAGTGTTGAAGGTTGAAAAATCAGTTACAGAATTGGGAGAACGCAAGAAGGAGTTAGAGAGGAAAATAGACTACTTGGAGAATCAAAGCAGAAGGAATAATGTGAAAATCGTTGGTTTGCCAGAAGGTATGGAAGGACAAGATCCTCTTCGTTTTTTTAAAGATTGGATCCCACAAGTACTAGGGCAAGAAATTTTTTCTGGAAGCTTGGTACTGGAAAGAGCACATAGAGCTTCAAGAAGAACACCTTTACCTGGTCAATCAGCGAGACCTGTAATAATTCGATGTTTGAATTATTTGGACAGAGAAGCAATACTTCGACTAGCAGTGCAAATTGCGAGACAACAACAAACTCCATTATTGATTCAGAACAGCAGAGTTTTTTTTAAATCCTGATTTGAGTCAAGAGGTTATTCAGCAACGATGTCAATTTAATCCAGTTAAAGAAGTTTTGTGGCGTAAAGGTTATAAGTCTACTTTTCGCTACCCGGCAGTGTTGAAGGTGTTTTATGGAGACTATCAATTTCTGATTTTTGAGAATGATTGTGAAGCAATGATTTTTGCTGATTCATTGCCAGATATAAGAGGACAAAGACGTAGTCCACCATTGTCTCCTAAAGAAAAATCTGGTTGTTCTGGAAACGGAAGAAATGGCGGAAATGGGAGAAATGGGAATGGAAAGAGTCCAACTTCTTCTGAAATGGGATCTCCGAGATTGGAATCTCTTGGATGAATGGAAGAATATTCTTATTCTTATTTTACTTTTTATGTTATTATGATATTTTGATGTTATTCATTGTTTGGCTGGGGAGGGAGAGATTTGCTCTAAGTTCTTTATTAGTCATCAGCCACTGGTGGGTGACCCACACCCAATTTTTGTTTAGGGATTACTACCTTTTGGTAGTTTTTTTTTGGGGGGGATTTTTTTTTAATTTTTAAAAATTTTCATTCTAGTTAGCTTTTAATTTGTGATTTTTTTTCTCCTATTGGAGGGCCTATATACATTGATTTGAGTTTTCATATAAAGATATTATTGGTATTTAGTCTTTATATAAATTAAATTATGTTCTGTTAATAAAACAAATTAAAACTAGTTTGATTAAATGGAAAGATTTACCTATTAATTTATTGGGTAGGATAAATACAATTAAGATGAATATTTTTCCGCGTATGCAATATTTGTTTCAATCTATTCCGCATTTACTTGATAATATTTTTTTTCGAGATTTGAATAAAATGATTAGGGAGTTTTTATGGAGAGGTAAATTTTTGAGAGTAGCTTTGAATAAATTAACTTGGAAATGTGAGTTAGGGGGATTACGTTTACCACATTTTCAAAATTATTATGAAGCAGCCCAACTTAAATTTATTAGTTCATTGATGGATTTGGAATGACCTCCTAGTTGGGCCAAAATTGAGATGGCAAATATTTCTGAATTTGAAATACATCAATTTTTGTTTAGATGGAATATAAATTTGTTACAGCAACATAATGTGCCTATTCTAAAACATTTAATGAAGTTATGGATAAAGTAAAATAAAATGATAGGTTCTATGGGTAAATTATTGGCTTTGACTCCGTTGTATAATAATCAACTTACTTCTTTTTCAAAACACAATCAAAGTTTATTGCATTGGAGATTTAAAGGTGTGGAAAACTTGGGAGATTGTTTTAAAGAGGGTAAATTTTTATCTTTTAATCAGATGAGGGACAGTTTTGGTATTGATAAGAACTCTTTGTTTCTTTATTATCAAATTCGATCTTTGGTAAAACATATATTTGGTAGAGATGTGATTTTACCTGAAATGACTAAATTTGAGACTTTTCTTATGAAGGTACCACAGAAGGGTTATATTTCATCTATGTATCAAATATTACAGGATGGTATGGATAAAAAAGGTTGGGATAGATCTAAAAGTAAATGGGAAGCAGATATTGGTTTTATTTTTTCCAAGAATGATTGGTTAGATATCTGTTGTGATAGTGTAACTAGATTGATAAAGGCACGTTATGCAATGATTAACTATAATTTTCTACATCAATTATACTTAACACCTGAAAATTTTAAAAAGTATGGTTTTCATGAATCAGATTTGTGTTTTAGATGTGATAATTCTGTTGGAACTTTTTTTCATGCTGTTTGGTCATGTATACATATACAATCTTTTTGGAAGAAAATTCAATTGTTTTTAGAATACCTGTATAAGATTAAAATACCTTTAGATCTGACAGTATTTTTATTGGGTAGTTTGCAACCTCTGAAAGGTTTGGGATTAGATAAAGCTAAATATACAAAAGCAAGTTGAAACTTATCTGTAGCGAAAAAATGTATTGCTAGTACGTGGAAAGATACAAATATGATTGATATTAAAAGATGGCATAATGAGATGAAATATTGTTTAATAATGGAAAAATTATTTATGTTTTGCGTGATAATTATAGTTTTTTTTATTAATAAGTGGTTGTTATACTCAGAATATTTACATTTCAATTTATGTTGATTAGATCTTAATATGTATGTTTAATTTTTCTTTAATATTTTTTCTTTTTTCTTTCTTTATGGCTCTCCTTAGGAGAGTTGGCTGAAGGGGGGGGTTCTTTTCTTTTTTTTCTATATATAAAAATAATGTTCATGTTTATGGTTAATTGTTGTATATGTTATATACTATTTGTTTTTTGAACGAATAAATAAAGTTTAAAAAAAAAAGTAATTTACTCAAACAGTCATGCGCAGCTTTTTAAACCCCATAAGTTCCAAATAAAGTCATCGCATTGTGACATCATGACTTCACTCGGAATCTCCAGAGACGGTTCGATTCAGCCTCTGGTGAACCGCTACAATATCTCTTTGATAAATCACTAGACGCTGTGTGAGCCTGACAAGCTTCTTTATCAGTTAATTATACTGGGAATAAAATAAAATGAATGCCCATTCCTATTACATTTATATTGTATGTTAAATTTAGAAATGCTCTTTTTATTTAATATTAATTGTAAAATGTTTGGAGAGTTTAGAAACTAGGGAATTTTTTTTGATAAAATCTGTTAAGTCATGATCATAAAATCCATGCTCACAAACAGTGCTTTCATTAAACAGTGATTATAAGGTTTTCACACAAACATTAATCATTTTGACACTTGTAACTCAATTTACCATTTCAGCTTCTCACTCACTTATAAAATAATTATTCTGGTTATCGGTTTGTTTCTGCAGCTTCAGAAAATAAAGTGATTGACGTGGAAAACTTGAAGGTCTTGCAAACCCTAGCTGCTTCTGAAAATCCAAGCCTGCAGCAATCAGCTGCTCTCTACTATTTACATATCAGCGAGCAATGTGAGTATGATATTCAGAAAAAAATATTAGAGGTACTCAATAAGGGATTAATTTAATTGCTCCAATAATTGTATTTTAGGCCTTCAGTCTCTTAGTGTCAATGATGACTTGCCTCTGCTCCATTTCTATGGATTCTCAGATGGCTGAAGATCAATGTGTGATCCATGGAATCTGCCAAACATGGAGTAGTAAATATAGAGCAGGGGGTGTAATTGGGTGGTTTGGGAGATGGGGTCCTCATTCTACCAGGCTGTTGATTCTAATGAAAAAACTGAAGGTCCTCAGTGCTGTCCAAGATCATTTTCATTTTGAGTGGTGATGGTCCAGGGACTCTTTCAAGTTGGTAAAGATGCTACATATTTTCAGGGAAACAATGTATATATCACCAGCCCATTGCACTTTGCTACTGAAATTTGTTTCTATTACATTGAAGGGAATGAAATGTTTGAAATAGTCATAACAACCAGAGAATAAAGGTTGTAAAAACTAATTCTTTGCCATGCTTACCTGATCTGGCCTATATGTGATTCCACATCCACTAATGCAGTTGAATTGCAGATGGCCCACCAAGGGCAATAATGATCGGCAATAAATGCTCACCTTACCAGTAATCTCCATATCCCAAATAATAAATTATCTTCAAAAAATTGGGTGGAAGATAGATTTTAAGTGTTAAGTTACAAATACAAATTATTTCATTTTTATCAATTAATCTTTTATTTTTACTAGTGAAAAGTGAGTTACCGGAAGAATACCTGGAGCCATATTATAATTTGTTACAGTCCAGCGATTTGGAAGTACAAAGGAAGGCATCTCTTTCACTGACCAATCTCTTAATGGAGGGTAATGGTGAGTAGGCCAGCAGAGGGAAAACATATTTGGCCTGTTTCAACATAGAGCAGTAAACCCGGGGACAGGCCTTTCAGTCCACTGTATTTTGTACTGACCTTGATACCAATTTTACCTAATCTAATCTGACTGCTCTTGGTCTTTATCCTTCCATTCCTGCCTAAATGTCTATTAAAAGTCAATTAAAAGTATTTGCTTCCACCACTTCCCTAGCAACGTGTTTTGCACACTTACTCTATGTAAAACACTTGCTTTGCATGTCGCATTTAAACTTTAACCCCTCTCACCTTAAATCTGTGCCCTTGTGGTGGGGTCGCTACTGCTACAGCCAGGTTATAGCTCACAGTTAGAGCTCCTGGACCATAGCTCAAGACTCGTGGAAGAAAGAAGACACGCACACTGGTAGAATGTATTCAACACTGAGTTTATTCAGGGGCAGCTCTGCCTTTTATAGTGAGCTCGGCTGTGTCACCACCGATGCATGGCTTGAGCGGGCCCCCTGGCCCCGATTGGGCCCCCTGGGATCTGCCAGCGGTGACTGGCCAGTTTTACTGTTCCACCGGCAGCCTATGGAAACGGGGGGTTCTCAGCCCATGCGAGGTCTTGCCGGTCCCCGTGTTTGATAGCCATTTTCAGTGTTGGTGCAGGCCATGGGCCACTACACGCTCATCTATTTGACATTTCCACCCTGGGAGAGAGACTCTGACTTTCTATCCTATCTATGTTTCTCATAATTTTATATACTTTGAGCAAGTCGCCTCTCAGTCGGAGAAGATGATCCAAATTTGTTCATCCTCAAGAACCTCATGTTACATTTACCAAAGATGCAGCGGAATAGGTTCTATTGCTTATACAAATCAGCCTAGACTTTAGTATACAAAAGAAAGCCAGAAGAGAATATTATCACAAAAATCTGCTGTAAAGGGAAAATTGTGCAGGGATAGTGGAGCATTTGATTCAAGGAAGGCAGCAAAACGATTGAAGAGTTGGAGGAAAATACAAGGAATATAGGTCAACATCATTATGATAGAAGAGGTTATTAATGCTAACCTAGTTCAGTATTGAAAATCTTTGATCTCCTCCTTTTCCTTTTACCTCTCATTTTGTGGTGGGAGGGTGCTGCAAAAGCATTCAACATTGAGCAAACACAGTGGGCAAAATTGATTTAGTACATTTCTTATTAATTTTGGAACCACAGAATGAGATAATTTACAACTGATTAAGCTATTCAGCTCATCACAACCCTGCAAGCCTAAAAAGCGTAATGGATTTATCGTACCTCCAGCATTAGCTGTTCGCCCACATCAAAAAATTTCATGTTTGATGAGGATTTTTGTCTTTACCGCTCTTTCAGATGATGAGATGCAGATTACTCCCCGTCCTGCCACATTCTAGGATAGATAAATTGTTTTCATCATCCCTTCAATCCCTTCCATACTGATGAAATTTATGTCCTAAGATTTTGACACCACTGATAAGGGAAATAGATCCTTCCGAGCTATTCTATCTAACCCTATTCAAATTTATTTTATCTCAATCTGATCTTCACTCAGTTTTCTCTCTTCAAAAGAAAACAACCTATCCTATCCAATCTTCTCCACATCCTATCCTCTATAATCACATCTTTCCTGTAATGTGTGACTAGCACTAGATTCAGTACTCAAATTGTGATGTCCTTGCTAATAAGAAAAGTTGTGAACCACTCTACCAACATGATCTTCTGTATTTAAAGCTATCTTTTTTCCTTCTCAGAATCAGAATTTATTGTCATGAACATGTCACGAAATTTGTGGATTTACGGCAGCATTACAGTGCAAATATTGGTATAAATTGCATTTTAAAATATAAATGAATAGTACAAGAAACAGGATAAAGTGAGGTAGTGTCTGTGATTCATTGTCCACTTGGAAATCTGGTGGACGAGGGGAAGAAATTGAGTGCTCATCTTCAGGCTACTGCACCATTTTCTTGATGGTGAAGCCTGTGTGGTGGGGTCCTTGAGGATAAAAGCTGCTTTTTTAAGACTTCACTCATCCAGATGTCCTCAGTGTAATGAAGACTGGTGTCTGTGATGTCACTGGCTGAATTAACAACTCTCTGGAGTTTTTTTCTGTCCTGTACATTGGCACCTCCATACCAGAAAATGATGCAACCAAACCGAATGCTTTCCACGGTACACGTGGAGAAATTTGCAAGAGTCTATGCTGAAATGCCAAATCTCCTCAAACTCCTCATGAGGTATAGCCTCAGGACAGATCCTCAGGGATGTTGACATCCAGGAATTTGAAGTTCTATACCATCTCCATCATTGGTCACTCGTTGGTTCGTGTTCTCCTGATTTCCTTCTGGTCCACAATCAGTTCCTGGGTTTTGCTAACACTGAGTGCAAAGTTGTTGTTGTGACACCACTCAACTACCTGATCTATCTTCCTCCTCTACGCTTCCTCATTGCCGTCTGTGATTTTGCCAATGACTGTGATGTCAAGTTGGTAGGTGGCATTTGAATTGTGCCAAGCCACACAGTCCTGGGTGTAGAGTGAGTGGGCAGTGGGCTAAACATGTATCTTTTTGGTGTGCCTGTGTTGATCATCTGTGAGGAGGTGATGTGGTTTTCAACTCGTATTGAATATGGTCTTTGGATGAGGAAGTCAAGGATTCAGTTCCAGGGGAGTGCAGAGGCCCAGCTTTGGAGCTTGTTGACCAGCACTGAGGGAATGATGGTGTTGACGGCTGAGCTGGCGTCGATGAAGCCAGATATATGTATATATGTATATGTATTGATCTAGAGCTGAGTGGAGAGCCAGGGATATTGCATCTGCTGTGGAGCAATTATAACAGTAGGCAAATTGTAATGGGTCCAGATCTTTACTTAGGTACCTGTTAATTCTAGCCATGACCAACCCTCTCAGAGCATTTCATTCCAGTAGATGTGCTTGATACTGGGTGATAGTCATTGAGGCAGCTCCCTCTGCTCTTCTCGGGCACCAGGATGATTAATGCCCTTTTGAAGCAGGTGAGAACCTCCAAATGCAGCAATGAGAAAATGAAAATTCTTATCTCTCAGTATCCTCATATACATTTCCTTGCCTTGAATAAGACCTTATTCTTTGCCACATTAAGTCCTATTTTTCTTTTCCTTTTTTTTGAATGTGTAGCGGCAGCTACACTGCACTTGAAAGAGCACACACAACCAGACGGGTTGAGCTCAGTGAGCAGACTGGTTTATTGCAGGCTGCTGGGCTGCACTTATACTCCCAGTCCAGACCTGGCTGAGAACCACGCTGGAGGGCACTGATATCACCTGGGTGTCACATGGTCCCCCAGTGTGTGCTTCTGAGCCCTGTGCTGGGACAAAGGGAAAAGCCCCGATGGCGCCATTTTGGCTGGCTGCCCCGCCGCGTGGCTTACAAGCAGGGCCAGTTCGCCTGCCTCATGGTGAACCGCCACACAGGCCCCCCCAGAAACGGCACCAATGTCCTTTTTCGCCGGGCGGCCTCGCATCTTGGGCTGGGCTACGACCACGGGCTCAGTGGGATCAAGGTGCGCTGGCTTCAACCTGTTCACGGTAAACACCTCCCACCTGCCGCCAATGTTCAGCGTGAACGTAGAGCTGAAACGCTGTACAACCCCGTACGGCCCCTCATACGGTCGCTGCAGAGGTGCCACAGTTGGGTGCCGCCAAACGAAAACATACTCAGCGGAAAGCAGTTCGCCGGGAATGTGAGATGGGTGAATGCCATGCCTGGGTGGCGGTAAAGGTTCAAACGAGTCCAAGCGTGCCCTGAGGTGAGGAAGTAGTTCGTGCAGCGACCGCTGGGGATTGTGAGGTGTGTTGACGAACTTACCAGGTAGTGCGGCGCACTGTAAACCAGCTCAGCTGATGATGCCTGCAGGTCTTCCTTGGGAGTGGAGCAGATGCCCAGGAGCACCCAAGGCAGTTCATCTGCCCAGTCGGGACCGGTGAGGCAGTCCATGAGTGCCGACTTAAGGTGGCGGTGCAGATGTTTGACCAGTCCATTGGCCTGCGGGTGGTAGGCCATGGTGCGGTGTAGCTGGATCCCCAATCTGTTGGCGAGCTGTGCCCAGAGCACAGATGTGAACTGGATGCCTCGATCGCTGGTGAGGTGACCCGGGACACCGAACCAGGCAATCCAACCATGCAACAGTGCTTGGGAGCAGGAGTCAGTGGAGGCATCTGGCATCGGGATCATCTCAGGCCAGTGAGTGGTGCGATCCACCATCGTAAACAGGTAGCAGTTGCCCTGGGAAATGCGTAAGGGCCTGACGATGTCCACGTGAATGTGGCTGAACCATTCCCGGATGTGCTCGAACTCCTGTACGGGTGCCCTGGTGTGCCTGTGCACCTTGGACATCTTGTGCATGTTCTGGCCTAGCCTGCGATCTGCTTCTGCAGCCCATGCCATACGAAACATTCTGCCACCATCTGGACCGTGGACCTGATGGACGGATGTGAAAGGTCATGGATGTGATGGAAGACCTGCCTGCGCCACTGCTGGGGAACCACTGGTCGCGGGGTGCCCATGGAGATATCGCACAGGATGGTGCCTTCGCCGCTCGGAGTCGGGAGGTCTCGGAACCGGAGGCCTGTGATGGCGGTCTTGAAGGCCCTCGTCTCCGCATCAGACTTCTGGTCCTGAGCGAGCTGGTCGAAGTCGAGGCCGGGCGTCAGCGCGCAGATGGCCAGTCGTGAGAGTGCATCGGCAACTACATTGTCCTTCCCCGTCTTGTGCCGAATGTCGGTGGTAAATTCCAACACAAAGGAGAGGTGACGCTGCTGGCAGGCCGACCAGGGATCCTTTGCCATCATGAGTGCCTAGGTGAGGGGTTTGTGGTCGGTGAAGATGGTAAAAGTCCTCCCCTCCAAAAAATAGCAGAAATGAGGCACTGCCAGGTACATGCCCAGTAACCTGTGGTCGAAGGCACTATACTTGCATTCTGGCAGGCAGAGCAGGCAGCTGAAGAATGCCAGAGGCTTCCAATGTCCATTCACCTGCTGCACCAGGATGGCACTGACAGCTTTGGCAGAGGCATCAACAGAGAGTGCCATATGCAGGTTGGTGTGCGGGTGATGAGCATGGCAGCCTTTGCGAGGGAATCCTTGGTGTTCTCGAATGCAATGCAGGCTTCTGGATTCCAAGCGAGCGTTTTGTGCTTGGCTGCGAATAGCGGCTGCATGATGTGCGCAGTTCCCAGGATGAAGCAGTTGTAAAAGTTGACCATACCCGCAAACTCCTGCAGCCCTTTGAGGCTGTCCGGGCGTGGGAACTCCCTGATAGCGGTGACCTTCGCAGCGGCGGGCATGGCTCCTTCGGCCATAATGGTTTTGCCCAGGAACTGCATAGACTTTTTCCCGAACTGGCGCTTGGCCGGGTTGATGGTAAAGCCAAAGTCGGCCAGCCGGGAGAAAAGGGCGCGTAGGTGGACCTTCTGTTGCGCCCGGTCCTTGCTGGCAAAGACCCAGCTGAGAACCGTGCTGGAGGGCGCTGACGTCACCTGGGCATCACGTGGTTCCCCAGCGCGGGCTTCTGAGCCCCGTGCTGGGAGGAAGGGAAAACCCCCGATTGTGCCATTTTGCTTGGCTGCCCCGCCACGTGGCTTACAAATTGGGCCGGTTTGCCTGCCTAGTGGTGAGCCGCCACAAATGCTTTATTTTCATTTTGTGGACAACATGTATCAAGAAATAACCATTACTTAAATATATAAATAGAAATGAAAAAAAACAAATCAGTGGTACAAGTTGTCCATATCTCCAAACAATCCCACTGCCTCTCCCCCCAAACAAAGTCCCAAAGTAAAGAAAAGAATGAAAGAGAAGATAGATAAGAAAAATAGAACAGAAAAGCAAGAAGAATAAAGGAACTTTTGGGGTTCGGTATCCAGTTCATAGGATCTGATTCCTTTTCATACCTAGATCTCTAGTTGGGAAAAGAACCAGGACGTAGAACACAGGAACAGAATAAGTGTCCCTAAATATTCAACCCTGCATTCTGCAAGTATGGCTGCCATACCCGCAAAAACATGCTATACTCTTCCTTAAATTGTAAGTAATTTTCTCCAGGAGAACATGACTGTGCATCTCATCAGGATATATCCAGAGGGAATCAGACTCCGAGTTACCGCAATACATTTCCTGGTCACCACTAATAAAATTAAGAAATTCTAATTGATATTTGGAGAGTTTCATTTTGGATTTTATGTCAACGGTATTTTCTAGGAGAAACAAATTTGGAATTTTTTTGTAATTGTTTCACAATATTTTGATATAATAAAATTCTTAAAATTTTCTCAAAAGGGTTTCACTTTTGAGCATGGCCAGGTGGAATGTTAAAAAAAAGGTTCCCATTTCTTCACCGCATCTAAAACATATATCTAATATATTGGAATTTAATTTCTGCAATTTCTGCGGGGAAAGATAAAGCTGATACAAAAAATTATTTTTCCCCAATCTATATCTTACATTAATCGTTTTGGTCATGCAGTCCTGACATAAATCGGACCAATTCTTATCACTAATACTAATATTCAAGTCTGATTCCCATCTTTGTTTTGATTTATATAACTCCCACTTAGGAGTTACCCGACTGAAGTAAGGAATACATTGCAGATGTAAACTTTCTTGTGTTCCCCTTTTGAATGGCTGACTTTTCTGTCCAGCTAACTGAAGCTAGTCTCTGTGAACCAACCAGGTCATTGTTCTATTATCTGCAAACTTCTTTATCATGTTCTTTACATTTGGATCTACATCATTAATAAATATTACGAACAATAAGCATCTGACTATTAAACTTCATGGAAACCCACTAGAGGCAGCCCTCATCAAATAATATACCCTTTGCTAACAGGCCAATTACAGAATAAATTTGAGAAACACTAGAATGCAGATACTGGAATCTGGAGGAAACAAAGGAAAGTTGGAGGGACTCAGCAGGTCATCCATGGAAAGAAATGAATAGTTAACGTTTTAGGTTGGCACCGCTTTTTGAAACTTGAGTGATTAAATTTGTTTCCCTACGTTGGATCCAATAAACCTTAATTTTTTCAATGAGCCTGCCATCATGATTTTTGTCAAAAAGTCTGATCAAATTCATGTAAAGGTTCCATTATTGTCACGTAATACTACAGTTAGAATGTAACATACATGAAATTCTTTAACTTTGTCTACCTTAAAGAAGACAGAGATTCGCCATTTTGTCCACGCCCCTTTCAGAAATAAGGCCCCAGCAAGGAACAAACTCACTACCCTTGGTTTATAAGACCAGGGCTCTAACCATTGAACTATCGGAGCATGTAGACTATACCCACTTCTTTATCATCCAACTTAGTTCCTCAAAAAGCTCGATTAAATTAGCCAGACCTGATTTTTATCTTGACAAATCCCTGCTCTGTTTAATCTATTTTACACAGCCTCTAAATCCAATAGCTTATCCACTACCAAATGTAAATAACTTGGTTTATCCTTTATTCCTTTTTTAAAACAACAATGCAATATTATGAATCCTCCAATCCCCTGGGAGAATGGGAAAATGATAGTCAGAAGCTCTTCACTATCCTTCCTTGTTTCTTTAACAAAATTCAATGCCTTATCCACTTTCAATGCCTTATCCAAATTCAATGCCTTATCCACTTTCAAGGATGCTGTACTCCTTAAAAACATCCTTTCTTACTGTGCCTATTCCACAAAAAACTTTACACGTCCTCAGCAAACATCAACATTATCCCCCTTTTTTGTTGCCAGCTGCAAAGTATTAATTAAGAAACTTGCCCACATCCTCTGCTTCCATGAATAGGTTACCTTTGTATGTGTCAGGTCACTCATCTGAGTGCTACTGGTACCATGTAACCTAGTACTACCTGTCATATGGTCAGCTGGTTGGTGACTAAAACGTCTCCCCCATCAGGCTTGCTTGGTGTGGAGGGTGGCTAGACATCCTGCAGGATGAAAAACAAGACCTGTCAAAGGGCAGATGAACCCTATCATAGGGTCATCGGCCATCTAGCAAACACTTGCCATGAAACGAGGAAAAGGGCATCCCTTGCACCGAAGCTTGGTCTAGCAACAGAACTTCCCCCAGCTATCTTGGGCCTCACTATGCTGCTGGATCTGGGAGGGGATGTCGAGAGGGTGGGTCTGGACATGCGCAACCCCTACTCACCTAAATCCATTCATGCATACGCTTTTTCTTTCTGAGGAGTGGGGTATCATATCAAACCCCACAAACTGACTGAAAGGAACCATATCATCATCCTATGGGATGGATAGCCAGAAGAAGAAGACCTTTTTAGTCCTGAATAGCTCACTTATTTCCTCTATTAGGCTCTTGCTCTTTTTGTACTTATAAAACTATGTTTCATTTTCTTTGATTTTACTTGCATATTTTTTTCAGATTTTTCTTTATCTTCTTAATTTCCTTTTTGATTTCAGCTCTACATTTTTTATGCACCATGTATTATTGAACTTTTGAAGTCTGAGTGCCACCAGGGAATTCTTGACAGAATTTTTTGTGTGAAAACCAGTATCTTCTTCTTGAGTGTTGCAAGCTGCTGTGATAATGACTTGCCTTTGGGTGTCTGTGTTCCAGGCTGCTTTCACTAAGTTATAGTTCAATTGACCTTTCTCTATGTGGTAAACCCCTGTTGAACATATTTGTCTGGTCGGACACACCCATTGGCCGGCTGTACCTGTGGCCCCTCCCACAGTTTCCTGATTAAAGGTGACTGTTCCGCAGCCCCCTCCTCAGTGAGCACAGTCGAGCCGTATGGATGTGCCTTTGTACTTTAGTTAATAAAAGCCTATTGGTTTCTCAACCTCAGTTTTTGAGTAATTGATGATGCATCAATTTTATTCACTAAAAGTTTTTAAAATGGAGCAGATCCTGAAGCCAGAAAAGCTGGAAATTGACCCTCAATCACTAACCTTTGAACTCTGGCTACACTCTTTTGAAGGATTCCTGCAGGTATCTTCAGTCATCATGTGGTCAGAGACCGATAAATTGCACGTAGTGCATCCCAAGTCGATACCCTGGTGTACTCCATGATCAGGAATGCCACATCGTACCAGAATGCCATGAACATTCTTAAAGGCCAGAACCTGCGGAAGATCAACATTGTCTATGCCATGCACCTTCTAGTGACCCACAATCAGCGACCTGTGAGTCAAACGGCAAGTACCTTTGGGCTCTGCAAGGCCACGTCTGCTGCTGAGTACACTGAGGTCCTTATAAGGGACACCTACGTAACCAGGATCAGGTCAAACTACATCCGTTAAAGATTTTTTGAACAAGGGGAGCTCAGTCTGTGGTGAGCAGTTGAGTTGGCAGGAGGTGGCTCTCCAGAATATGTAGGCCTACTAAACAGATAACGCGGCTGCCTCATGGTTACCTCGGGTGCTGCCATCTTGGGACATGCCGCCACCCCTTTGCTCCACTAATGAGTTGCCACAGTAGCATTGCTTTGTGAACACCTCCCACCATTTTCGTCTGGTTCCGTCGGTGACCTGTCCACAGCCATGGTACTCCAGGAGCACCCAAAATGCTAATTCTGCAGCCTTGGAAAGCACCAGAGGAAATGCTGCCAGCAAAGGATTCAACCTGCTCCAGCTGCAGGAAGAATGGACACTACACCAAAGTGTGTAAGTCTAAACCCCTTCTTAGCAGCGCCACATATGGATTGCGGGGGTCACCATCTTGGGTACCATCTTGGGGATTTAGCAGCACCGCTTGTGGGCCCTAGGGACCACCATCTTGGATGCCGCCATCCTCCATAACAGTGACAAGCAGCGACCCAGCACTGGCTTCCATCACACTCGACCAGGACAGCCCGCATCAGATTGCCAGGTCAATGATGGACATTAAGGTAAATGGCCACATGATGAGTTGCCTATTCAACAGAGTGCCACCATGGTGTGGCACTTCTCCCTCGTAGTAATGCTGGTGAATCAAAAGATCTCCTTGGCTTCCAGATCACATACAGTGAACGTCCGTGGCTGCTGTGTAGTGACTCTAACTATATGTGGTACAGACTATAAAGACTTTAAACTTTTGGTAATGCTGCAGCTCTGTGCTGCCGTGCTATTTGAACTTGATTTTCAATGTCTCCTTAAAAGCGTGATGATGGAGTTCATCAGGTCCCATCCAACCCTCACTGTCTCTAACTGGCGATTTTCAAATCAACAGCTGCATTCCACCCACTCCCCACACCCATCGAACATGGCCAACAATCCTGTCACCCATCATAAACAACCTGCGGGCTCTTCACACTTAAAATCACCCCTCCATCATTGTTCGCCAACCTCATCCCTGACTGTAAACTTGTTGCCACTAAAAGTAGATGGTACAGTGCTGGGGACAGGGACTTCATTTGGGCAGAGGTACAGCTTTTACTTAAGGAAGGGATCGTCAAAGCCAACGCCAGCCCTTGGAGAGCACAGATAGTGGTAGTGAGGAATGGGGAAAAGAACAGGATTGACTACAGTCAGACCATCAGCAGATGCATACCCTCTCCCTCGTATAGCCAACATGGTGAACCAAATTGCACATTATCGGGTCTTTCCTACCATCGACCTAAAGACGGCATATCACCAGATCCCTATCTGCCCGAAGGACCGCCAATACACTGGGTTCAAGGCGGATGGCCACCTCTACCATTTCCTGCGGGTCCCCTTTGGTGTTACGAACGACATCTCAATCTTCCAATGGGAGATGGAGCGCATGATGGACCAGTATGAGCTGCAGGCCACTTTCCTGTACCTTGACAACATCACCATCTGCAACCACGACCTGCAGGACCATGAGACCAACCTCCAGAAATTCCTCCAAACTGCCAAGCTCCTCAACCTCACATATAATGAGGCCAAGTGCATTGAGAATGGAGTCATTGACTGCATGCGGCCACTACTGGAACTCCCACTGCCCCACAGCCTTAAGTCTTGGGTTCTTCTCTTATTATGCCCAATGGGTCCCTAATTATGCAGACAAGGCCCACCCCTCGTCAAATCCACATCCTTCAACCGCATCAAGGCAGGCTTCGTCAAGGCCACAATGAACACTTTGGATGAATCCATTCCATTCTGGGTGGAAAGTGATGCATCAGACTTTGCCCTGGCTGCCAGTCTTAACCAGGCAGGTAAAACCAGTTGTTTTTTTTTTTCCCATACCCCGCAGGACCCCGAAATTTGACACTCCTTCGTCAAGAAAGAGGCCCAAGCCATTGTCGAGGTAGTGCGGCACTGGTGCCATTACCTGGCTGGCAAACTATTTAACCTACTAACTGACCAACGTGCAGTTGCATTCATGTTTAACAACCAGAAGCAGGGAAAAATTAAAAATGACAAGATACTGAAGTGGATAATTGAACAATCCACCTACAATTATGACATCTTGTACTGGCCGGGGAAACTTAAGGAGCCACCAGATGCCCTGTCCCATGGGACCTATGCCAGTGTGCATATTGACCACTTACAAACCCTCCATAATGATCTCTGCCATCCCGGAGTTATCAGGTTCTTCCACTTCATCAAAGCCTGCAATCTGCTGTAATCCATCGAAGAGATCAGATCCATGACCAAGAACTGCCAGGTCTGTGCTGAGTGCAAACCACACCTCTACCAGCCAGACAGGGCCCAGTTGATAAAAGCCACCCACCCCTTTGAGCACCTCAGTGTTGACTTTAAAGGGCCCCCACAGACCACAATGTGTATTTCCTCAGTGTCATGGATGAATACTCCCATTTCCCATCTTCTGCCCTAACATGACAGCTGCCATAGTCATCAGTTTCTTCACTCTATTCATCTTCCCCAGCTATATCCAATGCGACCAGGGCTCCTCTTTTATGAGTGACGAGCTGCGCCAGTACCTGTTAGCTAGGGGCATTGCCATGAGGACGACCACTGGCTATAACCCCTGGGGGAAAGGGCAAGCAGAAAAGAGAATGCCACAGTCTGGAAGGCCATCCTCCTGGCCTTGATATCTACCAACCTTCCAGTTTCTCGCTGGCAAGAGGTCCTCCCGAAGGCGCTCCACTCCATCAGGTCCCCTCTATGTACTGCCACGAACGCCACACCCCATGAATGTTTTTTCCTTTCCCAGGAAATCTTTGTCAGGAACCACACTGCTGGCATGGCTGACATTCCCAGGGCCGGTCCTACTCTGGAAGCATGAGAGGAACCTTAAGTCCTACCCCCTGGTCAAAAAGGTCCATTGCGTTCATGCCAACCTGACGGACATGAGGACAGGGATAGGGATCCGATAAGGATCTGGCACCTATAGGGGCCTTGGAGACATCCACTGATCACTCCACACCCCCTCACCCCTGACCACACACGATGTCCCTGAACCATGGTACCCTGTCTCTTCCCCAACAGGGGATACACCAGACTCATCGTTGCTTATCCAGCAGCACAACATCGACCAGCATATACAGGTGCCCAAGACTGTCCAGGACCTTGTGACTGCACCGCAGTCACAACTGATACTACGATGGTCCCAACAAACAACCAGACCATCTGAGAGACTAAATTTGTGATTTTGTAAGCACCATTTTACCTCTCTGGACTATTTTTAAAAGCAAGGGGTGAATGTTGCATGTATTTGTCTGATCGGGTGCACCCAATGGGTGGCTGTACCTGTGGACTCTCCCACATACTCCTGTATAAAGGTAACCATTCCACAGCCTCCTCCTCAGTGCAGAACAGTCGAGCAGTACGGATGTTTCTCAACCTCAGTCTTTGAGTAATTGATGGTGCATCACTCCCTTTCCAAATATTTACTACTATTTTCAAATCATCATGGATTCACACCACCCAGCACACACTCTGTTCTCACTGCTACTATCAGGAAAGGAGTATAGGTGCCACAGACTCCTCAACAACAAACTCAATCAGGGATTCTTTAGAAAAACGCTTACTTTTGCACTTCATTGATTGCATTCTTTCTGTATTGCACAGCTTGCTTACCTTTCTTTATTTGTTTACATGTATACATTGAATACAGTTGTTTTGCACTTTGAATAATTGGTAATTCTGCCTTGCCCGCAGGAGAAAGAATCTTAGGGTTATATGTAATGTCATGTATGTGACAATAAATCTGAAACCTGAAATTTGGTTTTCTCTCCCTTGCAAATTCTTTGTTACTTCTCTTCTGAATCAAAACTCCTTTTTTTTTCCTTACAACTGATTTAAAACTTTTCAAAAAGCTTCAGAAAGCTCCAGTGCAACCCACCCACCTTCCCCTAGACATGAGGAAATAAGTCCCAGCCTAGTAAAGGGACAACTCGTGCTATGCATACTGATCCTACCTTTTCCAGAACTTGTCCTAATACCTCAATATTGTAAACCAGTGGTTCACAACATTTTTTAAAAAAATGCCATAGGTGCTTTGAGGTTAGTAAGGGATTACTTAAGGTGGTATGTGAGTTTGAGACATGCTGATCTAAACTTTTCTCCCAATCATATTTTCTACAACACATCAGTCTTCACCCCCCCCCCCCTTCCCCCCACTTCAGTAAACTCTGGGGAAATAGCACAAGGTATAATCCAGAGATTATTACCTTTGAAGAATGCTTCTCAATATATTTCCTAATTCTTTAAATTCTGCCCACAAGACCTCATCCCTTTTTGCTGCCGATATCATTCATACTGATTAGACCACAATCTCTGGCCATCATTTACCCTCCTGTTCAAGCTGGTAGGGTGACACAACTAGTGGAACTCATGATTCACAGTTCCAACAAATCAGATTCAATTCTGACCTCCATCATTTGTGGAGTTTGCTGCAGATACCTGCAGGTACTCCAGTTTCTTGCCAGAGCCCAAGATGTGTCGGTTGGAAGTTTAGTTGGCCAATATCCTTATGCATAGCTGAGTGCAGAATCTGAGGGGAGCTGGAAATGTGTAGACTATAGTTGGATTAGTTCAAGTGGGAAGTATAGACTCAATGAGCTAAAAGGGATGTTGCTGTGCTGTCCAACTCTAATATTTTACGGCTTTGATTATATCCTTGAATTGATCCTGGTCCCTCAGAGGAAACATACTATCCCAGAATCATTTTTGCAGTTGCACCAGTCTGCTTCCCTAACTATAGAATTATTTATCACTGTTGCTTTTTTGATCTTTCTCCTCCCTCCCTGTTCAAAATGAGCTCTAATGGTATTGTTTTGGCTATGACCAAACTTCCCCAGTGGAACCCTCTTCCCCATGGTTACTCTTTAGAGAGCGAGATGCCTTCAGTAATCTCCTAAATTACCTGCCAGTTCTTTCTTGTCCTCTGCCAATCAATCTGTCTGTAACTCTCTTACTTTTTGCCATATGTCTAAACTTGCCAATGTTTTCAAACTGAGCATCAAGTTTGAGTAGTTTGAATTATATGATGCTGTTGTTACATGTCCTATCCAATCTCTCTTTAATTTCTTGTGTTCCACTTCAGTTAGATGTGTTTCTTGCACGAATGCTATATCAATTTTTTCTTTCTTCAGTAAATTTAACAGCTTCTTCCTTTTGATTTGGTTATGTATTCTATTAATATTTAAAGTCATATAGTTCAACATGGCCATTTCATACTTTGTTTATCTTTCCTTTCCGTTTCCTCATCACCACCTTCCCTTCTTATCCATTTCTGTTTTCTTTTTTTGAACACATTGTAAGACAACATTTCTAAAACATAAAATATTTCCACTATTCCCATATCTAAAATTCCTTTAACCCCAATAGTCCGTCCCTTCTCTGATTTGCCCTTTGTCCCTTGTCGGGCAACCACATCTCCCCTCTCTATTTGGATTTGCGAATCCGCTCGCAAGCGTCAACTGATTTCGCAGTAACTGTTATTCTTCCCCACCCAGCCCCCCAGAAAAGATTTTAATCTTCATATATAACAAAGCTACTCTCTTAATTCCCTCCTTATTTCCTTTCTTTCCCTTCTTAGTTCTTACTTATACTTTATTCTTCTTTTTTATATATAGTTTGTTGTCATTTTTGTTCTTTTTACATCTCTTTATCTCTCTCTCTGTTTTGTAGGTGTTCTGCAAATTTTCGTGCTTTTTACGAATCCAAGAAAAGCACCGCTGGATATTTTAACATAAATTTATAACCTTTTTTCCATAGGGTCGATTTTGCTGCGTTAAACTCCTTCCTCTTCTTCAGGAGTTCAAAATTTATGTCTGGTTAGAAAAAAAAAATTTTGACCTTTGTATTCCAGTGGTTTTTTTTGTCTTCTCTTATTTTTTTCATTGCCTTCTCCAATATATTTTCTCTTATCGTATATCTTAAGAATTTTACAAGAATGGATCTTGGTTTTTGTTGTGGTTGTGATTTAGGGGCTAATGTTCTGTGTGCCCTTTCTATTTCCATTCCTTCCTGCAATTCTGGCATTCCTAAGACCCTGGGGATCCATTCTTTTATAAATTCTTTCATATTTTTGCCTTCTTCATCTTCCTTAAGGCCCACCATCTTTATATTGTTTCTCCTATTATAATTTTCCATTATATCTATCTTCTGAGCTAACAGCTCCTGTGTTTCTTTAACTTTTTTTTATCAGATTCTTCTAATTTCTTTTTTAAGTCATCTACCTCCATTTCTATGGCTATTTCTCGTTCTTCCACCTTGTCTACTCTTTTTCCTATTTCTGTCATGACCATTTCTAATCTATTCACTTTTTTTTCTGTACCTTTTATTCTTCTTTTTATTTCACTGAATTCTTGTGTCAGCCATTCTTTTAATGTTTCCATATATTCTTTAAAAAAAAAATTATCCATGTACTGTCCCTTCCCTTCATCTTCCATTTCTCTGTATAGAGTTTGATGTTCTCCCTCCTCTTCTTCTGAGTCCACTCCAGGATCTGTGTCCTTTACCTCTGTCTTTTCTGATCTTCTTGTTGGGTTGTTTATTTTATTTTGTTGGGTATTTTTGTTTTTATTATTTTTATTAAAGGTGTCTTGGTGTTGGTCGTCTTCCTCTGGGTTGGTCATCTGTTGTTTCTCTGATTTCCTTTTTTTATTCTCTTCCTTCTTGTTCCCGTTATTTTCTATGTTTTCCTGTTGGGAGTCTTGCTGTCGTGTTATACTTGTGTGTTTCAGCTGTGGAGATTTACTCCTCAGCTGGTCCCCCCTCCCGTCAGTGTTGTTTTTGTCTTGTGCATCGCGCATGCACGAATCCTCACGCATGTGCGGTTGCACACTTTTATTTGGCTCCATGAGCCATCTTTGTAGTCCTGAGTTTGGGGTTTCCACTGACCTCAGGGAGTGGGTTTCTCTCTCCACGGCGGGCCTCCTCGTACAGGTAAGGCCTTCACCTTTCTCTTCCGACATCTTTCCTTCTTCTTTTCTTCCCGTTGTTTTTGGTTTTTCTTTCTTTGCTGCCATTTTCTCCACACTTTTATTTTTAATTTGTTACGGTTTCTGTGTTTGTAGCTTTGCTTTTTCTTTACTTTGTTTTAACTTTTCTGGAGAGGGCTGGTATTTTCTTACCAGTCACTACTCCATCACGCTATATTAATCAATAAAAATGTACCAATCAAAATAGAAGAGGAAATAATAGATCTAGCAGGGAGGTATGTAACAATAAAATGTCAGATATATTCAGAATTTTCGAATTTACTCAATGTATACGCACCTAATGAAGAAGATCAAAAATTTATGCAAGATATCTTTTTGAAGATCGCAGATACACAAGGGAATATATTAATAGGAGGGGATTTTAACCTTAATTTGGATTCAAACATGGATAAAACTGAAAAAAAAGACTAAGAGAAAGAACAAAGTAACCAAATTTATAATTAAATTGATGCAGGAAATGCAACTTTTGGATATATGGAGGAAACAACACCCAAAGGAAAAGGAATATTCATATTATTCGGGTAGACATAAAACATACTCAAGGATAGACCTATTCCTGTTATCAGCCCACATTCAAGGAAGAGTTAAGAAGACAGAATATAAAGCTAGATTGTTATTGGATCACTCACCCCTGTTATTAGCAATAGAGGTAGAGGACATCCCACCAAGAATGTATAGATGGAGATTAAACTCCATGCTACTTAAAAGACAGGATTTTAGAGAATTAATTGAGCGACAAATTAAAATGTACTTTGAAATAAATACTGAATCAGTGAAAAATAAATTTATACTATGGGACGCAATGAAAGCACTCATCAGAGGACAGATGATAAGTTATGTAACTAAGATGAAGAAGGACTACAATCGAGAAATAGAACAGTTGGAAAGGGAAATAACAAATACAGAAAAATAATTAGCAATAAAGGAAGATACAACTAAAAGAAGAGAATTGACAGACAAGAAAATAAAATATGAAACACTATAAACATATAAGGTGGAGAAGAACATAATGAAGACAAAACAGAAATATTATGAGCTAGGAGAAAAAACGCACAAAATACTAGTGTGGCAGCTTAAGACAGAACAAACTAAAAGAACGGTATTGGCATCAAGGAAAAAGGACAAACAAATTACATATAACCGAACGGAGATCAACAAAAACTTCAGGGAATTCTACAAACAACTATATCAAACTGAAAACGAAGGGAAAGAAGACAAAATAGATGAAATGAACTAAATTGAACTACCGAAATTACAAACAGAGGAGCAAAATAAATTAATTAAACCATTTGAAATAGAAGAAATACAGGAGATATAAAAAAAACTACTGAACAATAAAACACCGGTAGAGGATGGACTCCCAATAGAATTCTATAAAACATTTAAATACTTATTAATTCCTCCTCTCCTGGAAGTAATGAACCAGATTGAAAAAACACAAAACATACCAGATTCATGCAAAACAGCAATAATTACAGTAACACCAAAGACGGGGAAAGATCCACTAACACCAGCATCATATAGACCAATATCTCTACTTAACACAAATTATAAGATAATAGCTAAACTATTAGCAAACAGATTGGCCGACTGTGTACCAAAAATAGTAAAACTAGACCAAACTGGATTTATTAAAAAAAGACGAACAACGGACAATATCTGTAAATTCTTTAACTTAATCCATGCAGTACAAGGAAACAAAACTCCAACAGTAGCGGGTGCTTTAGACACAGAGAAAGCCTTTGACAGAGTAGAATGGAATTATTTATTCAAAGTACTACAGAAATTCAACCTACCAGAGAAATATATTAATTGGATTAAAGCATTATATAAGGGACCATTGGCGAAAGTGACAGTAAATGGATATATATCAAAACAATTTAACTTAAACAGATCAACAAGGCAGGGATGTCCACTATCTCCCTCACTATTCGCGTTAGCTATAGAACCACTAGCAGAACTGATAAGAACAGAAAATAAAATGAGGGATAAAAATAAAAAAGGAATATAAAATCAGTCTATTTGCAGATGACATTATAATATACTTAACAGAAGCAGAAATATCAATAAAAGAATTACATAAGAAATTGAAGGAATATGGAGAAGTATCGGGGTACAAGCTCAACGCAAATAAAAGTGAAGCAATGCCAATGAATAATGCGGATTTCACAAAGTTTAAGAAAGAATCGCCATTTAGATGGCAAACACAAGCAATTCAATACTCCATGCAATTCAATACCTAGGTATACAACTAAATAATAATCTTGGCCATCTATATAAACTAAATTATTAGCCATTAATGAAAAAAGACGACTAAGAGCACTGGAAAGACTTACCACTAACACTGATAGGAAGGATAAACTGTATTAAAATAAACATCTTCCCAAGGATAAAATACCTATTTCAATCATTACCAATTCACCTAACAGAGAAATTCTTCAAGGAGCTAAAGAAAATAATAAGGAAATTCTTATAGAAAGGTGGGAAACCGAGGATAGCACTAGATAAATTAACAGAATGGTACAAACAAGGAGGCTTACAACTACCAAACTTTAAGAATTATTATAGAGCAGCACTATCAGATTGTTATCAAACAAGGGAAAAACCAGATTGGACCAGATTAGAACTAGATAAAATAGGGTAGAAGATACCTGAACATATACTATACAAGTGGGATGATAAATTGGTGCAATGTAGGAATTCACCAGTATTGCACCATCTGCTCAACATTTGGAAGAAGATTCACATAGAAAGGAATAAAATAAATTATCAACTACCAAAATTAATATTGACACAAAATCAACTAGTCCCTTTCACAATAAATAACCTTTCCTTCAGAGAATGGGAGAGAAAAGGGATCAAAAGAATAGAAAATTGTTTTTCGGGAAATAAATTATCTTTTGAACAAATGAAGGACAAATATAATATGTCACGATACAATGTTTGCATACCACCAACTGAAAACCTACTTGAAGGACAAATTGGGAAACAGTCTGAGGTTACCAGAAGGAAGCAATTTTCAAAATGTGATTACAGACACAATGATAATTTAAAAATTTATAACAAACATGTACATCAAACTGCAAGAAAAGGAGAATGAGGAAACTAACTGTAAACCTAAACAAAAATGGGAACAAAATATAAACATAAAGATAAAGAATGAAACATGGGAAAAGCTATGCTCCGGAACTATGAGCAATACAATAAACACGAGGTTATGCATGATACAATATAATTGGTTACACAGGCTATACACCACAGCCAAAAAGTTAAATAAATGGGACCCAACAGTATCAGACAGATGTTTTCGCTGTAAAAAGGAAACAGGAACAACAATGCATGCAATTTGGACATGTGAGAAAGTGAAAACATTTTGGGAAGATCTAAACATATATAAAATAAAATCACAAAAAGCAATATACCAAAAAAACCCAGAGATCTTCCTTCTAAGTAATATAAGAAATAAAGAATTTGGACTCGATTTGGATGGAGCACAAAAAAGATTTATTGTGATAGCCTTAGCTGTAGCAAAAAAATGTATTATGTCAACCTGGAAATTAGAAGACAACTTGAGAGTACAACAATGGCACATAGAAATAAATAAATGTATTCCATTAGAAAAAATAACATATAATTTAAGAAATAACATCACAATATTCGAACAAATATGGGAACCATACATGAAATACAATAGAGAAATCCTACCGTGGACCTCCACCACCTAAAATGACAGAAGGAGAAGATAACGAAATGAACTGACTCAGTATATAAAAGTAAAAGACAAACATTTCTGTTTATTTTTATTAAGTGACGACATTGTTTAACGGGTTTAATGTATCTTATAGATTGAACTTTAAATAAATGGAAAGGGGGGTGAGGGAGGAAAAGGGGAGAAAATGACACTGAAAAATAAAAAATATTAAAAAAGTTTGAGTAGTTTGCACCAGGCTTGGGACCAACTAAAATAGAGGAAATCCTGATCATTAGGCACAAGTGATATCATCTGAACCTTATTTTAAATTGAATTTAAATATTTCTGTTTACATTGCAACAGGACATTTCTGATTTGAAACCAACATGGGCTATTTCCTGCTTCCCATCTCTCTTTTTATCCTACACCTGCCAGAAATGAAGCATTTGGCAGCTACTTGAAGAAAAGTGGTACATTAGTCCCCAGTGGGACTAGGAGGGTGAGGATTTGTAACGGCATGGACTAGTAGGGCCGAACTGGCCTGTTCTGTGCTGTAAGTGGTTATATGGTTATATTTGCACTCAGTGACTTTTCCTTTATTAGAGCTCAGGTGACAGGTGCCCAGCTGTTTGCCCTTCTAATATTACTTGCTTTTATGCATGTATAAAGAATTGGGCAAAGCACTGTTTTCATTTAGTTTCCCATTTCCATGTTGAAGCAAGTCACTTAGCAGTTTTGCTAACTACAATTTATAACTAAATGCTTGCAAATTTTCTTTTTCTACTTAATGCAATGATTTATCGTAATAATGGTAAATGCTTTACAGCACACGCACCAAATCTGTTTGTGTTGTGAACTCTGTTACCTTTCTCCACATGATTTTTTTATTTCTCTAATATTTCTCTCAAGTGAACAAAGAGACGGTGGTGCAGATTGGGCTGCTAGAACCTATACTGGAACTGCTTGGCTCTGGAGATGTCACTGTACAGTGCAACTCATGTGCAATCATAGCAACTTTAGCTATGTCAGGTATGTCTATAAAAGCATTCAAGCAAAAATAAGGCACTTATGCACATGCCTAAATAATAATCATGCCAGAATTGCTAAATGGAACAAGATAGCATATGCCCAAATTCCTGACATGTACTATATCAGTGCAAACCCTTTTATTAAGACTACTGAAGAAAAAGATGTACCTCTGCAGGCACAGTATGTAACTAAGAAAGCTAAAGTATCATTGTTTGTTGCTAAGAGAATTGAATACAAAAGTGGGGGAGGGGTGTATACTTCAGTTATATGGGGCATTAGTGTAAGCACATCCTTATTTAAATAAAGTGTTAATAAATTGGAAAGAATTTAGAGGAGGTTCACTTGACTGATATCTGGGATAAGTGGATTAGAACAGAGAAAAGCACAGAACAGGCTCTTTGGCCTACAATGTCGGTACTGAACTTGGTGCCAAATTAAACAAAATCTCTGCTGCTTCCACAAAATACATATCCTTCTATTTTCTGGAAATTAATGTGTCCAAATGTCTCTTAAACGCTGCTAATGTATCTGCTTCCAACACCACCATTTGCTGCACATTCCAGGCACCCACTTGGGTAAAAACAACCACATATTTCCTTCTCTGCCCCCACCACCTTAAAAGCTTTTGCTTGACATTCATATGAAGGGTAAAGATTCTGCCCGTCACTTGTCCATTTTCCTGTTAACCTTCGCACTCCAGAGAAAACAACCAAGTTTGTCCAATCTCTCCTCATTGCTCATACCAGGCAGCATCCTGGTAAATCTCTTCTGTACCCTTTCCAGCCCCCACATTCTTCCTGGAATAGGGCAACCAGAAATGCCTCACCAAATTATACACAACTCCAAAATGACATCCTTGAGTTCTTTGCTAGCCCTCTACGCTGTCCATAAGTCCACCAAATCTGTGTCATCTTACAAACCTACTCACCTATTTTTTCATCCAAATCACTTATATATGAAGTTAGGATATTTATAAAATGAGGAAAGGTTGGGCCGTATAGTCTCCATTGCAGTTTAGTGTTGCATGAAACTTGAGGAACTGAGGAGACCGGACAGTCTGGATGCAGAGTGGTTGTAATCTCTTTATGGAGTAGCATATTCGTGCAGCAAGTAAAGTTGCTGCACACCCAGTTCCAGTGACCTGGGTTTAATCCTGACCTCCGGTGTGAAGTTTATGTATTCTGTGAGGCTACATGGGTTCTCTCTCCATGCTCTGGTTTGGTAGGTTCATAGGTTACCAGAGTTTGCCTCGAGTGTGTCGTGAATGTAGAATGTGGGTGGGGTGGGGGGAGAGGTGATGGTAATGCGGTGAGAACATAATGGCATCAGAATAGGATTAGTGTAAATGTGTGCTTGATGGCTGGCAGAACCCATTGGGGTCAAGGGACTGTTTCTGTGTAATACAACTCTGTAATTCTCTGACAAGAGAGGGATAGTGAGAGAGAGAATATAGAACTAGGAAGTGCTATTGAAAAGATCAGGAAAATATTTTCTCACAAGAGGGTTTTAAGTCAATTAATCTGCCAGCATTTAATTGGGGTATGAGAGGACTGAAGAACCCAGTGGAAATCCATGCAATTACAGGACACATAAACTTAATTCAGACCACACCAAAGGTCAGAATTGAACCTGGGTTACTGGAGTTATGAAGCAGCTGCAATAACCACTGATCCACCATGCTACCCTTTGGAACACTCTTTATTAAAGGGCAATGAAACACAAGAACATAAGAAATAGGAGCAAGAATAGGCCTTCTGGCCCATTGAGGCTACTGTCCCATTTAATAAGATCATGGCTGATCTGGCCACGGGCTCAGGTTCACTTACCTGCCTCTTCATTATGACCATTATATACAGAAATCCATCTAACTGTGTCTTAAATATGTTTAAAGAGGTAGCTTCTACTTCTTTCTTCATCAGAGAGTTCCACAAATTCACTACTCTCTTAGAAAAGTAATTCCTCATCATCTCCATCCTAAATCTACTTTCCCAAATCGTGAGATTATGTGCCCTAGATCTAGCCTTACCTGTTTGTGGAAATAACTTTCCTGCCTTTATCTATCCCTTTCATAATTTTATATGCTCCATAGCAAGTGTGGCCAAACTATGGCTCCTGGGACAACTGCAGCTCATTGCTCATTTTTAAGTAGCTGGAGTTGCTATAACAGCAGTGCTGTCACTGGTGTGAACCCATGGAGAGTAGGGAGCAATGTCTCAGCACTCCCCATGGGATCTGACTGCTCAGTCTGACCATTGTTGGTTCTGTACAGGCTTTAAATGACCTGTTAAAGGAACTGAAAGTAGTTGAAGGCTGCCAGGCTGAATATTGTTTGACCCGTGACTCCTTATTTATTTTTCTGTATCTGGCCCAGAACCAAGAAGGTTTGACTACTATTGCAACTATTTCCCTTTATAATCTCCTGAGTAACATGCAGATTGTGTCATTGTATTGACTTGTTAATGATAGGCCCATTCCAAAGTAGCTGTGATAGTACAGACCTATCACCAATGTATATAGTTACAGTATCTAGAGTGTTATGACTGTGCTTACAGTGATTGGCTGAGAGCTTAGCCACGCCTACTGTCTGGGCCTTAAAGGGCTGTGTCCCTAGCCAGGTCGGATCATTCCGGACTGGTCGGCCCCCTGTGAAGAGCTCCTGTCTTTTGCTAATAAAAGCCGTGGTTTGGATCAACAAGCCTTTGGTTCTTTCGACGAGCTCTACAATTTTATTAGCAAAAGACAGGAGCTCTTCACAGGGGGCCGACCAGTCCAGAATGATCTGACCTGGCTAGGGACACAACCCTTTAAGGCCCAGACAGTAGGCGTGGCTTAGCTCTCAGCCAATCGCTGTAAGCACAGTCATAACACTCGAGATATTGTAACTATATACATTGGTGATAGGTCTGGACTATCACAGTAGCATTGAGTTTTTCACTGTTTATTTGAAACATCAAACTATATTTAAAACAATTAATAAATGGACAATAAACTATTAATATGATAATACTTTAAAAATTACACGGTCAAAAAAATTATTTGGACCAGCTTCCATGTTCTTGGTTCTAACAGCACAAAAGCAAATTCAAAATTAAATTGTTGCTTTAAGATGGTTGAAAAAGCAGCTTTTCATCTTGACTGAAGCACTCAAAAGAAAGCCAACAATCTTCTGCAGATGCTAGAAACTGGCAAAATATGTTTGCAAGTCATTTTAATCCTTACAGCCACCCCTCCTCTATAGGATTCCCACTCTTTCTTCTGAATTCTCATGAGTACAGTCCCAGGTGACTCAATCTCTCAGGCTAACCCCTCATCTCTGGAATCAATCTGGTGAACATCCTCTGCACCACCTCCAAAGACAGTATCTTTTCTCAAGTAAGAAGACCAGAACCACACACATTTCTCCAGTTAGAGCCTTACCAGTACCCTGGGTTCCATTACCATAGAAGCAGCTTTTTAAATAATTTTAAGACAGAGGTAGATAGATTCTCAATAATTAAGGGGATGAAAAGTTATTCAGGGTAAAGAGGAATGTGAAGTCAAAGATGCAATTATATCAACAAGGAACATAAAATTGTGGAGCAAAATCCAGGGCGAATGGGTGTTTTCTTAGTCATCATTTGAATATTTATTTGTTATTGTGTATGTTTGTATGTATCTGTTTCTTTACAGATGTAGGCATGTGCAGCTTGCTTGAATGTGTAGAGATTTTATATCTCTGTTACATTTTAACCAGTAGAGCTCAATGACACCATAACTTTCAATCATGTGATATTTTCTTCACTGTTTGGACATCCTAACTATAATAAATGTCATTGTTATCCTTCATTAGTTCACGATCTTTAGAATAAGAAAATTAACTTCAGAAGCAGCACACTTATGTATGAATTAAGACCTTTAATTAGCATCTTTAGCAGCATCAGGATAAAATATGACCATAATAACATCTGTTACTCTAGATGCTCTGGAGTAATCTGAATTGTAGATAGTGTATTGTAGTTTTGGATTTGAATTATCATTTTCATTTGTATGAAAAATTAGCAAGTTGTTGCAAGGGCTAAGATGTTGTATCAGTGCAGAATGTTGATAGTTGGTTTGAATATCCTATATTGACACTGTAACATTCCCATTAGCAGACCAATTCCTATATATCAAGTTCAAGTTTATTTATCATCTGATTGTACAAGTCTTTCTTCTTTGGTTTGGCTTCGCGGACGAAGATTTATGGAGGGGTAAAGTCCACGTCAGCTGCAGGTTCGTTTGTGGCTGACAAGTCTGATGCAGGATAGGCAGACACGGTTGCAGCGGTTGCAAGGGAAAATTGGTGGGTTGGGGTTGGGTGTTGGGTTTTTCCTCCTTTGTCTTTTGACGGTGAGGTGGGCTCTGCGGTCTTCTACAACCCGACTAAACAGCATTCTCTGGTCCTCGGTGCATCATACTGCAAACACACATACAGACACAACACTCATTCAGACAAATAATACATATGCACAATACTTATATACAATTATTAAAATAAGTAAATAAATATTATTAAATAAATAGTAGGGTCACGAAAAATTTGTATGAATAGTTCATCAGTCATTCAGTAGTCTCACTGCCTGTCGGAAGAAATTGTTTCTCAGTCTGGTGGTTCTGTCTGATACTCCTGTATCCCTTTCTTGATGGGAGTAACTAGAAGTTGGTGTGTGGCAGGTGGTAAGGGTCCTCACATATTTTGCTTTCTTTAATCAACAATCCTGGTTAATCCCATCAATGGGGGGGGAGGGATGTGGAGGGAGACCCTAGTGATCCTCTCTGCCGCTCTTAGGTCCTGTAGATTGATCTCAGATCTGATGGTCTACTGCCACCATATGACATTTTGATGTAGTCAGCCAGGATCCTCATAATAGCGTTCCTGTAGAACTTTGACAGGATGGTGGTCGGTAGCCTTGCCCACCTCAATCTTCTTAGTAAATGCAGTCATTGTTGCACCTTTCTGACAAGTGAGCTGATGTTTTATGTCCAGGATAGGTCAATTCTTAAGCAGATGCCAAGGAACTTGATTCTGTTGACAGAATTCTGTTGACACCGTGGTTAAGCAAAAAAACACACAAATGCTGGAGAAACTCAGCAGGTCAAACAGTGCCTTTATGTAGCAAAGGTAAAGATACATCACCAATGTTTTGGGTTCGAGCCCTTGATGAAGGGCTTTGCTACTTAAAGGCACAGTTTGAGCCAAGGAACTTGGCGCTCTCTACTCTCTCCACTACCGAGTTATTAATGTGTGGTGGAGGGTGGTCGACCCTGGTCCTCCTGAAAGCCACAATCAGTCATTTGATTTGTAAATTTATTTGAGACCCCACTTAGAAATTGTATGCAAGGCTTCTTGATGTTAAAATACCAATATTTTGTGTTCTTTTGATTTGTTTTTTTTTTAAATAGTTTACTGACCAACATTTCTCTTTGCTGTCTACCCACCAGCTTTAAACAGAGAAACTATTGCCTCTGAAGGGGTAATTAATCCTTTTCTGGTTCTTGCAAAATCATACGAGCCAAGAGTGCAACAGAATGCAGTGGGTGCCATCCTCAACCTTTCAAAATCAGGTAAACAGAATGGCAAAACTTGCATTACCATAGAAAGATATTGCATTCATTCATTTGGGTTAAAAATGTAGATTTTATGGAAATGTTTAAGCAGTGTTCTGAACCTCATAAAAAGAAAACATGTCCTGGTAAGCCCACATTGATATATTGGTCATAAAATACACCAGTGGCTCTACGTCCTTAGAAACCTGAGGAAATTTGATACGCGCCTTTGAAAGCACCCCATGCGGGTTTATCAACGTGTGGTATGGGAACTGCTACACCCAACACCATAAGAAAATGCAAAATATTGGAAATGTGTCTCATGATACCACACAAACCCCTTCCCTCCACAACTCCCACTGTCAACATATTAAAGGACTCATACCACCTTGTCCACACAATCTTCAGCCCTCAGGAAGAAAATTCACAACTATGAGATTACACTTGACCAAATTCAAGGGCAATTGCTCTTGCGCTGTAATCAAACTCTTGAATGAACTCCTGGATAGTAAAATTATGTTGCCTCTGCACCATACCAACTGATCTCTTTCTCTAACTGCATCTTTGTAATGTGTCTTACTTTTTGCACTATGTATGAGATGTCTGCTCATCCGCTTGCAAAACAACCTTTATTACTTTATACATGTGACATTGAAATTGAAATCATCAGCTTTGCAAGTCAGCAATGACTACTTTCCTGCTTCTGCCTTCTGTAATTTCTTTGTCAACAATAAAACTCATTTCATATATTAAAATCTCTAATCAAATGAAAATTGACACTGAGTAAAAATTGAAGCTTATATGAAACTTAGAAGGATTTTAAACAAGGAACTCCAGAGTTCGAGAATGTGCCTTCAAGGGAACAGGCAATCATTATCCCTGACACGGAAGTCCTGGAACGAGCTGGGCTCTGCAGCGTCTACTCCTTCCTGCTGAAAGCCCAAGCCAGGTGGGCTGGACATGTGGTCAGAATGCCAGGCAGCCAATTGCCCAAGCAGCTGCTGTACGGAGAACTGTGTCAGGGCAAGCCCTCACTCTCAGGACAGAAGAAATGTTACAAAGACTGCCTCAAAGTCCTGGGTGTTGACATCAACACGTGGGAGACCCTTGACCTCGACCATCCAGCTTTGCACAGCAAGATCACTCCAGGCACCCGTGCAGCTGAAGTCAGGCACATCATCGAGGTGCAACGAAAGTGTGCTGTGTGCAAGGTCCGAGCATCATCCACTGCCATGACAGCACCCACCCACTTGTGTCCCATATGTGGGCAAGCCTTCAGGGCCTCACCAATCACTTCTGGACCCACAGCCACCAATCTCCATTTTGACTTTGAAGCCATGGTCATCTTCAACTATGAAGGACGAACAACATCAACAACAACAAAGGAAGCATACATATGATTTGATATGTCAAAAATGTTTGCATTACTGTGATTTCCAAACGTTGATGAGTTTAGAATCCTCCACTTGCCTCTATCAAACATGTGCCCCAGATGACTAAAAGTGACAGTGTTAACTCAGAGCCAATGAGGGTCAGGGTGCCATTTTAGAAGTGATGGGTAAATGACTACTGACCGGTATCTCTGACATTGACCTCACAAACTGTTTTGTGAGGCTGGTCATGGCTCATATCAACTGTAGCCTCCGAGTCGGTCTTGACACACTTCAAATATGTCCACAGCAGATGCCATCTCACTCGACCTGGACACCAATGTGACCCATATCTGACTCTAGATTTCCCCAGTAAACACTCATCTCCAAACTTGACTCCATCTGTAACCAAACATCCCGTTCAACAGATCGCAATGAATGAAAATAGGTAGCAATATCATACATAATAGTACAATGTACATATACAGCAAGCTCCTTATTTGCTACAACCAAACAGGCATTTTTGTGTAAAAAAAAAATACCAATTTGTATGCATCAAATCATCCCAGTACAGAAAGTGATAATAAATATAAAAGACTGATAATAAATATTCACAGTTACAGATAATAAAGAAAATTGTGCAGACAGGTCATTTTGTGGTCTTGGAGTAGTTTATGGTTAGGGTAGCTCCAAGAGAACCATTGGATAAAAACTGTTCTTAAAGTTAGAGTTGCTGGACTTCAGCTTCTGTACTTCTAGAATCTAGATGAAGGTAGCAGCAATAAGAGGTTGTGATGAAAGTGAAAGGGATCTTTTATAATGTTGGTTCCCTTCTTGAGGCAGTTCCTCACATATATATCCTCAGTGGATTGCAGGTCAGAGCCCATGATGGACTAGGCAATTTCGCTACTTTTTGTAGCTTTCTGCATTTCTAGGCACTCGAACTCCTGAACTAACTATGTTATCAATCAGTATACTTTCCACAATACACCTGTAGAAGTTTGGTCGATTATGTGACAACATGCCAAGTCTCCTCAGACTTCTTGGGAAGTAGAGATGTTGGTGTGCCCCCTTCATAGTAGACTTGATGTGCTGGCTCCAGGAGAGGTCCTCTGATGTGTGGCGTCCCAAGAACTTGAAGGTGCTACGATTTGTAATGGGGAAGAAGGTGATGGCTTTAATCTTTTTACTCAGAGAAAATAAATTAATCATGACCAAAATTCAGATAAGTTTTCAAGTATTTATTCCTGATAGTTTCAAATAAATTAAACTATTGTTTTATAGAAAAGATTCAACTTTTGCTTTGCAAAGAGGGAGCACTGCCTGTCTTGATCCTTCACTTACAATCTCCTGATTCAGAAGTTCAGGTAAGTAATTATTGATGATCCCATTCAGTATCTACGTATATAAAAAGATTTAAGGTTGGATTGTGGATCTAAAATAATGGATTTTTAAAAAAATTTGCACTTGTTATAGAGCAGCCATTCTCAACAGGGGCCTATGGCACCACTTAGACCTCAATACATTTAAGTTAAAGCCTTGCTTTCTTTTCACTTCACATAACTTAATTTTAATTTAGACATACAGCATGGTAACAAGCCCTTTTGGCCCATGAGCTCATGCTGCCCAATCACACTGGTTACAAACCCAGCAGCAATAGATATTCACCAAGACAAATGGTTACTTAAACAAAAGTTGTTTTTAATTATCCTTAAACATGAAAACAGGATCAAACTTTAACTTATCACTATTGGACTATCACAGGTGACTTAACTAACCTAACTTAACCCCTTTCTAATTCTAAGCACACGTGTATGTAATGCATGTGTGTAAGTTCAGAAAAGTTATTTGATTCACAGTCCAATCTCACTTCTCATTCCTCCAAGTTCACTGGTTACAGGCAATTCTTACACTGTCCACAGAATTTAACATTTATGAAGTTCACCTGGCTTGGGTGCTTGAAAGGTGAATGGTTACCACTCAGGAAGGTTCTTGTCGGTTTTCAGAGAGAGATTTATTGTTCGCTGGACACAAACTGATTTCTTCTAATCAGCCACGTCAGTATCTTGCCAAAGAAACTTTCCCCATCAGGGTTTCCAGATGATAACCTCTTTCTTTCAGGTCACCACAGAGTTCTTTTTTGTTTCTCTTATTTCAAGTGAAACATTAGGCAGCCAGTCCTCTCCTCTTGAATGGACCACAAGGGCTTTGACCAGGCTGAACTAAGAATTCACAACCCATCTTCAAAATGGGGTTTTTCTACAAGCTTCCCAGCTTCTCCTATTTCTCTCTCTCTCTCTCTCTCTCTCTCTCTCTCTCTCTCTCTCTCTCTCTCTCTCTCTCTCTCTCTCTCTCTCTCTCTGAGAAAAACCTGTTTGACTCCCTCTGCTTGCAAAAACCACATGACCCTCTCAGAACAGCAAACTGCACTCAGACAGCCTGTGGCTCTGAACCTAATCCTCTGAGTTCTTTCATCTGTTGTTTTTCAAAACCACAATACACTAGTGAAGTCTCTTGGGCACTCCCCAAAGCTTTTGCAAAGGCACTCAGAGCCAGCATGTCTGGCTTGAGCATAGCTCCAGTATTTTAATTTAGATCTGTTTTGAAGTGTTTGTATGTGACCTATACTATAAAACCTGCCACAATTTCTCTCCCAAAAACTTATCTATATACAATATAATCTGTCGCACACTCAATGAACCTCTACGTTTTGGAGGGTGGGAGGAAACCAGAGTCCCCAGGGAAAAACCCATGTAGACACAGGGAGAATTTACAAATTCCTTACCGACAGTACAGGATTTGAACCCTGGTCCCATCGCTGGTGCTGTAACAGCATTGCGCTAACTGCTATGCTAACCTTTGTGCCCATGTGCTGTGAAACAAGAAACTCTGCAGACACTGTGATTATAGTAGCCAGTAGAAGTACGGAAGAAACCAAAACTTGACTGCTTCACAGGGAAGGGAGCCCATACACTTTGAACAGAGTCCTGGGTGGCTATAGCTGAAAAAAGGTTGAGAATGGCTGTTACAGAGATTATTGAAGTAATTTTCAAAAGTATGCTATTGCTAATAGCATCTAATATGGAAATGTGCTGGAGAAACTCAGCAGGTCACACAGGATCCATAGGAAGTAAATTTTTAATTTAGACATACAACATAGTAACAGGCCATTTCAGCCCACAAGTCCATGCTGCCCAAGTTGCATCCAATTAACCTATACCCCAGTATGTTTCAAAAGGTGGGAGGAAACTGGACTCCCTGGGGAAATCCCACGCAGACATGAGGAGAACATACAAACTCCTTACAGACTTCGCGGGATTTGAACCTTGGTCTCGATTGCTGGCACTGTAAAGGTATGCCAACCGTGCCACCCAGTAACCAATGTTTCAGGCTTGGTGAGTTTTTAACTCTATTGCTGATATCAGAACAGACCATGAATAGCTAAACAAGGTTCACCCATTTACATTGGTGCTGGATGATCTTAAGCAGACAAGCATTGCCAAAACTGTGATGTTTCTTTTTATTGTAATAAATAAACATGAGTTCTTTTAAAACAACTATACTTTATTTGCTAAAATACACAAGAACATGTGGAGGCATCCATCTTGAATGCAACCCAAGATGCAACAAATTCATCTCTGACTCCCTCTAGTGGTCAGGACGATCAATAGCACTCTACTATTGTTGGCCAGAATAAAATAGGATAAATCTTAAAGAATTTTGCATTTTTTGTTCCTGGATTGAGTTAGAAACTGATATCAATTCTACTGGAGGCAAATAGAAGATTTACTGGTGATTTTGGAGTCTCACAGATATATGCCCAAGCATTTTTACATTGAGACTTAAGGTGGAACTGACTGAGTCTCAGCAATCATAAGTATGGTAGGGTAGTTGAAATGCTGTTGCACTGATAATCCAGTGACAACAATTTCATACTTCAGCTAATGAAATAAATCTGGTACAAAAATCTGGTGATCAGAAGTGTTGAACATAAATCTATATGAGAGTCATTTAAAGTCCACTATTATTAGATCACAAAGAAAAGGGAATTTTGCTCCCTTACCTAGTGTGGCCCTTATTTAATTCTGGGCTCAGAGCAGTTTGGTCAATACTCAATTTTCTGAAATAACCAAACAAGTAATCTGGAAAAAAAAATCTGGAACAATCTAAATAGGCTTCCACTTACCTTCCCCAATGTCCTCCGACAGATGGTGAGCTTGTTCGTTTACATTTCTAAGGTTCAGGATTCAGAACTCAATGACTGGCTGTATAACATAAACATGTTATTGGGTGGCCCGGTTGGCGTAGTGGTTAGCGCAACACCTTTACAGCACCAGCAATCGGAACCGGACCAGGGTTTCAATCCTGCACCGCCTGTAGGGAGTCTGTACATTCTCCCTGTGTCTGCATGGGTTTTCTCCCGGAGCTTCAGTTTCCCCCCACCATTCAAAACATACCAGCGGTGTAGGTTAATGGAATGTAAATTTGGTGGCACAGACACATGGGCTGAATTGGACTGTAACTTCTGTATGTCTAAATTTAAAAAAATTAAATCCACAATGTGAAATCTGAGTTAATTGTTGAGGTTTGTTGTTAAAGTCATGATGGTTCTACCATTAAACTGTAATCTATCGAAGTCATTAATACAAGGAACAGGAAAATGAATCGAATTTTGAAATTTAAAAGAAAAAAAATATAGGAGAAAATCAGCAGTGTTTCCAGGTTTGATTTAGTTCCGAGTCTCTTTTGTCAACTTCAAAATCAGCTACTTAATATGTCAATAGCCTAAGAAGCCAAAATGCTGAGCATTCCTTGTCATTACGCTAATGTGAAAATGAGACAACTTTACTTTAAGAAAGCTTTAGTGTGATTTTCATGCATTATGAGATGTGAAAACTGTTGCTTTTACACAGACCATTGTTTGTTTGATAAGCCAATGGCAATGTGATCAATGTGCTGACCCATAAGAAATAGGTTACTACTGTGATATGCCATGACTGAGTAGCCTAAATCTGCTCTTATAACTTATGGTCTTATGGAATGAAGTTTTAATCCGGAGATGGGATGTGGAACAGTATATGTAGATTTAAACATCACCCTCAGCAGGAATTATAAATGCAGTATGTGGAACTGACAGCTTGTTTGAGTAAAAATGTTCACCCTGCTCCTTCTTCTGTCCTTTTCACTCCCCAAACTTTTTCATTCAGGCACCTGCCTGTTTTTGCTTACACCTGACAAAGGCCCCAGTCCCAAAACCTTTTTCTCCCAATCAATGCTGTGTTTCTCCAGAACCCTTGTTTTCAGTATTTTCTACAAGAATAGTATGAACAGGAATTACAACTGTTAGGGCACCCATATGTATGTAATAGACATGGTCATCCCATTAAATTGGGCATTAGTTTTCTCTTCAGATCATTTCCCAGTGTATAATAATCATCCGAAAGGGATAATAAACTCTGGATTAACGTTTCATTTCAAACCCTTGGCAAGCAGCTAACTGGAACATTAGATAGCATGTACAATAACTCACGCTGTGAAATTACATAGCTCTATCTTTATCATATGTTCTTTTCACTCAAAGTACTACAGTTGCGCTGCATTGTGCAACATAGCATCCAACCCACGGCATCATCAGTCCATGATTCAAATAGGTGACGGCATTCTTCTCAAGATGCTACTCTCTCTCATGTCTTCGCCTGTGGAAAAGGTAGGAGCTTTGTATAATCTATTATTGTCCTGGTTGCTAAGTACAAATTAATAGTTTAAGTCAAAGCAATATTAAAATTTAGAGAGGGGTGATTTATTTGATGTTCCAATATGTTTTCCCAAATGATAAGAACATAAAATGTTTATTGAACTATATTCATGCAAAGGAATGAACATGATGCAATGCTAATTTTTTTTTTCCCTTCTTAACTTTTCTACCTGACTGCCTTCTTGCAAAAGGTTTATCTCCACATTAAAGGCATCCTCTGGTATCAGTCATGTGTAAACCCTATGAATAAATTCTTGTTTACGACCAAATAGCAAATCCTAATGTTATCACCCAATATTAACCCTTCTTTATTTTAATCTGTCTTATCCCATGGGATCTTTGCTATGAAAGCATGGTTAATGCTGTGAACTTTTTTTAGATTGTTTATGACTTATCCTTGATGTATTTTGTATTATTTTGAACAGTTGCAGCAAATCTCCAAAAATCTTCACTGAACCCCTCATATTTCAATCCAGTCAGACTTCACTGAATATCACCATCAATAGAACATTTTCTTTAGTCTATTTCAAGTTGTCAAGTCAACTTTATTTATTGTTCATACCATGCTTCACGCAGTAGGGTGAGATAGCGTTTCTCCAGGATCATGGAGCATATTTACATGAATACAAGTTAGGAAAGCAGTTAACATATTAAAATATTAAGATATTTATATTAAAAGTTCATGGCACACTATCCACATCTTTACTGGGAGTTCAGGAACATGATGGCTTGGGGGGGGAAATCTGTTTCCCACTCTAGACGTAAGGGCCCCGAGTGTTATGGTACCTCCTGCCAGATGGCAGAAAGGAGAACAGTTTACATGCAGAATGTGTAAAGACTTTCACAATGTTTATTGTTTTCTGCCTGCATCATGCTAGGAAGAGGTTCCCCAGTGATCTTTTCCTCTGACTTTACTGTCCTCTTCAGGGTCTTGCAGTCCAAGGAGCTACAGCTTCCAAACCAGACAGTGATACAGATGCACAGGATGCTCCCAATGCATCCTCTGTAGAATGTAGTGAGGATGGAGGGTGGGAGATGGACTTTCCTGAGCCTTTGCAGGAAGTAGAGACACTGGTGGGCTTTCTTAGCTATGGAGCTGGTGTTAAAGGACCAGTTGCATTAAATAGGGGATTTAATGCCCTATTTACCTCTTTGTCACCCCTAAAAAAACTCAGGCCTAGAATACTTTAATTTCAGTCTTTTGCTGAGACTGTCAATGGAAAAACCAAGGCATTGTAGATTAGTGTTGAAATGCATAACTAACTTCCTTTTCTGCTGTACTATTCTACAATTCTATATCCCTCAAGACCATCCAGTTCCCATTGCTATGCACATTGGTATATTCATAGTCTCTGTCTATCTATTTTTACAGAGAGTCTGTTTATTTCTAGCTATCCAAAACTAAAATGCTTTCTTGGGCTCTTTCTGAATATATTTTCAGAATACATATTTGTATTTAAATCATCTATTTATCTAGTTTTCTTCTTGTAAGGACCTGAATCCCAATCTATTGCACATCTTTTAGCATAGATCTTTAGAAAACATTCTCTTCCCTCCCACCCCCCCAAAAAAAACTCACCTCCAAACCAATTTAAGTAGTGTTCATGAAGAAGGCCTTAACCCTGGTTAGAGTAAATTTTAAATACAGAATTCCTTAAAAAATGAAATTGCTCTCATTTTACACAACTGCTGATGAGCCAACAATTAATTAACCTGAGTATTTGTAATGAGACTTTGTAAATTTTCAACAGGTTTGCTGTCAAGCATGTGACTGCCTCAGAAACTTGTCTCTTAATGGTAAGAATTCAATTTAACATTGAAAATAAATGATTAGGATTTAATGTTTTTAAATCTTGATGTAGGAACTTTTTTTAATATTTAATTTCTTCTGAGCAGGACTTGATTTTATCTATCTGTCCCAATTATATATAGAGGGATGATTATGTAAATATTAAACTGATACCAAATCAATTAATTTCTGATAATTTATGCAAAATATCTTCTTCTAAGTGTTTCTTGTATAAAGTGATCTAGCTGTTATCATATTGGTGATTTATAATTATCAGTGGTGGATTAACTACCACCTGGGACCCTAGAATGAGCTTTAATAAGGCTCCCTTGACCTAGCCCCCCAGGTGTGCCCTCCCCTCACATATTCTAAGTTTATCCACTGGCTATGTACTTGGGGTGTGCGTGTGTTCACTGTGCTCATCAATGGCAGGATAGAATTGATAGGCCTGGTGGCAATAGCCAGTGAAGAGGGCAGCATTAGGAGGGCAGGGATGGAGCCAGTATTGGGTGCCTTGGTGCTGGCCGCTGGCAGAAACCTCATCATCAGGCTCTGACAACTGCCCATTTAACCAATTTGGCTGTGTTGCCATTTTATCCTGTGAGCCTTTCAGCTCAGGTTTAGTGTGTTACAAGCCCAGAGGACCCCAAAACCCAGCAGCAACAGAAATTCACTAAGGCAAATAGTTACTTAAACAAAAGTTGCTTTTAATTTTCTTTAAACATAAAAACAGAATCAAACTTTAACTTAATACCCCCTTCTAATTCTAAGTACATGTGCATGTAATTTGTATATGTTCAGGAAAGTTCTTTGCTTCAATAGTCCAATCATTCACTTCTCCCTTCTCCAAGTTTAGGCAATTATTATACTGGGCACAGAATTTAACATTTATGAATTTTTACCAGGCTTTGGTGCTTAAAGGTAAATGGTTACCACTCAGGAAGGTTCTCGTTGGTTTCAGAAAGATATTTGTTGCTTGTTGGACACACAAACTGATTTCCTCTGATTAGCCACTTCAGTGTCTCGCAGAAGAAACTTGCCCCATCATGGGTTTTCCAAATAATAGCCTCCTCTTCCAGGTCACCACAGAGTTCCTCTTGTTTTCTTTATTTCAGGAGAAACACTCTAGCCAACCATTTCCTCTTGCAAGGACTACAAGGGTTTTCAACAGGCCAAACTCAGAACTCACAACTAGTCTTCAAAATGGGGTTTTCAACAAGCCTGCCAGCTTTCCATGTTGCAGCCTCAAACTCAGTTCTCTCTCTCTTTAAAAGATATCCTGTTTGTTGTTTCTCCTCTCTCTCTCTCTCTCTCTCTCTCCCTCTCTCCCTCTCTCTCTTTGTAAAAACCAGAACTTCTTGCAGGGTTAACCCAATCCTTGAAAGATATTTATCAGCACTTGAGCCTAGACTCTCTATTTGCACCCGCTTTTGAAATTCCTTCGAAAGCAGTTCTATTATCTTTTGCAAAACCACTGGTGCCTGAATGTCTGGCTTCAGCAAAGCTCTTGCATTTTAAATGAGATGTGAAGTGTTACTTTTATTTGTGGTGACCTACACTAAACCCCCCACAATCTATCTCTTTAAAAGACATATTTATATATAATATAAAATATAATATAACCCATAAAAAGTGAAATAACTGGAGATGAAAAACAGCTGGGTAAAATCAGGCATCGGCGTAAGATGCAATCTACTTTCATATAATATTATTAAATGTATATTTTTATTTCCGCGTGGTTCCCCAGTCTTGCCTTTCCTCTAATTACATCGATTAAAAGAGAACATTGTGTCCACGTTATGCTTTTGCTCGTGCCTTGACAACACAATTGAAAGCTTCTCAGTTGATCAATTCAGATTTATTAAATCATAAATACCACACTGAAAATTCACAAATGTATTTCTGTTCATTTGGGAGAGTTGCAAGAACAAGATTATGTTTATGAAACAGTTAAGAAGGTCGATGGTATGCTGGGCTTCATCAGTCAGGGGATTGAGTTCAGGAGTCGTGAGGTAATGTTGCAGGTCTATAAATTTATGGTGAGACCAGACAGAATATTGTGTTCAGTTCTGGTTGCCTCATAACAGAAAAGATGTAGAAGCTATGGAGAGAATGCAGAGGAGATTTACCAGGATGTTGCCTGGATTTGAGAATGTGTATTATGAGACAAGGTTAGCAGTGTCAGGGCTCTTCTCTTTGGTGTAAAGAAGGATAAGAGGTGACTTAATAGAGGTCTACAAGGTAGACAGTCAGCACCTATTTCCCAGGGCAGGAGTTGCAAACACCAGAGGACATTTGTACAATGTGAAGAGAGGAAAGTTTTTTATGCAGAGAATTGTGAGAACCTGGAATGCATTGTCAGGAATGATGGTAGAGCTGGAAAAATAGGAGATGAGTTATAGGGAAAAGTTGAAAAGGTTAGGACTTTATTCTCAGTAATGTCAAAGAATGAGAGGAGATTTGATAGTAGTGTACAAAATTAGATGCAAACAGGTTTTATTTGCCACTGAAATGAGAACTAGAGGACACATGTTAAGAGTGAAATGTGTAAGGGGAACTTTGAAGGGAACCTCCACTCAAAGGATGGTGAGAGTGTACAATAAGCTGGCAGGAGGATGTGCGTTTGATTAGGTATGTGGATGAGAAGTCTATGGCCCAGGTGCAGGTTGATGGGCCAAGGCAAATTTAATAGTTCATCATGAACTAGATGGACTGAAGAGCCTGTTACTGTGCTGTAGTGCTCAATAATTATCTAATGGGATAAAAACATTACCAAAGTTATTCCAAGAGATAAAAGATCCAGCATTTTCTGTGCTATCTGGTCAACATCCCAATTGGAATCACCACATTTTATATTTTAGTAATAATTAGGTCTAGAGCAATGGTCTAACCTTCACTTCCTTTGCACTTTTGAGGAAGTGCTCCAAAGACTTTATCAACACAATGTCATTTAAAGTAAACTCTGTGCAGAAGTGAGTGATTTTTTTTGCGAATTAATGAAAAGGTGCTGCTTAGAACAAAATTGGGGTGTCCAGCACCAGGGATCACAGTCTCAAAAATAAGGGTTGACCATTATGGACAGAAAGGAGAAGAAATCTCCTCCCCCAGAGAATATCTGGAATTTTCTGTGGACGGCACAGTTGGCGTAGCAGTTAGCGCAACACTGTTAAAGTGCCAGCAATCGGGACTGGGGTTTGAATCCCATGCTGTCTGTAAGGAGTTGGTACATTCTCCCCATGTCTGTGTGGATTTTCCCTGGGGACTCCAGTTTCCTCCCACCATTCAAAATGTATTGGGAATTGTAGATTAATTGGCTATAATTGAGCAGCATGTCCTTATGGGCTGAAATGGCCTGTTATCATGCTTAAATTTAATTTAAGAGCTGTAGAGCCTCAGACACTAACTGCTGGGTAGGCTAAGGGGCCACATGGCCTCATCCTTCTATTTCTTATGAGGGTATCATCAGAGGTGTAAAACACCCCCCACCCCCACCCCAAAAAATAATTTCCAGGTAAAATTCATGATTTTAGTATATTCTAGCCATTCCTCTTGCAGTGTTGACACCAATTCATCGGCTATTAAAGTAAGACAAACTTTGTGGTGAAGATCAGCAAAAGGTGGATGGGGACTCAAGGAACTGCAGATGCTGCAATCTGGAGCAAAAATCAATCTGCTGGGGGAACTCAGTGAGTTGAACAGCATCAGTGGGAGAAAAAGATGACCAATGTTTCCAGCTGGAACCCTACAGCAAAACACATCAAGACTTGATGAAGGGTTCTGGCTGGAAACTTTGACCATTATTTTTCTCCCATTGATGCTGTTTGACCTGCAATTGGAGCATGATTTTTCAAGAGTATTGAGCAGCATTTTAGGAAAAGCCTTGATTTCTTTTTAACTCACAAAGTACTGTAAATATATATTTTTTAATGTAGTTGGTAAGAGAGAAATATGGAAGAAACCAAAGCTTGATTTCTTCACAAGGAAGGGGGAACCATAAACTTTGAGCGAGTCCTAATGGGCCATAGCAGTAAAAAGATTGAAAATGACACAGTGATTTTTCAAACTGCTCTCCTAAACTCCCATTCCACCTTAAGTAATCCCTCTACCATAGGTGTTCTGTGATTAGTAAGGGATTGCTTAAGGTGGTATGTGAGTGGGAAGGGAAGGTTAGACCACTGCTCTAGACCCCATTATTACTAAAATATTTGTATGAGAAAAATTGTCATTGGTCCATTTCCTTTGGAGTTATGATACCATGAACATAACGAGTCAATTAGATACGATTAAAAAAGTGGTTTTCAAACCTTTCATTCCACTCACATGCCAATTTAAGTAATCCTATGTGAGTTTAGAGGGGCAGTTTGAATACCACTGATATAGTGCATTCAAACAGAGACCTTTGGTATACCCCTTGACAGGTTAACCTTACAAAAATATCCTCAATAAACACATCAAAGGTAAAGGATTGTAGCTGTGAAAATAAATTATGCTAATAAAGAATTTTGAGCCAAATGAGTCAGACAAATGAAAACATAAAGTAATTTTATTGCAGCCCTTGTAGATAATGCACTAATCAAGGTTGCATAAAATAGTGACTCAGGGTTATTACACCAAAGGATTTGCTAAACAAGATTATGGAAGAACTACTTCCAAAAGGCAGTGGCTTCTGGATATTAGATAATGGTTCACAGTTTATATCATTTCAGTTTGAACAAAGTTCAAATGAGGAATCTTTGAATGGGAAAAATAAATGGGAATATTGTCTCAATAGAGAGAAATTACAGACCTCTGAGATATAGCTTGAACTGGGTGTTTCATTGCATGATTTGCCAAAGTCTAGCATGCAGGTATTTCAAATAATTAGGAAAGCTATCAGAATGTGATTGTTTATGGAGGTTATACTTCATTTACATATATATAGCATTTGGTGAAGCGGCATCTGGAGTATTGTGACCATATTCGGTCTCCTCATTTAAAGAAGGATGAAAAATGTTGGAAGCAGTTCAGAAGAGATTTAGTTGACTGGGCAAGCTGTCTTGTGAAGTGAAGTTCAACAAGCTAAGATGCTCCATTGGAAGTGTGAGAGATGACTTAATTTTGAAACCACATGATGCTGAAGGGTAATGACAGGTTATGTGTGGGCAAGATGTTTGTCTTTCAAGGGAGAATCTAGAACTGGGAATCATTGTTTAAAGATCAGAGATCATTGTAATATACATGTGTTCACTGAGTTTTTAATATTTAACAAAGTCCATAGTACTCAGATTACTGCCTCTTGAACTTTCTACACTTGGTTGAAATGCAGAGATAAGTAGTCACATGACACAGATGAGGCATTTTTTTACCCCCTCTTTCAGAGCATCTTTATTCCATAGAACTCTTCCTCAAAGCATGGCGAAATCTCTTTGACTATTTTTAAAAGCTCTCAAGGAGCTGAAATGGTGCCGTGTGTAGTGGGAATGTGGAGTTGATGTTAAAAAAAATCAAAGCGACCACAATCTTAATGAATGGCAGAGCGGACTGAAAGAATCCTTTGTTCCTAATTTGAATGTTTATTCACATCAGTTTGCACAGAAAAGGAGGCATTCAAGAAACGGATCTTGGAAGAGAATAGGTAAAGACTATGTCCCAATATTATTCATGAAGAATTAAATTTAAAATTCTGATAAGAGACACAGTGAGATAGCACCACCAAGTCCAGATGTGGATGATATCCAATATTCTCTGCTGAATCTGTTGTTCACAAAAGAACAGCAATACCATGACAGGAATATTAAAAATAGACGTCATGTTAAATTTGTAAAAATTGTAAAATATGAAATTTGTTGCTATTTTTTAAAATGGGAAATAGTATAACTTAAATAATATTGATTAAAAACAATGATCATTAGTTGCCAAGTCTATGAGGATTATTTTCTTTATTTCATCAAGAATACAAAGTTCAAGAGGCTATTATACTTTGAGTTCCTCATGGCTCACATGTCCAACTCTGCTCATTAACATATATGCTTTACAATGAGATATCATGGTTGAAATAGTAAAATAGCTTTGCGAATCAAAGGCATATGGATTCTGTAATGTCCATTTTCAGTGTAATTTTGATATTTATGAGATTACTTATAATATTTGCTTTAATTGTATTCAAAATGCATCGTGATCACAGGAAAATAACCTCACATTTCCGAGAAAGGTCAATTAAAAATTCTGAATAGTAATCCCAAACTTTCTGCAGCTCATGAAGAACTATTAAATGGAACAACCTGCCTTCAAGTCAAACAGGATACAGGAATTGAGTGATAGTTTCTGGGAAATGTATCAGCTGTCTTTCCTAATTAGTAATATGTCTTTCCATATTGTTTTAAAAAAAGCTGTGTATTTATATGTTATATTGGTGAATAATATAAACCTATGGATCTTATCAAAAAAGTACAACATGGTTATTGTAGTGGTTAGTACCACACTATTACAGCACCAGCGACCCAGGTTCAAATCCGGCGCTGGCTGTAAGGAGTTTGTACATTCTCCCCGTGTCTACGCGTGTTTCCTCTGGGTGTCCCGGTTTCCTCCCACCTTTCAAAAATGTACAGGAGTTGTAGATTGATTGGGATATTTGGGTGGCATGGGCTCATGGGCTGTGTGTATGCCTAAATTTAAAAAAGTTATAGTACTTTATTGATGCATATAACTTCATACTTTAAAACAACATCTACATGGAAATGTAGGCCATGATACTGACCTGCAATGTGATATGCTCTCCACATTACATGTTGATTTAGTTCCAACTTTTGAAAATAAGCATAAATTTTTAGTGAGATTATCTTTGCATTGTTGCAGTTCTCCCACTGCCAACTGGTAGAAATTGGCTAACCTGGTCCATGATAGGCATCAAGCCTAGTATTTTCATGTGATCCCATCCAACATTTGGAGGAAAAATATAAAATATGAGAATGAACAGATAATCTTTTTCCTTACCACAGAAGACATCCAAACAGACATTGTGGCAAGGAACTGTTTGGCTCAACTGCGTGAATTACTGAAGTTCTCCAATGAAAATGGAAATGAAGCAGCACTGGGTTTACTCAAAACCTTATCGGAGAATCAATCCAACATGGTAAGAGATGCTTTATTTTGAAGATTTTCAGGATTCAAAGTTAAAAAAAATTATATAATTTTAGAGAAACAAAAAAAATTGCTCACCTATGTACATTTTGGAAGTGTTTAATTTGGACTGATAATTTGAAAATTATTGGAGGCAATAAAAATAATTTTACAAAATAATTGGTACAATTGTTGATCATATTTTTTATTCAAGATAAAGTTTAATTTCACATTATTCCTGCAAGTCCATAAAAAAATTCAGTTGCTTCAAGTTGTGAGTTGGCAAGATAAATGGGAAGTTACATTTTATCTTGGATAAAGAATGTGTAACAAGTCAGCTCTAAAATTAATTTTATTTCACATTTACCTGATACATGCTGATAAATTGTCAAAAACATTTGGGAGATTGACTAAAACTTTAAAACAAGGATATTGTTAAGTGTGGATAATGCAATTTTGTTTCTGTCATTGTTTCACTGATTAAAAGTTTTATTTTGTTCACAGGATGCCATTGTGTCAGAAAATATCTTGCATACCTTAGGAAAGTTACTATTAGTTCACAGAGCAAGTCCTGGAATTAGTTATCTTGCTGCAACTATTATCCATAAATTAGCAACAAGTGAGACTCAACAGGTGAGTTCCAGTCATTGAATTTTTCCATGGAGGAAATTGCAAATTCAATCAGGAAATAATCTATATATTCTATTTTAATATTAAATTCACCAATTTTAGGTTTTGGCCATCTCTAAATTGTTGGCTAGAAAAGCCATCTTATTCAAATGGAAAAACTAGACTTCCAACAGTGTTTCTCTCATATTATGTCCTGTTTAAGTTCAGCAAAAAATAGATATTATGTGTTCATTTCATCAGTGAGATTTGAAGATACATGGCAACCTTTTATGTCTTATTTTCTTTTGATATAAACGTTTTTAATGTGATTAAATGTACTCACTCTTCCAGATGAGATATATGTCAAGTTGATATATACACTGGGAAGTCAATGTACATGATGTGTAGTCTAGTGCAAGACTGGCACCTCCTGGCTCGCATACATTACTGCTTCTGCCACATGGACAGGAAGTGATGTCATCAGTGACATCATCAGCTCAGATAAAAACCTGTGCTGGATGCAGGTCAATCTCTGATGTTTTCCACGCACTGCCAACATTTTGAGAACCGGTTCGCTTGCTGGTAAATAGGTCGCCACATGACCCACTCCCCACCCCCCTCCATGGAACTGGCAATCCTACTGCAGATCCTCAAAATCTGTACTTTTTTTTTGTTTGGGCAGCCTTCCTCTCTTCCAACTGGTCCATCCAGATCCAAATAGGCAGGTTTGAGGTAGTCAATTGGAAAAGCTTCCTCTTTGCCCCCAATGTCGAAAATGTACATCAAACCATTGCATCTTAGTACCTTGAAGGGACCCTCATACAGATGCTGGAACGATGCTTGGTGTACTCCTTTCAGTCCTGCAAGTTCTGTCGTATATAGGACCTGGCCTGGCCATGTTGAGATGATGGTATGGGTGCTAAAGAACTGAGCTTCTTGCAGAGCTTGCTTAGGACTACTGCGGGCATCTCCTCCTGTCCTCGTTAGTCTGATACAAATTCTCCTGGGACCATCAGGAGCGCACCGAAGATCAGCTCTGCTGATGAGGCACCTATATCGTTCTTGGGTGCGGTTTGTATGCCCAAGAGTACCCACAGCAATTCGTGGACCCAGTTAGGTCCCAGCAGATGCGCCATAAGGGCCAATTTCAAATGCCTGTGGAACCTTTCTAGTCCATTGGATTGTGGGTGGTACAGAGTTGTGGGGTGCAACTTGGTTCCATGCAGAGTGGTCATTGCTGCCAAAGGCTTTACGTGAATTGGGCACCCTTGTCAGACGTGTTGGGTGTTGGCAGATCAAAATGTGCTATCCAGACAGAAATGATGGCCCTGTTGCAGGTGTCGATAGTCATGTCTGCAAGTGGAACCACCTCTGACCACCACATGGCCCGATCCACTATGGTGAGAAGAAAACGGAAACCACGTGACACCGGTAGGGGTCCTACAATGTCCATGTGTTGTCAAACCTCCGATACATCAGCTCAAAAGATTGTAGTAGGGTTTTCGTGTGTTGCTGGATTTTGGACGTCTGGCAATGAGTACATGTCTTCATCCAATTGTTGACCTACTTTTGAAGGCCATGCCACACAAATCTGTTGGCTATCATTCCAGACAGTCATTCTGTTCGATGCATGTGCCAACCCGTGTATTACGCCAAATACCTGCCGCCTCCAGAACGATTGGGTAAGGACGACCTGCAGATACGTCACACAGGAGTTTGAGCTCTCCCGGGCTACCGGGATTTCTTCCAGCTGCAGGTTTGAGTCTGTTGTTCCATAACATGGAATTTCTTCATCTGCCTGTTGCACTTTTGCGAGTGCACCATAGTCCACCCTTTGGGCTAAGGTCTGCACAGATTGTATGGCCTGGTGAGACAGTGCATCTGGCACTATGTTGGCCTTTACTGAGATGTGTTCGATTGCCATTGTGAACTCAGAAATATATGATAAATGTCTCTGTTGATGAGCCAACCATGGATCTGATACCTTAGTGAAGGCAAGTTTAAGTGGCTTGTGGTCCGTAAAAGCTGTGAAATGCCTCCCTTCTAGAAAGCACTTGAAATGTCTGATAGCTAGGTACAGTGTCAACAATTCTCAATCAAAAACATTGTACTTGAGTTCTGATGGCCTTAGGTGCTTGCTAAAGAAAGCCAATGGTTTCCATTGCCCATCAATGTACTGTTCAAGCACCCCCTCCTACTGTAGTACTGGACTCATCCTCTGTCAGGACATCTGTTCTTGGGTAGATCAGCAATGGAACATTAGCCAGTGCTTTCTTGGCATTCTTAAATCCTGCCGATGATTCTTCATCCCAAGTGACATCTCTTGCTTTGCCTGACACCTGGGCAAAGAGGGAGCGCATGATGTGAGCTGCTGATGGTAGAAACCGGCAATAAAAGTTCACCATTCCAACGTACTCCTGGAGGCCTTTAACTGTGCTGGGCTTAGCGAAGGCCCAGATCACCTCGACCTTTACTGGTAGTGGCTTTGCTCCATGTTTGTCGATTCTATGGCCCAGAAAGTCGATGGTCGCTAACCCAAATTGACACTTGGCTGGGTTGATGGTCACCCCAAACTCATTCAAATGAGTGAAAAGATTGCGCAGGTGGGACAGATGTTCCTGATGAATCTGGCTAGCAATAGGTATGTCGTCTAGGTATATGAAGGTAAAGTTGAGATCGCTCCCACTCTGTCCATTAAATGTTGGAAAGTCTGCGCAGAATTCTTGAGCCCAAAAGGCATCGTTCTGAATTCAAAAAGGCCAAAGGGTGTAATAATAGCCGTTCTTGGAATATCATCTGGGTGGACCGGGATCTGATGATACCCTAGACAAGGTCCATCTTGAAAAAGATGTGGGCTTCCTAAAGGTTGGATATGAAGTCCTGTAAATGCTGTACCAGGTAGCAATCCAGTACGGTAACCTTGTTCAACCTGTGGAAATCACTACAGGGTTTCCATCTGCCTGTGGCCTTAGGTACCACGTGGAGTGGGGAGGCCCAAGAGCTACCATTGTACAATACCCATGTCCTCCACCCTTTCAAACTCCTCTTTGGCCAGACAGTTTATCTGGAGGGAGCCTGTAAGCTCCAGCATTGTGGCATAATTATTGTGGGGAAAGAGTAATGGAGTCTAAATTCGGGGCTGGCAGCTTGGCCTCACCTAGGGTGAAGGTCTGGAAAGTGTTGGTATGAACAAGCCTTCGTCCCTCTAGATCACACATGTCAAACTCTGGCCCGCAGGCCAAATTTGGCCCACGATATAATTATATTTGGCCTGCAAGATCATTTCAAAAATGTATTAGAGGTGGCCCGCCCTGCAGCGAGAGCCGATGCTGTTTTTTGGTAATGTCACCCCCACCATCCTCCCCCTTCATTGCACATCCTTCCCCATTGTAATACGAGAAATTGTAACACGAGAAGTCTGTCGATGTCATCAGCCGGCAAGCCAGTTGGAAGGCTCCCCGCACAACCAGTCACTTCTCCCACCTGTCGAGCGGTGCGGCGGATGGGCGAGCGCCTGTGATTTCCTGTCGGCGCGACGGGCATGGCAGGCTGCGCACGGCCCTCGGGCAGCGCGAGCCCCGCGCGACTGGCACCGGACGGCCCTTCCACAGCGCGAGCGCACTTCTCCCGGTCGCCACGTCCTTCAGCGCTTGCACCCGCGCTGACCCCAGGGACGGCTGGTTCGGCCCTGCACATGAAGAGAGAGATGGTGGCTGTCCGCAAAGGCTGATCGGCAACGCGCTGGGCCTGAGTGGGTGGGTAAGCAGGGGTGGGCAGAGGGTGTAGGTGAGGAGTAATGGGCAGGGGAAGTTATGGTGGTGCGAGGGGCAGTTAGAGGGAGGGATGAGTAGAAGGAGGGGTGGATAGGGAAGAGGTAAAAGGGGAGGGGCAGGGTGAGTAGGGGAGGGGTGATTAGAGGGTGAGAGACGGGTATAGGGAGGAACAGGTTGAGGGAAGAGGCAGTAGAGGGGCGTGTATAGGATGGGGTGGGTAGAGGCAGAGCGAGTGGATTGAGGGGTGAGTAGAGGTTGGGTAAAGGACTGGTCAGGTAGAGGGATGATGGGTTGAGGGTGAATAGAGGCCTAGAGCCTGAGGAGTGAGCAGGAAATGCTGAGTCCTGATGCAGGCTAAATTGGACACAGCCTGTGAATGCTGACTACATCTCGACAAGGACTAAATACGTTTCCCTCAGGTCAAGCAAAGGGTGAACTTGAGCTACCTACTCCTGACCTGTAACATTATCCTCCTAAAGTTATATTCTAAAGTTTAACATTACATATGTTGAAAGAAGAGAAAACATGCAGATGTTGTTGAACATTTTCAATAAATATTTAGTTCGGCCCTCGACTTAGTCCAAGTTTTTAATTTTGGCCCTCCGTGAATTTGAGTTTGACACCCCTGCTCTAGATCAACCAGCAGGCCATGTGCTCTGAGAAAATCAGCTCCCAGTTGTAGTTGTGCGACCATAGCCAATGTGAATGTCCACGTGAACTTAGTATCACCGAACTGATGCAGAATGCAACACGTGTCAAATGTCTAGATAGTATAGGTACTACAGTTTGCAGCTTTCAGTGATGGCCTGGGTTTCTGTTACGTGTGGTATGCCCCAAAGGGAGAAGCACGCTGATCTCAGCCCCTGTATCCACCTAGAAACTCTGGCCGGAATGTCTATCCCAGACATATAAAAGGTTGTCTCAATGGCCAGCCGCTGCAGCCATTAACAATGGTTGACCCTGGTGTTTCCCTGAAATGCGCAGGGAGGTGTTCTTCTGTGCCCCATCATTGACGGTAGAAACACCAATGGGTGCTATCTTCGTCCCGTTGTCTACTGGCCGATTGGCGATCTGATAATAGATTTGATTGACCCTGCTGCCAGTCTAATGTTGGAGTTACATAGTCCTGCTGCTGTGAGTGGGATCTGGTGACCTGTAGAATGTCGTAGAATGTCAGCACTGACGATGACTCTCTGTGAGTCACTGAAATCCTCATTGGTCAGCAGCATGTGGATATTTTCTGGCAACTGCTTCAAGAAAAGCTCCTCAAACATGAGGCAGGGCTATGCCCTTCTGCTCGTGCCATTCATGAACGCAGAAGGAGTCCTGTCCCCCAAGTGAAGTAAACTGAAGTAAACTGGCCGCTTGCTCACATCGTGAGAGGTCAAAGGT